>NC_092389.1:55817967-56170339 GCF_030028105.1 Mobula birostris | reverse complement strand
TGCAGACTTTGCGAAAAATAAAATATAGAACTATAATAATAGAAACATAGAAACCCTACAGCATAATACAGGCCCTTCGCCCACAAAGTTGTGCCGAAAATGTCCCTACATTAGAAATTACGAGGCTTACCTACAGCCCTCTATTTTTCTAAGCTCTAAGCTCCATGTACCTATCCAAAAGTCTCTTAAAAGAGACTCTTAAAAGACCCTATCGTATCCACCTCTACCACCGTTGCCGGCAGCCCATTCCAGGCACTCACCACTCTCTCAGTAAAAAAACTTACCGCTGACATCTCTTCTGTACCTACTCCACAGCACCTTAAACCTGTGTCGTCTCTAATCATCTTATATACCTCTATCAGGTCACCTCTCATCTTCCGTCGCTCCAAGGAGAAAAGGCCGAGTTCACTCAACCTATTCTCATTAGGTATGCTCTCCAATCCAGGCAACATCTTTGTAAATCTTCTCTGCACCCTTTCTATGGCTTCCACATCCTTCCAGTAGTGAGGCGACCAGAATTGAGCACACTGCTCCAAGTGGGGTCTGACCAGGGTCCTATATAGCTGCAACATTACCCCTTGGCTCCTAAATTCAATTCCACGATTGATGAAGGCCATCTTAACCGTACGCCTTCTTAACCAGAGAGTCAACCTGCGCAGCTGTTTTGAGCGTCCTATGGACTCTGACACCGAGATCCCTCTCATCCTCCACACTGCCAAGAGTCTTACCATTAATACTATATTCTGCCATCATATTTGACCTACCAAAATGAACCACTTTACACTTATCTGGGTTGAACTCCATCTGCCACTTCTCAGCCCAGTTTTGCATCCTATCAATGTCCCACTGTAACCTCTGACAGCCCTCCACACTAACCACAACACCTCCGACCTTTGTGTCATCAACAAACTTTCTAACCCATCTCTTCACTTCCTCATTAGGTCATTTATAAAAATCACCAAGCGTAAGGGTCCCAGAACAGATCCCTGAGGCACACCACTCGTGAACGACCTCCATGCAGATTATGACCCGTCTACAGCCACTTTTTGCCTTCTGTGGGCAAGCCAGTTCTGGATCCACAAAGCAATGTCCCCTTGGATCCATTGTCTCCTTACTTTCTCAATAAGCCTTGAATGGGGTACCTCATCAAATGCCTTGCTGAAATCCATATACACTACATCTACTGATCTTCCTTCATCAATGTGTTTAGTCACATCCTCAAAAAAAAAATCAATCAGACTCGTAAGGCACGACCTGCCCTTGACAAAACCATGCTGACTATTCCTAATAATATTATACCTCTCCAAATGTTCATAAATCCTGCCTCTCAGGATCTTCTCCATCATCTTACCAACCACTGAGGTAAGACTCACTGGTTTATAATTTCCTGGGCTATCTCTACTCCCTTTCTTGAATAAAGGAACAACATCCGCAACCCTCCAATCCTCCTGAACCTCTCCCGTCCCCATTGATGATGCAAAGATCATCGCCACAGGCTCAACAATTTCCTCCCTCGCCTCCCACGGCAGCCTGGAGTACATCTCATCCGGTCCCGGCGACTTATCCAACTTGATGCTTTCCAAAAGTCCCTGCACACACTCTTTCTTAATATCTACATGCTCAAGCTTTTCAGTCTGCTGAAAGTCATCACTACAATCACCAAGATCCTTTTCCATAGTGAATACTGAAGTAAAATATTCATTAAGTACCTCTGCTATTTCCTCCGGTTCCATACACACTTTCCCACTGTCACACTTGATAGGTCCTAATCTTTCACATCTTATCCTCTTGCTCTTCACATACTTGCGGTACCTTGGGGTTTTCCTTAATCCTGCCCGCCAAGGCCTTCTCATGGACCCTTCTGGCTCTCCTAATTTCCTTCTTAAACTCCTTCTTATTAACCTTATAATCTTCTAGATCTCCAACATTACCTAGCTCTCTGAACCTTTTGTAAGCTTTTTTCTTTCTTCTTGGCTAGATTAATTACAGCCTTTGTACACCACGGTTCCTGTACCCTATCATAACTTCTTGTCTCATTGGAACGTTCCTATGCAGAATTCCACACAAATATCCCCTGAACATTTGCCATATTTCTTCCGTACTTTTCCCTAAGAACATCAGTTTCCAATTTAAGCTTCCAATTTCCTGCCTAATAGCCTCATAATTCTCCTCACTCCAATTAAACGCTTCTCTAACTTCTCTGTTCCTATCTCTCTCCAATGCTACTGTAAAGGAGATAGAATTATCATCAGTGTTAACTAGGGGGCCGTTCACAATCCTGATTTGATGGAGACAGACGTGAAGAAGCATGGAGGAACACCTGGAGAAACTTCTGAAATGCTCGCTTTGCTGCCGCTACTACTGTGCGATCGAGAATCTCCGGAGTGGAAGACCCCAACTCCTCAGCTTTCCCTATTGCCTGTTGCCGGGGACGGGGTCGAAGTGCTCGGCAGAGATGGTGGTCGCTGCTCGGTGTCGGAGAGCCGGTCGGAGGCTCGGGGTTTTCGGATGGACTCGGAGTTGGACTATGGTCGGATGCTTCCGGGATGCTGCATCGGCAAGTTTGCGGTGCTGGAGGTTCAGCGTCTGCGTGAGATGATGGGACTTCCGAGAGACTTTGAGATTTTTTACAGTGCCCATGGTCTGTTCTTATCAAATTACGATATTGTTTTGCACTGTTGTAACCATACGTTATAATTATATGATTTTTGTCAGTTTTTCAGTCGGTTTGTCATGTGTTTCTGTGATATTATTTTGGAAAAACATTGTATCATTTCTTAATGCATGCATTACAAAATGACCATAAAAGAGGACTGCGTGTCCCCATAATCAAAATCGAAATCTAAAATCACTATCTCCAAAATGCTCTCCCACTGAGATCTGACACCTGACCAGGTCCTTTTCCCAATAGCAGATCAGGTACAGCCTCTCCTCTTGTAGGCTTATCTACAAATTGTGTCAAGAAACCTTCCTGCGCTGACCTAACACCCCATCTAAACCCCTTGCTCCAGGGAGATGCCAATAGATATTTGGGAAATTAAAATCTCCCATCATGACAACTCTGTTATTATTGCACCTTGCCAGGATCTGTTTCCCTATCTGACCCTCGATATCCCTGTTACTATTGGGCAGCTTATAAAAAGTACCCAGTAAAGTTATTGACCCTTTCGTGTTCCTAACCTCCACCCACAGACACTGTACCAATAATGTACCAATTCGGACCTTCACTGAGACCATTTCTCATCAGTACATGTTTTACAAACAAAACATTTAGAAGTTCAAGTTCAACATAAATTTATTATCAAAATGTGTTAACCAGATGCTATCAAACAATTCATTTTCTTGTTGGCAAGGCAAATCAATGCCCACCCCCAGCCTGGGGTAGGGAATGCGTCCAATTCCAGAGGGGGACGGTTGGGAGAGTCTGAGACTTTGTGAATGAGCCCTAACACCATCTTCCTCATTCCCCTTATCCCTTCTCACTCCCCTCCCTCACACTCCACTGCATATGTTTGTTTGTGTGTGTGTGTGTGTGTGAGAGAGAGAGAGAGACCTGTCTGCCCACTTCACCCTCCAGCAACGATGTCCCCTCTCCCCCAACGCACTCAAACTCCTGTACATACAGTAATCCTTGCGGGCTCAAATGATCCAATAACATTATGCCCTCCCTCCTGCACCAAATCCTTAGACACATGTTAAACTGTATAATCTTCCTATTCTTGGCATGTGGCACAGATAACAGACCTTTGGTCACAGCCCTGGATGAGCTGCCCCTTAACTTAGCACCTCACTCCCTGCAGAACCTCGTTACTCTACCAGCCCATATCATTGGCACCCACATGGATCACGACCTTCACTGTTCACCCTCCTGAGCACAGCTGAGTGCTCGGCCGGAGATAACCCAGACCTGGAGCACACAGGAAGCTACATACCATCCTGGAATCCCATTCTCACCCACAGAACATCCAGTAAGGTCCCTTAGCTAATGATTCACCAATGACCACAGCTCGCCTCTTCTCCACCCTCCCCTTCTCAGTCTCAGAGCCAGACTAAGTGCCAGAGACCCTCCTGCTGTGACCTTCCTTTGCCAGGTTATCCCACCAACTGTAACTGTGACCAAAGTGATATATGTGTTGTTCAGGGGGATGGACACAGGGGTACACTGCACTTGTTGTTCCCCCCGCCCCACTTTCCTCTTTGCGACTGTCACTCAGTTTCCTGTGGCGTACAGCCTGGTTACAACTACCTCTCTATATGTCCGACCTATCACCCCTCCAGCCTCCCGAATGATCTGGAGTTCATACGGTTCCAGCTCTCACTCCTTAATGTGGATTGTTCGGAGCTGAAGCTGGATGCCCTTCTCACAGGTGTAGTTATCAGGGACACAGGAGGGTCTCCTGCCTTCCCACATCCCGCAAGAGGAGCTTTCCACTATCCTGCCTGGCATCTTGACTGTTCTAACTGAGCAAATGTGAGGAAGGGGGCAAAAAAACTTCCACCTCCAGTATAATGTTGCCTTCTCTGTGCGAAGGCTGTCCTGACTGAACCCTCAAAGAGGTAAAGCCTCAAAGTCTCCACTCCAACTCTGTCCAGTCCAGCATCGGCCACTCCATTTGCTGCTGCCTAACGTTGGCATCTTCTTGATAATCAATCCTGACTGTTGACTGGCCCCTGGTGAAAGCTCAAAAATAACCTGCCCTGAAACCACTGCCTTTAATGCTCAATTGGCGAACTTGAGTGAATTCCGTCCTCTCAAACTTCTGATCTCTCCGATTAACGATGGGTCAAAGCCCGGCAGGGTGACACAAGGATGAATGACTGATTGAAACCCATCCCACTTCAGAGCAGGTGACCACCCTCACCACAGTGTGAACCCGCCACTGTCTCTGCAGTGTGGATGAGTGTGTGAATGCCTTCCCACAGTCTGAGCAGGTCAACATCCTCTCACTGCTGAAAACAGTCTGGTGTGTAGACAGGCGAGATGAAAGTGTGAATTCATTCCCAGTTGGAACAGGTGAACGGCTTCTACCCAGTGTGAACTCGCTGATGTTCATTCAGTTGAGATGACTGAGTGAATTCCTTCCCGCAGTCTGAGCAGTTATACAGTTTGTCCCCATTGTTTACTCGCTGAATTTCATTCAATACTGGACTGAAAGTGTTATATTTGAATGCACGCAGCATAAGAAATAAAATGGATTATCTTGAAATTCAGCTGCAGATTGGCAAGAATGACGTTGTGGATATCTCTGAAACTTGGTTAAATGATGGCTGCCATTGGCAGCTGAATGCCCAAGGATATACAGTGTATCAGAAAGACAGGTTAGCAGGCAGAAGGGGTGCTGTGTTTCTGTGCATAAGCCCCACGTGGCTGTTGAGTTTGATTGACATGTGGTAGAGTTATGAGTGTGTCCTGGACCAGCTCACAAATGTTCTGACCGTGACTGAGTCACCGTAGAAATTGGAGGATTTAATGAGTATAGAAGTGTTTATTCATCATCACAAACTGATAGTTTATGAGGACACTCTTGATAGAGTCCCCACAAAAATCAAACTACATCCGGAGCTTATAGTCTTGAGGAGAATGGCAACAGTCGGTGATTCAATACTGTTTCAGACGCTACAATGACATAATTTACATTGGAAGTACATTTAATTGAGATGGCACATCGGAAGGTTCAGTCACCTTCGTTGGGGCAAACTAACTAAGACAAATGTCCTAAATATTAATTCATTAATTTAATCAGAATCTGCCACCGCGGGAATTGCACCTGTCTGATGTAATCGGTTTAGTAAATATTTTAAATACCTTTATTTTTAAATCTGTTGAAATCTGTCCCTGTGGAGTCGATAAATGTTATTAAAAACCCCAGGCATGCAGCCTTAAGATTTAATTCCGAGAGATCACCTGTCACACAGGGGAACATATCACTGGATAGAGAGAATATCTACAATGTTGGATAAGTACAAGAGTGTGGAGAAAATACTGTACGTTTGTATTGCCGTCATTGGAGTTCCTGGTGAGTGAGCAGAGCAATTCATGTGAGGCATTTCTGTGTGTTAACTGTTGTGAACCTATTGATCATCATTTGTCAGGCTTCCAACCTGATGAATATTGTGCGAATATCCGTCAGAGTTATCTATCCGGTCAACTTAACATTCTGATTTTTCATCTAAATTGACAAGCGGAACAACACGTCAGACTCTTGTCAAACTCATAGGATCGACTCGAACGTTGTCATTGCCTTTAACGACACCTTGTTCGCATTTGCTCCGGATCTGGGCACAGACAGCTCTCCGGGGAGGGATGATTGGGAGGGATTTAATGGGACTTTTTCGAGATTTTGCCCTGTGCTGGGCAAAGACAGCTCTCCGGGAAGATTTGCCTGGGAGCGTTTACATTTTGAGATTCACTGTTTCTGTGTTTTGATCAGAGTGAATACCTGGTCCTGTTTTTTCATGTCTCCCTGTGGAGTCGCAGTCGGATACCATTGCCTCTTGGTCAGTAATTAGGTCTGGTCGTCTGAAGCAGTCTCCAAGGATCTGCTGACGAGTGGTATCGAATTGAACTGCGTTATGGAATTAATCATTAACGGAGCCACTCAGTCTCCGGTTACTAAGTTGTTCCTGCTTTCCCTCTGAGACCCGTCATGAATTGGGGCAGCGCTTCGTCCTGAAGAAGGATCTTGTCCCGAAATGAGAGTTGGTTCAATGTCATGGATGCTGCCTGACCTGCTGAGCTACTCCAGTATTTTCAATGTGTTGCTCCGTTCTGTATCCGTCCTCGGTCCCATCAGATGCTGAGTTTCCAGAGACCTGGTCAGTCACGGTTAAATCAGTGAAACCGGCCCCATCAGCGACTGGAATCGGGATCAGCATCGATAGTCGTTCATGCAGCTCGTTTTTATCGCCGACGATTTCCCATATATTTTCTGATTAACTGCATTTCATTGGCTTTGTATCTGTACTCGGCACAATGATAATTCAATCTAATCTCGTCTAATCTAATCTCCACACTGAAGAAAGCAGGTCAGAGACAGTGTGGTCCGTGTCTGGTATTACATTAGCAGCCGTTCACAGACTCGAGCACTCCCGATCTTCAGCGGAAAGCCGATCCAGTGTTGGATTCCCGGAGATAATATTTAGTAATACACAGTGTTTTTTTTTTCTTTTTTTCCCCTTCCTTCTTTCCTTCCTTCCTTCCTTACTGTCTCTCTCTCTCTCTCTCTCTTTCTCTCTCTCTTTCTCTCTCTCCCCCCCCCCCTTTCTCTCCTTCCTTCACTCCTTCTCCCGCTCTACAGTGAATTTAATGGCGATTGTGATCCTGTCCCGGAGAAAGTGCGTCCTCTCTACCTGCACCACTCGCTACCTGGTGGCCATGGCAGCGGCGGATCTACTCACCATTGTCACCGAAGTCATTTTGTATCGAATCAATGAGTATTACTTCCCGTGGAATTTTCTGGACATCACTCCTGTGTGCAGAGTTATCGAAGTACTGACGTTCACAGCCACAGACTGTTCTGTCTGGTTCACCGTCACTTTCACCTTTGATCGGTTTGTCGCCATTTGCTGCCAGAAGCTGAAAACAATATATTGCAGTGGGAAAACTGCGGCTGTGGTTCTGACAACAACTGGCGTACTGTTCTGTCTGAAAAACGTTCCCCAGTATTTCACACTGGAACCCTGGACGATCATCGACAATGTGCCGTGGTTCTGTAACGTCATAGACAATTATTTCACTGACTCCACGTGGGTGGTTTACGACTGGCTCTTTGCAGTTTTAACTCCGTTCCTCCCTTTCGCTGGGATCCTGCTGCTGAACGCTCTGACAGTCAGGCACATTTTAGTGGCCAGTCGGGTCCGTAAGGGGCTGAAGGGTCAGAGCAAGGGGGAGAACCGCAGTGACCCGGAGATGGAGAGCAGGAGGAGGTCTGTGGTTTTACTCTTCACCCTCTCCGGCAGCTTCATCCTGCTTTGGATGACATTCGTTGTAAATGTGATATATTATCAGGTCTCAGGAAAAGGATACGATTTCAATGATTCTGAACGGATCTTTCATTACGTCGCTTTTTTGCTGAGGAATTTCAGCTGTTGCACGAACACATTTATTTATGTGCTGACTCAGTCAAAATTCAGGGAGCAGGTGATCAGCGTGGTGAAATACCCGGTCACCTCTGTGTTTCAGTTCATTAATAAAGCAGCCTGCTGAGTACAAGCCAAAGGCGACCGCTCTGTCTCCTGTCCAAGCTCCAGCTCTTCACGTTCATCCCCTGATTTCCAGGTGTTATTCCTGGACAATTATCCCATCGACCGGCAGCTCCGGACATTAACATAGTGTGTGTGTTGGGGGAGGGGATGGCGGGGCAAAGCACCGTCCTGGAGGTACAGTATGTCATTGGTTGTGCCAGATGTCAGTCAAAGAACCACTCCGGAATGCTGCACACCCATTGGTCTGTAGCTATGCCCATCTATTCCCATTCCCGCCTGCCAACCTCACAGACCAACATTCCCAGAAATCGACGGAGGTCAACTATGAGGCTGGTTTTCTAATCCAATGTCAATCACACCAGTCTCCGCCTTCCCCCTGAAAGATAGTCTAGCGTGATGAAATAAACAGCAGATAAACAGCGGTTGACACTCGAGCTACTAACTGGTCTGGAGTGTGGTGTAGAGAACTGTGAAATACGATGGTGTGATTGCTAAGTTCGTGGCCTAAAGTAGAAGGACTCAATTTTAGAAAATAGAGCACATTTATTTTTTTTCAACATAGTCCCCTCCTACAGTTACACACTTATTCCAGCGGTCGCGGAGCATACGGATCCTTTCTTTGTAGAAGTCGGCATCTTGGACCTCCAGAAGTGGTCCACAGCAGGGGTGATTGATAAGTTCGTGACCTGGGGTAGACGGAGATGAGTTATTAATTTCAACTTTCGTCAATAACCACGCAAAGTACTTTACTCCAGCAAAAACGATAGAGTTTAGGTCGTGAAACACAGTGCTGTGAATTGAATTACAGTCACTCATGTAAATTAAATAAAGTTTTTAAATTAAATCTCTCAACCCCCAAAGATGGTTATGATTTGATTTCTTTCAGCTTGCTATGCGTCACCTTGAAGCAGTATGTGTTGAGTTGTTTCACAATGACAAAAGCTACACGACACAGAATGAGGTTTTCCAACACAACGTAAGAAATAATTAAGGACAGTATGACCAATTCTACGTCGTGTCGATCTTATTCCTTCCCCGCTTGTTCTTACCTCCTTTCTCCCTTATGCTCAACAGTTTTGTGTATTCTGTAAAGGTCTCTCCCCTTGTGCCCATATCCCACCAGTCTTGACAGAAATGCAGAATTGTTAACCCAACAAAGCTCTTAGCTTCTGATTTGCTGAGTGGAAGGTCTTTATCCACAGCTGAACTTTTAACAGCATTTGTAACTAAAGTTTCAATCTGTTCATTCCCGTCAGCACCTCCGTATACAGGGACCCACAAGACGGGGACATATAATCCAATACTGTGAACATGAAAACCATAAGACTAACTTAATGGCAACAAATACTACTGTATATATTGATAAATGGTTGTTAATTTGTTATTTTATCGTTACCTGTAGTTCAGCCTCAAACACAACTACTCAAACGTTCCCAGTTAAATTATCTTTCGATTCTTCTGCAACAGTGTTTAACATATCATAATAATATTCCTTAATATACTGATGAACCGACAGACTCTCAGGCATAAAATAATCCTTAGACTTTACTAAACTGTGTGACCTAAAATCAAGTAGTCAGAGGCAGAACCAGGTGGGGTTTCATAGAAGATGACAGTGGGGCACATTGCATAATCCAACAATCTCATCTTCTCAGCCTGATAAGATCCCTGCCACCTAAACCTGAAAACACCGTTCGTGTGATGTTACCAACAGTCCTGTAACAAAACTTCAACAAAATCATTACTTTGCCCCCTCAAGTTAATCCAGTATGTTAACACGGTGGTCCCCAACCACCGGGCCGCAAAGCATGTGCTACCTGGCCGCGATGAAACGATATGATTTGGCGATATGAAACGATATGAGTCAACTGCACCTTTCCTCATTCCCTGTCACGCACTGTTGAACTTGAACAGTAGGGTGGCCAACTGTCCCGTATTAGCCGGGATATCTCGTATTTTGTGCCAAATTGGTTTGTCCCATACGGGACCGCCCTTGTCCCGTATTTCCCCCGCTAAGGTAGAGCGTTCCTATGAAACCTTCTTAAAGCCAAAATGGCGCAAAGCGAAGAAGCAATTACCATTAATTTATATGGGAAATTTTTTTCAGCGTTCTCAGACCCAAAAAATCACCGACTAAAACATACCAAATAACACACAAAACCTAAAATAACACTAACATATTGTAAAAGGAGGAATGATATGATAAATAAACAGCCTATATAAAGTAGAAATAATGTATGTACAGTATAGTTTCACTTAATAAAATCGGGAAGATGAAGCCAAAACCGATTTGCAGAAAAAAATATGGGCACGGACACAAATACGCACGTCATGTATGCGCACGTCATGCATGCGCACACAGGTGCACGCGCAAGGCTTTATGGACGTGGTAGTCTTTGTTGGAGTAAACACAAGTGTCCCGTATTTGACTGCTGCTTTTGTCCCTTATTTGGGAGTGCGAAAGTTGGCAACCCGACTTAAACACCACCCCCACCCCCCCACACTCCCCGTCGGCCGGTCCGCAAGAATATTGTCAATATTAAACCGGTCCGCTGTGCAAAACCGGTTGGAGACCCTGTGTTAAAATCAACAACAATCTCCGTAATTGTAAGGGTAGTTCTCCCATTTCAACAGGTAAAGTCGAAACACGGGACGACCTCACTGCATCACAACAGAATCTGAAAGGTTATGCTTGTATCATATCCGAACATTTTAATGTTGAAAATGAAGCTGATCCGTAAACCACGCAGCTATAATCAAGCAGCTCACACTAAAAACGCTGGTGAACGCAGCAGGCCAGGCAGCATCTATCGGAAGCGGTACAGTCGACGTTTCAGGCCGAGACCCTTCGTCAGGACTAACTGAAAGAAGAGCTAGTAAGAGATATGAAAGTGGGAGAGGGAGGGGGAGATCCGTAATGACAGGAGAAGACAGGACGGGGAGGGATGAAGCCAAGAGCTGGAAAGTTGATTGGCAAAAGGGATACGAGGCTGGAGAAGGGAGAGGAGCATGGGGCGGGAGGCCCAAGGAGAATGAAAGGGGGAGGGGAGCCCAGAGAATGGGCAAGGAGTTATAGTGAGAGGGACAGAGGGAGAAAGAGAGAGAAAGAGAAAAAAAAGGACAAAAAGGAAATAAAGACATACAATAATAAATAAGTCAATAAACAACTAAATAAATAAGGGATGGGGTATAAAAGAGAGGTGGGGCATTAACGGAAGTTAGAGAAGTCAATGTTCATGCCATCAGGTTGGAGGCTACCCAGACGGAAAATAAGTTGTTGTTCCTCCAACCTGAGTGTGGCTTCATCTTGACAGTAGAGGAGGCCGTGGATAGACGCATCAGGATGGGAATGGGACGTGGAATTAAAAAGCGTGGCCACAGAGAGATCCTGCTCTTTTTCTGGCGGACAGAGCGTAGGTGTTCTGCGAAACTGTCTCCCAGCTAGCGTCGGGTCTAGCCAATATATAGAAGGCCGCATCGGGAGCACAGGACGCAGTAAATCACCCCTGCCGACTCACAGGTGAAGTGTCGCCTCACCTGGAAGGACTGTCTGGGGCCCTGAATGGTGGTGAGGCAGGGAGTGTAAGGGCATGTGTAGCACTTGTTCAGCTTACAAGGATAAGTGCCCGGAAGGAGATCGGTGGGAAGGTATAAGGGGGACGAATGGACAAGGGATTCGCGTAGGGAGCGATCCCTGCGGAAAGCAGAAGGGGGGGGGGGTGGTGGAGAGGAAGTTTTGCTTAGTAGTGGGATACCGTTGCAGGTGGTGGAAATTACGGAGAATTGTATGTTTGACCCGGAAGCTAGTGGTGTGTTAGGTGAGGAGAAGGGGAGCCCTATTCCTAATGGGGTGGCGGGAAGATGGGGTGGGTGCAGATGTGCGTGAAATGGGAGAGATGCGTTTGAGATCAGAGTTGATGGTGGAGGAATGGAAGCCCCTTTCTTTAAAAAAATGAAGGACATCTCCTTCCTCCTGGAATGAAAAGCATCATCCTGACAGCAGATGCAGCATAGACGGAAGAATTGCGAGAAGGGGATGGCATTTTTGCAAGAGACCGGGTGGGAAGAGGAATAGTCCATGTAGCTGTGAGAGTGCGTAGCCTGAAAGTAGACGTCAGTAGATAAGCTGTCTCCAGAGATAGACAGAGTAAGATCATGAAAGAGGACGGAGGTGTCGGAAATGGACCAGGTAAACTTGAGGGCAGGGTGAAAGTTGGAGGCAAAGTTAATGAAGTCAAAGATCTCAGCATGCGTGCAGGAAGCAGTGCAAATGCAGTCGTCGATGTAGCGAAGGAAAAGTGGGGGACAGATACCAGAATAGGCACGGAACATAGATTGTTCCACAAAGCCAACAAAAAGGCAGGCACAGCTGGGACCCACACGGCTGCCCATGGCCACACCTTTAGTTTGGAGGAAGTGGGACGAGCCAAAGGAGAAATTGTTAAGAGTAAGGACTAATTCCGCTAGACGGAGGAGAGTGGTGGTAGAGGGGAACTGATTAGGTCTGGAATCCAAAAAGAAGCGTAGAGCTTTGAGACCTTCCTGGAGGGGGATGTGAGTATAGAGGGACTGGACATCCATGGTGAAAATAAAGCGGTGGGAGCCAGGGAACTTAAATTCATTGAAAACATTCAGAGCGTGAGAAGTTTCACGAATATAGGTGGGAAGGGATTGAACAAGGGAGGGGATAAAACAGTGCCGAGGTATGCAGAAATGAGTTCGGTGGGGCAGGAGCAAGCTGAGACAATCGGTCGACCTGGACAGGCAGGTTTGTGGATCTTGGGTAGGAGGTAGAAATGGGAAGTGTGAGGTGTGGGAACTATGCGGTTGGTGGCAGTGGCTGGGAGATCTTCTGAGCTAATAAAGTCGGTGATGGTGTGGGAGACAATGGCCTGGTGTTCCTTACTGGGGTCATAATCGAGGGGTAAATAAGAGGAGGTATCCGCGAGTTGTCGCTGTGCCTCGGCAAGGTAGAGGTCAGTACACCAGACTACAACAGCACCCACCTTATCGGTGGGTTTTATAGTAAGGATAGGATTAGTGCGGAGAGAGTGGAGAGCAGAGCGTTCGGAAGGAGTGAGGTTGGAATGCGAACAACATGTGGTGAAGTCGAGACGGTTGATGTCTCGTCGGCAGTTAGCAATAAAGTGATCCAGAGCAAGCAGAAGACCAGAGCAGAGTAATTAATGTTCCGTATTTCTGTGCGTTAACCGGTTTGAACCTGCTGATGTTCATTTTACAAGCTTCCAACTTGATGATCACTGCAGAGATATTTGTTAGAGATATTGATCGTGTTAATTCAACATTCCCAATTTTCATATTTAATGACAAGCTGAACTAAATCCCTGTCTCTCCTCTCACTTGTGGGATTGACTGGAACGTTGTTCTTGCCTTTAATGACACTTTCTCCAGATTTGTCCCGGTGCCGGGGACAGGCAGATCTCCGGGAAGGTTTGACTGGGATGAGTTTACATGGTAAAGTTTACTGTTTCTGAAAGAGCCCCTGTGCCTGTGTTTCACGTCTCCCTGTAGAGTCTGTCACGGCCGGATCCCACCACCTGTTGGTCAATAATTGGGTCTGATCATTTGAACCAGTATCTACTGCCGTGTGTTAAAGAATTGAACTCAGCTGTGGAATTAATTCACTGACGGAACCCCTCAGCCTCAGGTTGCTAAGTTTTTCATGCTTTCTCTCTGAGTCGTCGTAAATCGGGGCACCGGTTCTTCTGAAGACGGGTCCCGGCACGAAATGAGAGCTTGTTCAATTCTATGAGTGCTGCCGGACCTGCTGTGTTCCTCCAGTACTTTGTCTGTGTTACTCTCCTCTGTATATCTTCTCGGCCCCATATGACACTGAGGTTCCAGTGTCCCAGTCAGTCACGGTTGAATCAGTGAAACCCCATCAGCGACTGGAATCAGGATCAGCACCCATTGTTGTTGTTCATGCAGATCGCTTTTTATCGCTGACGATTCTCCACACATTGTCTTATCTCCACACTGCAGAAGGCAAGTCAGAGACAGTGTGCCTCCTGTCTGATGTCAGTGACTGCAGCACTCCCGATCTTTAGTTGAAACCGGACCCTTTGTATATTCCGGAGAATATGTCCAGTGATGCCCTCTTTCTCCTGCCTCTCTCTCTCTCTCACTCACTATCTCTCTAACTCTCCCTCTCCCTCTCCCTCTCTCTTCTGTGAATTTAGTGGCGATTGTGATCCTGTCCCGGGGAAAGTGCGGTCTCTCTACCTGCACCACTCGCTACCTGGTGGCCATGGCGGCGGCCGATCTACTGACCATTGTCGCAGGGGTAATTTTGTCTCAAATCAGTGTGTATTACCCAGAGAAGATTTACGAGGATGATTCCTGGAATGCAGGAGCTAACGTATGAGGAGCGTTTGTCGGCTCTTGGATTGTATTCATTAGAGTACAGAAGAATGAGAGGGGATCTCATAGAAACGTTTCGAATGTTGAAAGGGTAGGACAGGGTAGATGTGGAAAGGTTGTTTACATTGGAGGGTGAGTCCAGGACAAGAGGCCACAGTCTTAGAATTAGAGGGTACCCAGTTAAAACGGAGATGAGGAGAATTTTTTCTTAGTGAGAGGGTCGTGGATTTGTGGAATTCGTTGCCATATACAGCTGTGGAGGCCCGATCATTGAAGGTGTTTAAGGAGGAGATTGACAGGTATCTAATTAGTCAGGGTATCAAGGGATATGGGGAAAAAGCCGGAAATTGGAAATAGATGGGTGAATAGTTTAGCTCACGGGGGAGCAGCGGAGCAGACTCGATGGGCCGAGTGGCCTACTTCTGCTCCTTTGTCTTGTGATCTTGTGATACTTCCCGAGGAGTTTTCTGAGCATCATCCCGGTGGGCAGTGTTATCGATCTCCTGAAGTTCACAGCCTCAGACTGTTCTGTCTGGTTCACCGTCACTTTCACCTTTGATCGGTTTGTCGCCATTTGCTGCCAGAAGCTGAAAACAAAATATTGCACCGAGAAAACTGCGGCTGTGGTTCTAACAACAACCGGCGTACTGTTCTGTCTGAAAAACGTTCCCCGGTCCTTCACATGGGAACCCCGGATGATCATCGCCAATGCACCGTGGTTCTGTAAACTAATGGACAATTATTTCACTGATCCTTCCCATAGTGGGTGGGTTATGATTGGCTCGATACGGTTTTAACTCCATTCCTCCATTTCGCTGGGATCCTGCTGCTCAACGCTCTGACAGTCAGGCACATTTTAGTGGCCAGTCGGGTCCGTAAGGGGCTGAAGGGTCAGAGCAAGAGGGAGAACCGCAGTGACCCGGAGATGGAGAGCAGGAGGAGGTCTGTGGTTTTACTCTTCACCCTCTCCGGCAGCTTCATTCTCCTGTGGATGATACACATTGTGAATGTTATATATTATCAGGTCTCAGGAAGAGGATTCGAAATCAATGACTCTGAATGAATCTTTCGCTACTTCGGATATTCCTTGAGGGATTTCAGCTGCTGCTCGAACACATTTATTTACGCGGTGACTCAGTCGAAATTCAGAGAGCAGGTGATGAGCGCGGTGAAACATCCGGTCACCTCGGTGTTTCAGTTCATTAGTAAAACCGCGACCTGAGCACAAGCCAGAGGCGGCCCCCAGTGTCTCCAGTCCGGGATCCAGCTGCTCACATTCATTGCCTGAGCTCCCTGGTGTTATTCCCGGGCAGATTGTCCCATCGACCGGCAGCTCCCGGACATTAGGATAATGTGTGAGTGGAGGGGCAAAGCACCGTACTGGAGACTCGGTACCTCATTGGCCCTGCCGGATGTCAGTCAAAGAACTACTCTTGAATGTCGCACACACATTCGTCTTTAGATATTTCCATCAATTACAATTCCATCACACCGACCACACAATCCGACGTTTCCAGAACGTGGGGATGGGGGTAGTGGTGGGGAAGGTGGCCTGTAGGTGGGGCTGGGCTCTATTCTGATGCTGATTTGCTAATCCAATGTCAATCACACCAGTCTCTGTCTTCCTCTGAAACGACTTGCTAACGTGAAGTGATCGAGCGGGGATCGGATGAACGGCGTTTACACGCCACTTAAAGGCGCATTCCCGCCATCAACTGGACTGGCGTGTGGTGTGGAGAATTGGAAAGTAAAACCGTCAAATAAAAAGTAACTAATTTCTAATAAAAACTAACTTCACACCAAACACTGTAGATTGTACGTAATGGAACACAACACTGTGTATTCAATTAAACTCACTTCCGCAACTGAAGGAAGTGTTTAACTGAAAGCTGTCGATCCCCAAAGATTGTAATGAAGTCTGCAGTTAATTTCTTTCCACCTGATATGGTTCACCTTGAAATAGTGTGTGTTCAACTGTTTCACAATGACAAGACCTATCGGACCCAGAATGATGTCTTCCAACACGATATAATGAATAATTAAGCAGAGTATTACCAATTTTAAGTCGTGCCAATATAATTCCTTCCCTTCTTGTTTTATCTCCTTCTCCCTTAGCCACAATGTTTTTATGTGTCCTGTAAAGGAATCTGCCCTTGTGCCCATTATCCCACCAATCTTGCCATAGAAGCCGAATTGTTAACTCTAAAGCCCCCTTAGCTTCTGATCTGTTAACTGGGTGACCTTTATCCATAGTGAACATTTTAACAGCTTTTTCACAACCCGCTCATTCCCCTTAACAGCTCTGTGCGCAGGTACCCAACAGAAGAATGCGTATAAACTTCGAATATGAAACAATGTTTGCAGAGCTTCCAACAGTAAATCTGATCGATTGCTGGAACAAGCTGCTTTAAGACTCATCGAAACCGAAAAGCAATCTGAACAAATTACAACTTACACGGACAACTGAGGCACGAAATAATCACACAGACATTCCCAGTTAAAATGTCTTTTGATTCTTCTTCAACAAATGGTGAACATATCATGATAAATTACTTAATATTCTAATGAACCAACAAACTCTCAGGCATAACAGAATCCTTAGACCTCATTAAAATGTGAAACCTAAAATCAACTAGTGATAGGCAGAACAATATGAGGTTTCAGAGTATGTGACAGTGGGGACACGGGTTAATCCAACAATCCCATCTTCAATACAATATAAGATTCCAGCCACATAAACCTAAAAACATTATTGATGCGATGTTCCCAACAATCTTCTAACAGGATGATATTTCTTTGGCCCCTCAAATTAATCCAACATGTTAACACCAACTGCAACCTCCGCATTGGTAAGGATATTTGTCCCGTTTCAACCAGTAAAGTCGAAAAAGGGAACTACCTTGTTTCGCCACAACACAATCATAAATTCTACATTTTGCTTCACATCCAAACATTTTAAATGTTGAAGATCAAGCTGATTCATAAGCCAGACAGCCATAATCAAGAAAACATCTAATTAATCAAAGAGTTTCGTATAGCACACCGAGAATACTCACATAGACACCTGAGAATATTTAATGATCCTTTACATGTATCAATTTTTTTACTGATATGGTGCTTCCATGCAGTTTATAATCCATCCACATGCCTGGTAATATTACCACTGACAGATCGTCAAGCACTTGAACTTCAAGATAGTTTTTGCAGCAATATATAGAGGTACCAACTAGAGAAGGGGCAATGTTGGATCTCCTGTTAGGGATTGAGATAGGTCAGGTGACAAAGGTATGTTTTGAGGAGCGCTTCGCGTCCAGTGACCACAATGTCATTAGTTTCAATATAATTATGGAGAAGGATAGGACTGGACCCAGAGTTGAGATTTTTGATTGGAAAAAGGTTAACTTCGAGGAGATGCAGAAGGATTTAGTAGGAGGTGATTGGGACAATTTGTTTTATGGGAAGGATGTAACAGAGAAATGGAGGTCGTTTAAAGGTGAAAATTTGAGAGTACAGAATCTTTATGTTCCTGTTAGGTTGAAAGGAAAGATTAAAAGTTTCAGAGAGCCATGGTTTTCGAGGGATATTGGAAACTTGTTTCGGAAAAACTGAGAGATCTACAATAAATATAGGCAGCTTGGAGTAAATGAGGAGGTCGAGGAATATAAAGAATGTAAAAAGAATCTTAAGAAAGAAATTAGAAAAGCTAAAAAGAAGATATGAGGTTGCTTTGGCAAGTAAGGTGAAACTGAATCCAAAGGGTTTCTACAATTAGATTAACAGCAAAAGGATAGTGAGGGATAAAATTGGTCCCTTAGAGAAATAAAGTGGACGGTTATGTGCGGAGCCAAAAGAGATGGGTGAGATTTTGAACAATTTCTTTTCTTCGATACTCACTATGGAGAAGGATATTGAATTGTGTAAGGTTAGGGAAACAAGTAGGAAAGTTATGGAAACTATGATGATTAAAGAAGAGGAAGTACTGGCGCTTTTAAGAAATACAAAAGTGGATAGGTCTCCGGGTCCTAACAAGATATTCCCTCGGACCTTGAGTGAAGTTACTGTGGAAATAGCAGGGGTTCTGACAGAAATATTTAAAATGTCATTACAAACGGGGATGGTGCCGGAGGATTGGCATATTGCTCATGTTGCTCCATTGTTTACATAAGAAACGTACATAGAAAATAGGTGCAGGAGTAGGCCATTCGGCCCTTCGAGCCTGCACCGCCATTTATTATGATCATGGCTGATCATCCAACTCAGAACCCCGCCCCAGCCTTCCCTCCATACCCCCTGACCCCCGTAGCCACAAGGGCCATATCTAACTCCCTCTTAAATATAGCCAACGAACTGGCCTCAACTGTTTCCTGTGGCAGAGAGTTCCACAGATTCACCACTCTCTGTGTGAAGAAGTTTTTCCTAATCTCGGTCCTAAAAGGCTTCCCCTCTATCCTCAAACTGTGGCCCCTCGTTCTGGACTTCCCCAACATCGGGAACAATCTTCCTGCATCTAGCCTGTCCAAACCCTTTAGGATCTTATACGTTTCAATCAGATCCCCCCTCAATCTTCTAAATTCCAACGAGTACAAGCCCAGTTCATCCAGTCTTTCTTCATATGAAAGTCCTGCCATCCCAGGAATCAATCTGGTGAACCTTCTTTGTACTCCCTCTATGGCAAGGATGTCTTTCCTCAGATTAGGGGACCAAAACTGCACACAATATTCCAGGTGTGGTCTCACCAAGGCCTTGTACAACTGCAGTAGTACCTCCCTGCTCCTGTACTCGAATCCTCTCGCTATAAATGCCAGCATACCATTCGCCTTTTTCACCGCCTGCTGTACCTGCATGCCCACTTTCAATGACTGGTGTATAATGACACCCAGGTCTCGTTGCACCTCTCCTTTTCCTAATCGGCCACCATTCAGATAATAATCTGTTTTCCTAGTTTTGCCACCAAAGTGGATAACTTCACATTTATCCACATTAAATTGCATCTGCCATGAATTTGTCCACTCATCCAACCTGTCCAAGGGTTCTAAGAGTAAATCTAGAAATAGTCCTGACGAAGGGTTTCGGCCTGAAACGTCGACTGCACCTCTTCCTAGAGATGCTGCCTGGCCTGCTGCGTTCACCAGCAACTTTTATGTGTGTTGCTTGAATTTCCAGCATCTGCAGAGTTCCTGTTGTTTGAATTATCGGCCTGTGAGTTTGACGTCAGTGGTGGGTAAATTGATGGAAAGTATTCTTAGAGATGGTATGTATAATTATCTGGATGGACAGGGTCTGATAAGGAACAGTCAACACGAATTTGTGCGTGGAAGGTAATGCTTGACAAATCTTATTGTATTTTTTGAAGACGTTACTAGGAAAGTGACGAGAGTAAAGCGGTGGTTTTTGTCTTTATGGACTCTAGTAAGGCCTTTGACAAGATTCCAGACGGAAGATTAATTAGGAAGGTTCAATCGTTAGGTATTAATATTGAAGTAGTAAAATGGATTCAGCAGTGGCTGGATGGGCGACGCCAGAGATTGGTGGTGGATAACTGTTTGTCAGATCGGAGGCCGGTGACTAGTGGTGTGCCTCAGCGATCTGTACTGGGTCCAATGTTATTTGTCATATACATTAATGATCTGGATCATGGGGTGGTAAATTGGATGAGTAAGTAAGCAGTAAGTATACTAAGATAGGTGGAGTTGTGGATAATGAAGTAGGTTTTCAAAGCTTGCAAAGAGATTTAGGCCAGTTAGAAGAGTGGGCTGAAAGATAGCAGATGGAGTTTAATGCTGATAAATTTGAGGTGCTACATTTTGGTAGGACCAATCAAAATACGACATACACGGTAAATGGTAGGGCATGAAAGAATGCAGTAGAACAGAAGGATCTAGGAATAATGCTGCATAGTTCCCTGAAGGTGCAATCTCACGTGGATAGAGTGGTGAAGAAAGCTGTTCGTATGCTGGTCTTTATAAATCAGAGAGTTGACTATAGGAGTTGGGATATAATGTTGAAATTGTACAAGGCATTGGTGAGGCCAAATTTGGAGTACTGTGTACAGTTTTGGTCACCGAATTATAGGAAAGATGTCAACAAAATAGAGAGAGTACAGAGAAGGTTTACTAAATTGTTACCTGTTTTTCATCACCTAAGTTACAGAGAAAGGTTGAACAAGTTGGGTCTTTATTCTTTGGAACGCAGAAGGCTGAGGGGGGACTTGATAGAGGTACTTAAAATTATTGGGGGGATAGATAGAGTTGACGTGGATAGGCTTTTTCCATTGAGAATGGGGGAGATTCAAACAAGAGGACATGAGTTGAGAGTTAAAGGGCAAAAGTTTAGGAGTAACATGAGGGGGAACTTCTTTACTCGGAGCTGTGTGGAACGAGCTTCCAGCAGACGTGGTTGAGGCAGGTTCGTTGTTGTCGTTTAAAGTTAAATTGGACAGCTATATGGACAGGAAAGGAATGGAAGATTATGGGCTGAGTCCAGGTCGGTAGGACTAGGTGAGAAAAGAGTTCGGCACGGACTAGAACGGCCGAGATGGCCTGTTTCCGTGCTGTAATTGTTATATGGTTATATAACATTTAAAAGCCTCGCTCTGGGGAAGCTCCAATCAATATTGGAAAATGAAAATTGCACATTACGGCGACCCTGTTATTACTGCACCTTTCCAGAATCTGTCTTCCTATCTGCTCCTCGATGTCCCTGTTACTATTGGGTGGTCTATAAAAACACCCAGAGTTATTGACCCCTTCCGGTTTCTAACTTTCACCCACAGAGACTCAGTAGCATTCCTTCCTTTTCTGCAGCCGTGATACTATCTCCGATCAGCAGGGACACGCCCCCACATCTTTTATCTCCGTCCTTGTCCTTTCCAAAGCCTTGCACTCCAAGTAGCCATTCCTGCCCCCAAGCCATCCAGGTCTCTGTAATGGCGGCCACGTCACAGCTCCAAGTACTGATCCACGCTCTAAGTCTACCCGCTTTGCTCATGATGCTTCTTGCATTGAAGTAGACACATTTCAGTCTCAGTGCATTCCTTTTCCATCATCTGCCTATCCTCCATCTCACAGCCACCCCCATGTACACGTACAGTTATCCCAGAGGAAAAAAGAATCATTTCAAACAGTTCACAAAATAGCTGATTCCACCTTATGGAAATAGTCGGAACAACGTTCAGTTTAAATGTATTTATAGATTTCTTAATAAAGGATCTGTAAAAAAAACAATGTTGAGATTATTTACTCCTCCAGATGCACCGACAGACGGCATATATTATTAATGGCTCTATAAATGAACAACTTTGAGATTCGTCACAACCCAAATGCACGGGCACCCTCAAATCTTCGCGCACCTATATGCGCCGACACGCACTAAAATCTACATACAACTCCAAATCTGTACGCACACCCATATCTGTGTGGGCTCTTAAATCAACACGCACCCCGACTATCCGTGTGCACACAGTCACGCAAACTCCTAAATCAGTACACAACACTAAATACCTACACACCGCTAAATCCACTGACACCCCCACAGGACCATTAGATTATCCCAGAGCAGGACTCATTTCCCACCGTTCGACGAGTAGCTTGGTCACAATTAAATAACAAGGAGAACAGATATCAACGTTCAAGCTGCATTTATTCTTCTATTTCCATAAATCGGACAATTGAGATTTGTTAACCAACCACCCGCACCCCACAACCACCGACAGACCCAAATCCGGTTGCACCCAGAAATATGCGCACAGATCCAAAACAGCACGCGCTCCTCAATACCTGTACAACCCCAAATCAGTGTGCGCCCCAAAATCTGCGCGCACCCTAAAACCGACTGACAACCCCACATGCTTATCAGATTATCCTTGAGCAAAAATAATTTCAAACACTCCACAACCCCACTTGGAGTACTGTGCTCAGTTCTGGTCGCCTCACTACAGGAAGCATATGGAAGCCATGGAAAGGGTGCAGAGGAGATTTACAAGGATGTTGCCTGGATTGGGGGGCATGCCTTATGAAAACAGGTTGAGTGAACTTGGCCTTTTCTCTTTGGAGCAGGGGAGGATGAGAGGTGAACTGATAGAGGTCTATAAGATGATGAGAGGCATTGAACGTGTGGGTCGTCAGAGGCTTTTCCCAGGGCCAAAGTAGTTGCCACAAGAGGACACGGGTTTAAGGTGCTGGGGAGGAGCTACAGAGACGATGTCAGAGGTAAGTTTTTTACAAAACAGAGTGGTGAGTGCGTGGAATGGGCTGCCGGCAACGGTGGTGGAGGCGGATACGATAGGGTCTTTTAAGCGACGTTTGGATAGGTACATGTAGCTTAGAAAAATAGAGGGCTATGGGTAAGCCTAGTACTTACTAAGGTAGCGACATGCTAGGCAGAAATTTGTGGGCCGAAAGGCCTGTCTGTGATGTAGGTTTTCCATGTTTCTATGTTTCTAATTTTTGAAAATTGCAGCCTCCAGCTAATGAAAATCAGTAAGAAGAAAGTACGAAACTTAAAGTGCATTTATTCATAAAGTGTCGATGAAAGAAACAATCTTGAGATTTGTAACAACCCCAGATCCACCGAACCCCCAAAGTGCGTGTGCAACCCCACGTGCCCGTGTAACAGCATATTTGAGGACACTTCCGGAATCTGCGCCCATCCCCAAATCCCTGTACATCTGCAATCGAGCTGCAAATCCAATATTCACAATTCGTTATCCAAGAGATAAAAAAAATATTTCAAACAGTTCAAAAACACCTTAAGGAAATTGTAAGGACAAAGTGCATTTTAATGTACATTTGAAGATTCATTCATAAACTATCTACAAATGAAACAATTCGTCACCCTTCCAAATGCACCGATGCCATGGAAATCTGTGTGCAGCCACATGGTCGAAGACACGCCCCTAAATCTACGCACATCCTCAATAAGAGTGCACGCAAAATCATAGTGCACCCCAAACCCGCTGACAAACCCACATTCGATTATCTCAGAGAAAGAATCCTTTGCAGCAGTTCTCATAATGGCTGTCTCGTCATGACAAACATTGCAAACATACAAAACAGATCTGTGTGTCGTCTCAAATCCGTTTGCACCGCCATGTTCGACAACACTCTCATAAATCTGGGTACACCAAATCCGTGTGAACCCGATATTCAGGAACATACCCCTAAATTTGAGCCAATCCCAAAAGGAGTGCGCGCCCCAATCCCGCTGCCCCGCCGCACATGAACATTAGATGGTCCCTGAGCAAGAATTATTTCAAGCAGTTCATAAAATGGCTATCTCAGCATTAAAAATCCGCAAGTAGACCAAAATTGGTGTGCAAGTCTTGATACTTCGAGACACGCAAACCTGCGTGTAACCCCAAATCCGTATGCACCCTATATTCGACAACCCACCTCTAACTCCCTGTGCATTCCCAAATATACGCACATGGTCAAATAACAGCACAACGCAATCCCGCTGTCAACCCCACGTGCACATTGGATTATCCCAGTGGAATAAAAGAATCAAAGAGTGCACAAACCGAGCCATTAAAAAACACGCGCTGAGGTCAAAGTTCAGATTAAATGTATTATTAACGTATCTATAAATGAAGCACATCTGAGATTCGTCACAGCTCAAAATCTGTAGACACCCCGTTGTTGCATTGTGAATGCCTGCAAAACACAAATCTCAGTTTAGTAGAAGGTGACATGTTCGGACTTTAATAGTAAAGTTAATTTCATATTTGAGCAGACACAGCAACACAGAGACGCAAAGGAGCATGGGTCTCACACAGTCTCAGACTCAGTGGTCATACTAAAACACACACCGTCACTCACATACTCACAAACACCATTGGCAGAAGCATAAACACCTGCACAGTAACACACACACACACACACACACACACACACACACACACACACACACACACACATTCAATGGCATAAACACATAGACAGACAATAACGGATATACACACATTCATAACTGAACATTTTTTCTCCTCCTCTTCAGCTCTCCGTTGAGTTCCATGGCTCTACGGTGTGTTATTATCAACACATACTCACCCCCACCCCCCCCCCCAGCTTAGACTGCTGAGATTGCAATGCATGGAGAGGATTCGGGGTGGGTCCTGGTGAGGTTACACGCTGTTATTATTAATACATTCTCAAACACCAGCTTAGAGGGCTGAGTTTTTTGCAAGCTATGGAATAGGGTTAGGGTGGGTCCTGGTGAAGTTACAGGGTGTTATGATTCATCCATACTCGCCACCAGCTTTGCTGAGTTTGCATGCCTTGGAGTAGAATTAGGGGTTTGTCCTGGTGAGGTTGGTGGTGATATTGTTTATTCATCACCACAACAGATATTTACTCGGTGTCCCTGTCGGTAGAGACCTCCACACACAAAGTAGATCACGAATTTATAATTGGAAGGGAATTGATAACAGTAGGCGATACAACAGAATTTCACAAGCTGCAATGACATAATTTACTTCAATATTCTTGTGTCTGACAAATGACGCCTTTGACGTACATATTTACACTGGAAGCACATATAGCTCATGCGACAACTCAGACGGTTCAGACAATTTTTTGAGGGCAACTAATCAACACAAATGATGAAAAGTATCTACGAAGAGAGATGCAAATGCCCACGGTTACTGTTGTGAGGGCTGACACATTGACAGGCAGGGAATGTAGGGAAACCGATCATACAGAGGGAGCTAGGATCAATTGAATGTGACGTCATGGTTGGCACAGACACTATGGGCCGAACGGTCTGTTCCTGGGCTTTACCTTTCGCTGTTCCATGTGGATGTAAGACAAACGGAAGGAAGCGACGTTCCTGTTCTCAGAGAAAACATTTGTTTCAATGGTGATGAGCATCGACATGGTTCCGACCCAGGACAAAGTTTGATATACCTCTGGCACCCTGAGGAAGGTGAATGGTAATCAGGAAAGAGGGATAGATTTCCATTCAAAGCAACACGATAAAATATTAAAGGAACTCAACAGGCCAGGTAGCTTCGATGGAAAAGAGTATTGTCTACGTTTCGGGCCGAAGTCCTTGATCAGGACTTGAAAATAAAAAGAGAATTCAGAGCAGGAAGGCGGGGGAAGGGTAGTGAAAAAGACGTACCGTGTGGTAGGAGACAGGTGACAGCGGGAGTGGGACAGGGGTGAAGATAATTCGTGAAGGAGACAAATGGTTGGAGAAAGAAAAGTCTGATTGGAGAGGGTAGAGGTCATGGCAGAAAGGGAAGGGCTGAACCACAGGGAGTTGATGGGCAGAGTGAAACGGGAATGGGGGAATGGTGAATGGGCGGGGTGCGCATTAACCGAGGTTAATCAGTGTTCATGGCATCAGGTTGCTACCAATCCAGACGGAAAAAACGTGTTCCTCCTGCATCCTGTGTACCTCATCACGGCAGTAGACGAGGTCATGGACTGACGTGCAGGAATGAGAATGGGAAGTAGAATTGAAATGTGTGTGTTGATTTGATTTCCAGCAACTGCAATTTTTTTTTTTTGTGCTTGTGGTTAGATTCAGATGAGGTGCGATCGGAATTGGTGCAGAATCAGAGCGGAGCGGCCGTTTTACTCTCAGTCGATCTGCTTTAACAATTCCTCAATTGATGGACAAAAGTCACACGGAGACAAACAACAGGTGATAATCTGGGTCTGATGGCATTTAAAACAATGTTCCCTTTGCTGGATGAATACTACTCTCAATTTACAGTCCTGAGTACATCACATTATCTATTACTATCTGTCACTGTGAGGAATACACATGTCTGACGTAATCGGTTTGGACATAACTTGAAAATGTTTATTTCTCAATCTGTTGAAGTCTGCCCCTGTGGACTCGCTAAATGGTATTAAAAACTCAAGGCTTATGATGCCTTAGCATTTCATTCCGAGAGATCGCCGGTAGTACAGCGGGTCGAATCACTGGGCAGAGGAAATGTCTTCAACGTTGGATAGTTACAGAAGTGTGCAGAAAAATTTGTACGTGTTTATTGCCATCATTGGAGTTCCCGGTGAGTGAGTGGAGTTCCTATTTGGTGTTTCTGTGTGTTAACCGGTGTGGACTGTTTATGGTCATTTGACAAGCTTCCAACTTGATGACCATTGCACAAATATCCGTCAGAGATATCGAACCTGTCCATTTGAAAGCTGATTTTGCATATTTAATGACAAACGAATCAGATTGTCTGTCTCTCCTCCGCCACAAGCGTTCGACTCGGACGTTTTTTTTCGTGTCTTTAATGACGCCTTTTCCAGAGTAGTCCCAGTGCAGCTCTCTGACTGGATGGGCTTTGATTCGTCCAGATTTATACCCGTGCTGGAGAAAGGCACTTTCCCCCGAAGACGGGACTGGGAGGGATTTACATTGTGAAGTTCATTATTTCTGAGGAATTGATCAGATTGACCATCTGGGTCCTGTGTTTTACGTTTCCCTTTGGAGACTATGTCAATCGGATTCCACTGCCCGTTGTTCAATAATTGGGTTTGATCACTTCTGTCAGTGTCCACAGACACCCTGAACTGTTTTCTCCAAGTGCACCGCGCTGTAGAATTGATGTAAATTAATTAATTAATTAGTTCAGTAATGGAGCCATCAGCTTCTGTTTACTAAATTGAGCCGGCTTTCCCTTTGAGATCCACCGTAAATTGGGGCATCATTTCATCCTGAAGAAGGGTCTTGGCCCGAAACGGTCAGTGTTTGTTCAATTGCATAGATGTTTCTTGGGCTGCAGAGTTCCCCCAGTAATTTGAGTGTGTTGTTTCCCTCCGGATGCCCCAGGCCCACTTGATGCCGTGTTTCTCGTGGTCTGCTCAGTCACGGCTAAATCATTGTAACCGGTTCCATCAGCGATGGAATCAGAATTAGCACCGATCACTGTCATTCATGCAGCTCGGTTTTAGCACCGACGGTTAGTCACACAACGTCTTGTTGGCACAGTGAGGAAAACAGTTCAAATATATTGTGATCCGTGTCAGATGTTAGATTTGCAGACGTTTACACATTCTGGCACTTCTGTTCTTTAGCTGAAAGCCGGTCCTGTGTTAATTCCCGGAAAGTCTGCTCAGTAATGCCCAGTGCCTGTTCTCTTGTCTCGCTCTCTCTCTCTGTTTGTCTGTCTGTCTGACTCTCTCTCTCTCTCTCTCTCTCTCTCTCTCTCTCTCTCTCTCTCTCTCTTTCTCTCTAGTGAATTTACTGGCGATTGTGATCCTGTCCCGGGGAAAGTGCGGCCTCTCTACCTGCACCACTCGCTACCTGGTAGCCATGGCAGCGGCCGATCTACTGACTATTATCTTCGAGATCATTTTGTTTCGAATTAAAAAATATTACTTCATGTCCAGTTTTCTAAACATTACCCCCATGTGCAGCGTTATCAGTGTACTCAGGTACGCAGCCACAGACTGTTCTGTCTGGTTCACCGTCACTTTCACCTTTGATCGGTTTGTCGCCATTTGCTGCCAGAAGCTGAAAACAAAATATTGCACTGGGAAAACTGCGGCTGTGGTTCTAACAACAACCGGCGTACTGTTCTGTCTGAAAAGCATTCCCCGCTACTTCCTCTGGGAACCCAAAGTGATCATCGACAATGTGCCGTGGTTCTGTAACCTCAGGGACAAAGTTATCACTGACCCCGGGTGGGTAGCACAGGCTTGGCTGGAGACTGTTTTAACTCCGCTCCTCCCTTTCGCTGGGATCCTGCTGCTCAACGCTCTGACAGTCAGACACATTTTAGTGGCCAGTCGGGTCCGTAAGGGGCTGAAGGGTCAGAGCAAGGGGGAGAACCGCAGTGACCCGGAGATGGAGAGCAGGAGGAGATCTGTGGTTTTACTCTTCACTCTATCGGGCAGCTTCGTCTTCCTGTGGATGACACTGGTCGTAAATTTCATATATTATCAGGTCAAAGCAATGGGTTTCAATTTCAATGCTTCTGAATGGATATTTCATGAGTTCGGCGTTTTGCTGAGGAATTTTAGCTTGTGCACGAACACAGTTATTTACGCAGTGACTCAGTCGAAATTCAGGGAGCAGGTGATCAGCGCGGTGAAATACCCGATCATTTCTGTGCTACAGTTGATTAATAAAGACGCGCGCTGAGCGCAACCCAGATATAGCTTCAATGTATCCCGTCCGGGCTCCAGATCTTCTCATTCACCGTCTCGTCTCCAAGCTATTATTCCGTGGCGGTCGTCTTATTGACCGGGAGCAGCAGTGCTGTGGACCGCGAGAAAATGGAGGGTGATAGGAAAGTGCTTGCAATAGAGAGACGTCTGGGATTGGCTGAGTGGAGTGCTGGAGTGCTTCGTGGGGGCTGGGTAAAGAGAGATTGAGAGATCGTGAAAGATTGTTGCGTGTGTGTGTTTGAGTGTGTGTGTGTGAGAGAGAGAGAGAGAGAGAATGAATGTGTGTGTGTGTGTGTGTGAGAGAGAGAGAGAATGAATGTGTGTGTGAGTGTGTGCGTGTGTGTGTTTGAGTGTGTGTGTGTGTGTGTGTGTGTGTGTGTGTGTGTGTGTGTGTTTGAGAGAGTGCTGAGAAGGTTTACGAAGATGCTGCCAGGACAAGGTGATCTGTGTTATAGGGAGAAGTTGGCCAGGTATCAAACTCAGCATGCTTGTCACTAAATCCAATCTCATCTTTAACATAGAAACATAGAATTATAGAAAATAGATGCAAGAGTAGGCCATTCGGCCCTTCGAGCCTACACCGCCATTCAGTACGATCATGGCTGATCATCCATCTCAGAACCCTGTACCTGCCTTCTCTCCATACCCCCTGATCCCTTTAGCTACAAGGGCTATGTCTAACTCCCTCTTAAATATAGCCAATGAACTGGCCTCAACTGTTTCCTGTGGCAGAGAATTACACAGATTCACCACTCTCTGTGTGAAGAAGTTTTTCCTCGTCTCGGTCCTAAGAGGCTTCCCCTTTATCCTCAAACTGTGACCCCTCGTTCTGGACTTCCCCAACATCGGGAACAATCTTCCTGCATCTAGCCTGTCCAATACCTTTCGAATTTTATACGTTTCAATAAGATCCCCCTTCAATCTTCTAAATTCCAGAGAGTATTAGCCTAGCCGATCCAGTCTTTCATCATATGAAAGTCCTGCCATCCCAAGAATCAAGCTGGTGAACCTTCTTTTTACCCCCTCTATAGCAAGAATGCCTTTCCTCAGATTAGCGGACCAAATTTGCACACAATACTCCAGGTGTGGTCTCACTAAGACCTTGTACAACAGCAGTTGCACCTCCCTGCTCCTGTACCCGAATCCTCTCGCTGTGAATGCCAGAATGCTATGAATGAACTCCTTCACAAACCTGCCCCTATAAATAACCTGACTTCTAATACCGCAAACCCCAGTCACCAAACCTAAATCTGTCCTCCCACTGTCATAGTCCGGTCCGTGAAGTCCGCGTTCTGGTTCATGGTCCGGTCCGTGAATCCCGGACTCCCGGTCTTCCGGCTGTCCCTTGTTTCAGTTGGGCTTAATCATTGGCACCCGATGCTTGTTTTGGAGATGGGAATATAAGCGGTCCTGGGATTAAACTTCCAACATGTGTCTGGAGCCACGCCTGCAAGCTGTGTCTGGAGCGTCACCTGCAACCTGTGTCTGGAGCGTCACCTGCAACCTGTGTCTGGAGCGTCGCCTGCAACCTGTGTCTGGAGCGTCGCCTCCAACATGCGTCTGGAGCGTCGCCTCCAACATGCGTCTGGAGCGTCGCCTCCAACATTCGTCTGGAGCGTCGCCTACAACCTGCGTCTGGAGCGTCGCCTGCAACCTGCGTCTGGAGCGTCGCCTGCAACCTGCGTCTGGAGCGTCGCCTGCAACCTGCGCCTGGAGCGTCGCCTACAACCTGCGTCTGGAGCGTCGCCTACAACCTGCGTCTGGAGCGTCGCCTGCAACCTGCGTCTGGAGCGTCGCCTGCAACCTGCGTCTGGAGCGTCGCCTACAACCTGCGTCTGGAGCGTCGCCTGCAACCTGCGTCTGGAGCGTCGCCTGCAACCTGTGTCTGGAGCGTCGCCTGCAACCCGTGTCTGGAGCGTCGCCTGCAACCTTGTCAATTTCAACCACCGGAGCGAGAGCTTGCTGCGTCAAGATAAGGAACTGTCTATCGTTGAGTTGGAACCGTCTCTGTGTCCACCTCTTCGCTAAGTAGGTCAACCCGTTCGCTATTACCTTAGTGTTGGGAACCGTCTCTGTGTCCACGCCTTCGCTAGGTAGATCTGGCCGTTTGCCGCGACCTAGTGCTAGGAACCGTCTCGTTGGGTTCAGCATTCTGTGTATGAGTCCCGGCCGCACGTCCTGTTCCCAAGGAGGGGTCCCGGCTTTGTGTTTCATGTTCTTTTCTCTCAAGTCAAAGGCTCCCTGTTCCCGCTCTCTAGGCCGTGTTCCTATCCTCACCAAGACTAAGTCAAGGCTTCCGGCTTTGTGTTCAGAGGTTCCTGTTTCCCAAGACCACGTCATGTCTTTTCCCAGTTCCTGAGTCCGAGTCCGAGTCCGAATCAAGACCCAGGTTCTGGGTCCTTGTCCAGTCTCTGGCTTGGGGTAAGAACCCAAGCCCTGTCATGTCCTCACCTCGAGGAAACCAAGCCTCGAGGAATCAAAACCACGAAGAACCCACGCCACGCAGAACCCAAGCCTCGAGGAACCAAAGCCATGTCCAGTCCTATAGCCACGTCATGTCCTCGCTTAGTTCCGGGGTCCGAGCCCGAGTCAAGACCCAGGCTCTGGGTCCCTGTCGAGTTTCTGGCTTGTAGTCCAAGCCCAGGCTCCTAGTTCCCAGTTCCTTGTCCTGGTAACGCTTGGCTAACCAATGTCTTAGCCCAGGTCTGCGGTCTTGTCCCAGTTCCTACTCTGCATCCAGCTCCTCTTCCCTAACTCTAGTCTCTAGTCCTGTTCTATTTCTAGTACTTCAGTGTCTGTGTCCTGCATTTAGATCCGCACTCAGCGCCTCCTATTTTGACAGAACGAACCAGCCATGCATGGACCCAGCAACGCAGACACTGTCCTCTAACTCTCGTCATCCTGGGTTCCCTCCTGACTGAATACCACCCACTCACCCGGGTAGTCCTTAGTCCTGGAGAGCCGGGTTTGGTCGCCCGGAAGCTCCCATGTGGGGCGGGGGTGGGGGGTGGTACTTTCTTGGTCTGGTACGTGATGTCCGAGTTCCTGTTCACGGTCTGGTCCATAGCTGCGGACTCCGGGTCTTCCGGCTGTCCCTTGTTGAAGTTGGGCTTATTCGTAGGCACCTAATGCTCGTTTGGGGGCTGAGAATATAAGTGGCCCTGGGTTCGAGTGTGGGTGCTGGTTCGTCTCGTCAGTATCCCGTCCTCGCTTCCGTGGGGTAAGTCAGGCCGGCTTTGCCGTGACCCTGCGGCTGGATCTGTCCCTTCCTGTCCTGGCCTCCGTTGGGTAAGTCAGGTCGTCTTTGCCTTTACCCTGAGGCTGGACTGTTCCCTCCCCTTCCCCATCCTTCTGACGCCTCGCCTGCTACATTCGCCTGGAGCCTCGCCTGCTACCTTCTCCTGGAGCCTCGTCTGCTACCTTCTCCTGGGCCTCGCCTGCTACATTCGCCTGAAGCCTCACCTGCTACCTTCGCCTGGAGCCTCGTCTGCTACCTTCTCCTGGGCCCCGCCTGCTACATTCGCCTGAAGCTTCACCTGCTACCTTCGCCTGGGGTCTCGCCTGCTACCTTCGCCTGGGGTCTCGCCTGCTACCTTCGCCTGGGGTCTCGCTTGCTACCTTCGCCTGAAGCCTCGCCTGCTACCTTCGCCTGGGGTCTCGCCTGCTACCTTCGCCTGGGGTCTCGCCTGCTACCTTCACCTGGGGCCTCGCCTGCTACCTTCGACGGCAACCTTGTCAAGTTCAACTACCGGAGCGAGACCGGAGCCTTGCTGTGGAAGATAAGGAAATGTCTATCGTTGAGTTGGAACTGTCTCTGTGTCCACGCCTTCGCTAGGTAGATCCGGCCGTTTACCGCTACCGAGTGTTGGCAACGGTCTCTGTGTCCACACCTTCGCTAGGTAGGTCCGGACGTTTGCCGCTACCTAGTGTTTCGAACTGTCTCGTCGTGTTCAGCTTTCTGTATTGAGTCCCGACCTTACGTCCTGTTCCCATGGAGGGGTCCCGGCTTTGTGTTATGCGTTCCTGTCTGCCAAGACCAAGGCTCTGTTTTCTGCGTTCCTGTCTGCCAAGACCAAGGCTCTAGGCTCTGCTTTCCTGTCTCTCCCTCGACCAAGTCAAGGGTTCATGGTCTCGTCTTTTCCATGTGCCTCGCCCAGCCCTCTGCTGGGGTTCCCTCGTTCTGTGCTAAGGTTCCCTCGTCCTGTCCAGGAGTCTCTCGTCCTGCCCACGTCAAGTCCAAGAACCTCGTACTGTCCAAACCACGTCCAAGAACCTCGTCCTGTCGAAGCCAGGTCCAAGAACCTCGTCCTGTCCAAGTGAAGGCTTTGCGTTCTCGTCCTGTCCACGTGCGTCATCCTGTCATCCTGTGCAGGAGTTCCACGCCCTGTTCTGTAGCCACGTCATGTCCTTGGCATGATCCCAGTCCCGAGTCCTAGTCTAGACCCGGGATCCGGTTCTGAGTCAAGACCCAGGTTCTAAATCCCAACCAAGACCCAGTTTCTGGATTCTTGTCCGGGCTCTGGTTCCGACGTTCCGTGTCACTGGTCCAGACTCCTTGTTTCTAGTTCCTTGTCCGGTTTCCGCGTTTCTTGTCCATGTCCTATCCCAGGCCCTGCATCCTACTCTCGTTCAGGGACTGTGTCAATGTCCAGCGTCCTTTCTTTCCCACTTCCCTTGCTTGCTTAACACTCCGAGTCCTTTTCCTAGTACTTCTGTGTCTGTGTCTCGCATTTGGGTCCGCTCCCAGCGCCTCCCTTATGTTAGAACAGTCCAGTCCAATATGAACCCAGCAATACAGACACGGTCATTTTACTCTTGTTATCCTGGGTTCCCTCCTGTTGAATGCCCCCCGACCCACCCTCCCGTGTTGTCTTTTGCCCTGGAGAGCCTGTTCGGTACCTAGGAGGCTCCCACATAGGGTGGATACGCCATGATCCGGTCCATGAAATCCACATTCCTGTTCACGGTCCGGTCCATCGACCCTGATTCCAGGTTTTCCGGTTTTCCCTTGTCCTGCTGTTGGCCTTATTGAGACACAGGATTTCTCATTTTCGGTTGGCTACGTAATAAGCTCCTGGGTTCAGCTTCAGTGGCTGATCTGTTCCCTTCCCTTCCCTTCCTTTTCCTTCTGAAGCCTTGCCTGCAGCCTCTTCCTGAATGCCAGCCTGCAGCCTTCTGCCTGAAGCCCAGCTTGCAACCTCTGCCTGAAGCCTTGCCTGCACCCTCTGCCTGAAGACTTGTCCCTGAAGAATTGGCTGCAACCTCGCCTGCGTCCTTGCCTGTATCGCTGTCAAGTTCTAGCGCCAAAACAAGACCGCAACTTTGCCGTGACTAGATAAGGAACTGTCTTTCGTTGTTTACAACCGTCTCTGTATCCACGCCTCAACTGGTAGTTCCAGCCGTTTCCCGCTACCTAGTGTTGGGAATTGACACTCTGGCCACACCTTCGCTAGGTAGGTCCGGCCGTTTGCCGCGACCTTGTGTTGGCACCCGTCTCCGTGTCCACGCGTTCGCGACGTAGGTCCGGCTGTTTTCGGTTACCTAGTGTTTGGAACTGTCTCGTCGTGTTCAGATTTCTGTGTATGAGTCCCGGCCCTACGTCCTTTTCCCATGGAACCGTCCCGGCTTTGTTTTCTGCGTTCCTGTCTACCAACACCAAGGCTCTGTATTCTGCGTTTCTGTCTGCCAAGACCAAGGCTCTATGCTCTGCGTTCCTCTTCTCCCTCGACCAAGTCAAGGGTTCATGTTCTCGTCTTGTCCATGTGCCTTGTCCAGCCCAGGAGTAGCTCGGCCAGTCCGGTGCTGGGGTTCCCTCGTCCTGTCTAGGAGTCTCTCGTCCTTTCCTAGGCCAGGCCCCTGCATCCTAGTCTCGTCCAGGGTCTGTGGCAATGTCAGCGTCCTTTCTTCCCCACTTCCCTTGCTTTCTTTACACTCCGAGTCCTGATCCTAGTACTTCAGTGTCTGTGTCTGGCATTTCGGTCCGCTCCCACCGCCGCCCTTATGACAATCCCATCCCAACCCCCGAATCCTAATCTGCACTGTAACTTCCTACATTCCCGCCCCTTATCCTGACATGACAACTAACTTTCAAACATCCCATTCCATAAATCCTAAACTGAATTCTAAATCCCTTCATCACTGCCCCTAACCTTAATCTGACGATCAACACCTCACATTTCTGAACCTAAACTCTAATCTAAGCTGACCTCCAGCACCACTCTTTCCTTTCCATAAACGCTAACCAGACATCTAGCCCACCACAACCATGTACCCTATCGCCAATCTGACCGCTACCTCCCACATCCCTGATCTTAAACATAATAAGACCTCCAGCCCAGCCACATTCCCATCCCGAAACGGAAATGAGACCTGAAACACTTCACATGCCTGACCATAAATCATAATCTGAAATCTAAATCCGCAGATCCCTGTACCTTAAGTCTCCCTAAGAGACATAGATAATTTAAGGGAATGGGCAAAGAAGTGGCAAATGAAACACAATGTTGGAAAGTGTATGGCCATACACTTCGGTGGAAAAAATAAACGGGCAGACTATTATTTAGATGGAGAAAGAATTGAAAATGAGGAGATGCAAAGGGACTTTGAGTCCTTGTGCAGGATACCCTAAAGGTTAATCTCCAGGTTGAGTGGGTGCTAAAGAAAGCAAATGGAACGTTGGCATTCATTTCTGCAGGTACAGAATATAAGAACAGGGATGGGATGTTGATGCTGTACAAGGCATTCCTCAGACCACACTTAGAGTATTATGTGCAGTTTCGGGCTCCTTATTTTAGAAATGTTATACTGACATTGGAGAGGATTAAAAGAGAGCATTCCCGAGAATGATTCCAGGAATGAACGGTTTACCGTATGAGGAACGTCTGGCAGCCCTTGGCCTGTATTCGCTGGAGTTCAGGAGAATGAGGAGGTATCTCATAGAAACATTACAAATTTTAAAAGGCCTGAACAGATTAGATATAACAAAGTTCCCCCCCCCCAATAGTAAGGGAGTCCAGAACATGAAGGCACGACTTCAGGGTTGTGGGACGTCCATTTAGAATAGAGATGCGGAGAAATTGCTTTAGTCGGGGGGTGGTAAATCTGTGGTAATTGTTGCCTCGAGCGGCAGGACATTGGGTGCATTTAAGGCAGAGATAGATAGGTTTTTATCAGCCAGGGCATCAAAGGGCATGGGAAGAAGGCAGGGGTGTGGGGATAACTGGAAGAATTGCATCATCTATAATTTAATGGGGGAGCCGACTCGATGGGATAAATGCCCTACTTCTGTTCCTATATCTTATGGTCTTCCGGTCTCTAAATCCTAATCTGAACTAACTCTCATGCAAGGGCCAGAGGAAAGTGGCAGGATTGCGTGATACTGAATCTCGGGTGAAGAGATCAAGAAGGATAAGAGCGATGATTTTCTCACTACCCGCATTATCACAACCAAGCCAAACAGTGACATGTTCTTCATTTTCCTGGTCCACGAAACGCCCGTGAAAATGCCCGTGAGAATGCAAGAAGGCGAGAGGGATCCTATTAGTTAAGCTGGAGCCAGAGAAAACAAGTCACCACTAAACTCTAATTGACAGGGTGCAGTGACACTGAATCTCCAGTAAACCCTGTCAATTTAAAAAAGGAGATCCCACACACCCAGATGCAAAATAAAGATGACTGTAAATTTAAAACAGGTAAATTTACATCTCACTTTGAGATGAATTATTACTAGGCCTCTAAGCATTTTTCTACCTAATTTGTTAAATAAAATCAGATTAATAAGTCTGAAACTCGTTAAACTAGAGATGACATGGTTTTCATTATCTTTATCCATGGGAATATCACAAGCCTGGCCTGATCAACCCTGCTGGGTCGCCCTGGTGCAGATGTCTACTGATTAAGGACCTGAATTACCCTAAGACTCCACTTTACATTACTGATGACGCGTTCGAATACACACCAGGTTAATTAAGACAAATGTTGTTAGACCAGTTTAATGAAAGGAGTGGGCCAGGTTATTTTTGTTTTACACAACCCTATCTGCCAGAGCCCCTCATTCCACCCGAAACTAAACTCCGCAACCCTGTCTCCCCTAGCCTCAGATGTGCATCCCCAACCTTACCATTAACGCTAATACTAACGTCCAAGTGCACACAATCCAAATATCCCGGACTGCAGCCCGAATAAAGCTGGGCACAGCCTCACGAACAAGCTCACTTTATACAAGGTCTCACCCATCCCGCTCTCTCCCCACGTGGAGGCTGCATATCCATCTCCCAACCTTACCCATAAACTAACACCTACTCCCCTTCTACACACCCGCTTAAAACCTAACCCACACCATGACACTCATACCCTACAATCCCACATCATCCTCCACTTCAATCACAAGTCGTAATTCTATCACCTCAGCACATTCGTAAACATAAACCTGAAAATTTGTGTGAAGACGAGGAATATCCCAATAAGGCAGTGGTCAAATGTGGGCCAGAGCAAAGTGGCAGGGTTGAGTGACACTGAATATCGAGAGACGAAATCAAGAAGCATAAGAGCGAAGATTTTCCGGCAACACATATAAAAGTTGCTGGTGAACGCAGCAGGCCAGGCAGCATCTCTAGGAAGAGGTAGAGTCGACATTTCGGTCAGAGACCCTTCGTCAGGACTAACTGAAAGAAGAACTAGTAAGAGATTTGAAAGGGGGAGGGGGGGGATCCGAAATGATAGGAGAAGACAGGAAGGGGATGGATGGAGCCAAGAGCTGGACAGTCCATTGGCAAAATGGATATGAGAGGATCCTGGGCAGAAGGCCTAGGGAGAAAGAAAAGGTTTTCCTTCTGCCCGCATAAGCCCAACATAACTATTACACTGTGGTGAGCAGGTGGGAACAGACAAATGGTTTATGTTTTACTCGACACATGGAACATGGAAGAGTACAGTCAGGAACAGGGCATTCGGCCCACAATGCTGTGCCGAGCCAGCTCAAAAGCAAATCAAAATACCCAAATACTAATCCTTCCTACCTACACCATGTTCATATCCCTCAACTTCCTGACATCCATTTGCCTATCCAAAGCGTCTCTTCAGAACCTCTCATGAATTTACTTCTACCACCTTACCAGCCATCCACGAGTCTCTGAATAAAATTATAGGCTTACACACAGAAGAAAGAGTGTAGTGAACGAAGCGACTTATTGGAGCCGGAAGCCTGTAATTAGAGGTGTTCTGTAGGGATCTGTACTGGGAGCTCTGCTGTTTGTGATGCATATAAATGACCTGGATGAAGATGCAAATGGGTGGGTTGGTAAATTTGCCGATTATACCAAGATTTGTGGAGCTTTGGATTGTGCAGAAGACTGGCAACGAATACAGAATGATATATATCAGTTGTAGATAAAGGCTGAGCAATGGCGGGTGGGAGTTAACTACGATAAATGCAAGGAGATAACACATTGTTAAAGGCAAGATCCTTATCAGTGTTGCTATTCAAAGAAATCTTGGGATCCAAACCAATATCTCGTTGAAAGTGGCTGTACAGGTTGATGTGGTGGTTACGAAGGCTTCTGGAATTTATGCTTTTGGTAGACTAGAAATTGAGTTCAAAAGTCATGATACTACGCTGCACCTGTATAAAACTCTGGTTATGCCACATCCGGAGTATTGGACAGGTTCTGATCACAATAAGAAGGATGTTGCGGTTTTGGAGACGGTGAAAAAGAGATTTTCCAGGATGCTGCCTGGCTCAGAGGACATGTGCTATCACGAGAGTTCGGATAAACTTGGGTTGCTTCGTTTGGAGCGTTGGAAGTTGAGGAGATATTTTATGGAGGTTTATAAGATTATGAGAGGCACAGATAGAGTTGACAAAATGTATCCGTTTACCAGGATTGAAATGACTAATACCAGAGGGCATGCATTGAAGGTGAGAGGGGATAGGTTCAAGGAGAATGAGAGGGGTGTACGCGTATTTGGAGATGAGCGCAGATTCGAGAGTGTCAGCAGATCCTGGGTTGTGATGAATATAAAAATTGTACAATTTATACTTACGTTGATTATAAATATACTTTGAACTTTTAACTTCGCTCTTGCCATGTGCTTGAAGATGGAGGAGGCCATTTTAAAAGACGGCGCTTGCAGCCCTCCATTTTGAGATCACTTTGTTCTGATTCTTGCCCTGGGATAATCTGATGTGGATTTGGGGTATCACCCGATAAGGATGTGTGCGCTCTTGCGGATGCTGATAGATTCGGATTGTGGGCTGATATGGAGTGTCCATGGATATATAGGTATCGGCCTGTTTGGGGGGTGTCGGAAGATGAGGAGCTTAGAACAGTAATGAAGCTTCTCCAACTCTCTTGGCTCTCGGCTGAAACCAGTTTTAGTGTTGGTTCTGGCGGTGGTCACAACTTCCATTATCGTGTCAGTCGCTTCCACTCGGTTTCGCTAGTGAGCTCTGCAAGTTCCTGGTGGAGACAGAGGAATACCGGCGCACACGAATGCTGGAGGATTCTTCATTGCTGTTTCTGTGACTATTCTGTTTGGCCAGTCCGGATTGCTAGCACTGAGCGAAACTCTCAACAAATATTTAGTCAGAAAGCGATTGAAAGTTATTCTAAGGAACCCTGCTATATACGTAACTAGAGAGCCAGTGACTGATTAGGGATAGTCAACATGGCTTTGCGCGTGGTACGTCCATGTCTAATCAAACTTACAGAGTCTTTGGAGGTGTTTACTGAGAAATCTGGTGGAAGAAAGGCAGTGGGTGTGTTCTACAGGTAATTTAGCAAGGCCATTGACAAGCTCCCTTGGTACAGAGGTTGCGTCGCTAGGCATTCAGAATGAGGTAGACAGAATTGGAGGAGACAAAGTGCGGAACTAAATAGTCGCCTCTCTGACTGGAAGCCTGTGACCTGTGGAGAGGCGCAGAGATGTTGTCGTTTGTCATCCATATCAACAAACTGAATGATAATGTGATAAACTGTATCAAATTTGTGGATGTCATCCAGATTGCGTTGTATAGTAGACACACAGAAAGGCTGTCAATTTTTCACGGGGATTTGGACTAGATGGAAAAATGGGCTGAAACATTGCAGCTGAATTTTAATGCAGACTAGTGTAAGATGTTACACTTTGAGTGGACAAATCAGGTGATCATTTGGGCAACGGGGAATGCGGTAGGAGAGAGGGATCTGGGAATACAGATTCATAATGACTTGACTGTGGTGTCACAGGTAGGCAGGGTGGTATAGAGAGCTTTTGGCACATTGACATTCATAAATCGAAGTTCTGAGTACAGACATGGTATGGTATGTCGAAACTGTGTCAGATGTGGCGAGCCTCATTTGTGTAGCCTTTGTTACCTACCTTGAGGGAAATATTAATATGATTGAAAGAGTGCAGAGAGATTTACAGGAATGTTGCTGGGAATTGAGCGCCTGAGTTGTAGGGAAAGGTTGAGTAGGTTAGGAGTTTTTTTTCCCTGGAGCTTAGGAAAATGATGGGAGATTGTAGACAGATCCGCACGCTCTGACAAACCGACGCGCTCCCCAAACCCGCTGATACCCCAAATTTACTCACGGCCGTAATCCGTGCACAATCTAATATCCACGCGCACCCCCGAATCCGTGTGCAGACTCAAGTACACAAGCACCCGATATCCAAGCGTAATGACAATTCCACGTGCATTCGCAAACCCGCTGACTCTCCACTCCCAAATCAGCCTATACACCGAAATAAGTGTGCAACCCCAAATACACACGCACGTACCTGTCCGAACCACATTTTCTTGCAGGTTATACATGGAGAACCCTTGGGGTGAAGCGTTTGTCCTCAGATGCCCTTTCCAGTTCCCCTTTCACCTTAAACCTGTGCCCTGAGGTTTTCGGCTACACGACTCAGGGGAAAAGACCGCGACAGCCAGCTCATTAATTCCCCTTATATAGTTGGTTTATTAGGTGGCTGGCTCTGTCCGTCATCAGTCAGGGCAGCAAACGCATGAACTGGGATTTTATGAAGCTCTAACATCAGAACGGGTCACGCTGTCTCTGACGTGCCTTCTTCAGTGTGAAGCTAAGACGATATGTGGATTAACTTTGGGAGTAAAATCGAGCTGTAGAAATGATCAATACTGATCCCGATTCCAATTACTGATGGGTCCGGTTTCAATGATTTAACCGTGACTGTCTCTGGAAGCAGCCGAGGAGGAACGCAGAGCGCACATCAAGTGCTGGAGGAACTCAGCATGTTAGGCAGCATCCATTGAAATGAGCAAACACTCAGCATTCCGCGGCGAGACCCTCTCGATTACGAAGCTGTGCCCCAGTTTACGGCCGGTCTGAGAGGGAAAGTAGGGACAACTTAGCAACCTGAGACTCAGTGACTACGTTGCTGAAAGAATTCTAACACACGTCAGCAGATCCTTGGTTCACGTAATGGAACACAATTATTGACCAACAGGCAGTGGACCCTGACCGTGACATACACCACCGGACACTTGAAACACAAGACCAGAGATTCACTCTGAAAAATACCTCAGAACCAGTGAATTCAATGTAAACCCGTCCCAGTCACAACTTCCTGGGGGCCTGACCTCAGCTTGTGGAAAACTCCGGGCAAATTCCAACTAAAAACATAGAACATCGAACATAGAATAGTACAGCACAGTGCAGGCCCTTCGGCCCACAATGTTGTGCCGACCCTCAAACCCTGCCTCCCATATAAGTCCCCAACTTATATTCATCCATATACCTGTTCAGTAGTCTCTTAAACTTCAGTATTGTATCTGCCTCCACCACTGACTCAGGCAGTGCATTCCACGCACCAACCACACTCTGAGTATAAAACCTTCCTCCAATATCCCCCTTGAACTTCCCACCCCTTACCTTAAAGCCATGTCCTCTTGTATTGAACAGTGGTGCCCTGGGGAAGAGGCGCTGGCTATCCACTCTATCTATTCCTCTTATTGTCTTGTACACCTCTATCATGTCTCCTTTCATTCTCCTTCTCTCCAAAGAGTACAGCCCTAGCTCCCTTATTCTCTGATCATAATGCATACTCTCCAAACCAGGCAGCAAACTGGCAATTCTCCTCTGTACCCTTTCCATTGCTTCACCATCCTTCCTACAGTGAGGCGACCAGAAGTGGACACAATACTCCAAGTGTGGCCTAATCAGAGTTTTACAAAGCTGCATCATTACATCGCGACTCTTAAATTCTATCCCTCGACTTATGAAAGCTAACACCCCATAAGCTTTCTTAACTACCCTATCTACCTGTGAGGCAATTTTCAGGCATCTGTGGACATGTACCGCCAGATCACTCTGCTCCTCCACACTACCCAGTATCCTGCCATTTACTTTGTACTCAGCCTTGAAGTTTGTCTTTCCAAAGTGTACCACCTCACAATTCTCCGGGTTGAACTCCATCTGCCACTTCTCAGCCCATTTCTGCATCCCAACAATGTCTCTCTGCAACCTTTTCCAATCCTCTACGCTATCTACAACACCACCAACCTTTGTGTCGTCTGCAAACTTGCCAACCCACCCTTCTACCCCAACATCCAGGTCGTTAATAAAAATCACGAAAAGGAGAGGTGCCAGAACAGATCCTTGTAGGACACCACTCGTCACAATCCTCCAAGCTGAATGTACTCCCGCCACCACGACCCTCTGCCTTCTGCAGGCAAGCCAATTTTGAATTAACCTGGACAAACTTCCCTGGATCCTCTGCCTTCTGACTTTCTGAATAAGCCTACCGTGTGGAACCTTGTCAAATGCCTTACTGAAATCCATATAGATCATATCCACTGCACTACCCTTATCTATATGCCTGGTTACCTCCTCAAAGAACTCTATCAGGCTTGTTAGACACTATGTGCCCTTCACAAAGCCATGCTGACTGTCCCTGATCAGACCATGATTCTCTAAATACCCATCGGTCCTATGTCTAAGAACCTTTTCCAACAGCTTTCCCACCGCAGACGTAAGGCTCAATGGTCTATAATGACCCGGACTATGCCTACTACCTTTTTTTGAACAAGGGGACAACATTCACCTCCCTCTAATCCTCCGGTACCATTCCCGTGGACAACGAGGACATAAAGATCCTAGCCAGAGGCTCAGCAATCTCTCCCCTCGCCTATGGAGCAGCCTGGGGAATATTCCATCAGGCCCCGGGGACTTATCCGTCCTAATGTATTTTAACAAATCCAACACCTGCTCTCCCTTAATATCAACATGCTCCAGAACATCAACCTCACTCATATTGTCCTCACCATCATCAAGATCCCTCCCATTGGTCAATACCGAAGAGAAGTATTCATTGAGGACCACCGTCACTTCCACAGCCTCCAGGCATATCTTCCCACCTTTATCTCTAATCGGTCCTACCTTCACTCCTGTCATCCTTTTGTTCTTCACATAATCGAAGAATGCCTTGGGGTTTTCCTTTACCCTATTCGCCAAGGCCTTCTCATGCCCCCTTCTTGCTCTTCTCAGCCCTTTCTTAATCTCCTTTCTTGTTTCCCTATATTCCTCAGTAGACCCATCAGATCCTTGCTTCTTAAACCTCATGTATGTTGCCTTCTTCCACCTGACTAGATTTTCCACCTCACTTGTCACCCATGGTTCTTTCACCCTACCATTCTTTATCTTCCTCACCGGGACAGATTTATCCCTAACATCCTGCAAGCGACCGCTAAGCCTCGACCACGTGCCCATAGTACATTTCCCTGCAAAAACATCATCCCAATTCACACCCGCAAGTTCTAGCCTTATAGCCTCATAATTCGCCCTTCCCCAATTAAAAAGTTTCCTGTCCTCTCTGATTCTATCCTTTTCCATGATAATGCTAAAGGCCAGGGAGCGGTGGTTACTGTCCCCCAGATTCTCACCCACTGAGATATCTGTGACCTGACCCGGTTCATTACCTAGAACTCGATCTAATATGGCATTCCCCCTCGTCGGCCTGTCCACATACTGTGACAGGAATCCGTCTTGGACACGCTTAACAAACTCTGCCCCATCTCAACCCTTGGAACTAATAAGGTGACAATCAATATTAGGGAAGTTAAAGTCACCCATGATAACAACCCTGTTATTTTTGCGCCTTTTCAAAATCTGCCTCCCAATCTGCTCCTCTGGATCTCCGCTGCTACCAGGGGGCCTATAAAATACCGCCAACAGAATAACTGTTCCCTTCCTGTTCCTGACTTTCACCCATATTGACTCAAAAAAGGATCCTGCTACATTACCCACTTTTTCTGTAGCTGTAATAGTATCCCTGACCAGTAATGCCACCCCGCCTCCCCTTTTTCCGCCCTCTCTATCCCTTTTAAAGCACTGAAATGCAGGAATATTGAGAATCTATTCCTGCCCTGGTGCCAGCCAAGTCTCTGTAATGGCCACTACATCATAATTCCATCTATGTATCCAAGCTCTCAGTTCATCACCTTTGCTCCTGATGCTTCTTGCATTGAGGTACACACATTTCAGCCCTTCTACCTTACTGTCTTTGCACCGTTTATTCTGCTTCTCTTTCCTCAAAGCCTCTCTGTATGTTAGATCTAGCTTTACTCCAAGCACTTCGTTCACTGCTCTATCGCTCCGGGCCCCATCCCCGTCGCAAATTAGTTTAAACCGTCCCGAACCATGCTAGCAAACCTACCTGCAAGGATATTGCTCCCCCTCGAGTTCAGGTGCAACCCATCCAATCTGTACTGGCCTCACCTTCCCCAGAAGAGATCCCAATGATCTAAAAATCTGAAACCCTGCTCCCCGCACCAATTTCTCAGCCACGCATTCAACTGCCATCTCCTGCAATTCTTACCATCACTGTCACGTAGCACTGGCAGCAATCCTGAGAACGCCACCCTTGAGGTCCTTTTCTTCAGCCCCGAAACTCACACTTCAGGACCTCATCCCTCTTCCTGCCTATGTCGTTGGTCCCAACATGTATCACGACTTCTGGTTGCTTTCCCTCTCATACCAGGATTTCATGCACCCGGTCAGAGACATCCCGGACCCTGACACCCAGGAGACAACAAACCATGCGGGTGTCCTTCTCACGTCCACAAAATCTGCTGTCTGCTCCCCCGACTATAGAGTCTCCAATGACGACAGCTCTCCTCTTCTCCGTCCCACCCTTCTGCACCACAGGGTCAGACTCAGTGCCGGAGGCCCTGTCACCGTGTCTCACACTTGGTCGGTAGTTACCGCCAACAGTATCCAGGACGGTGAACTCATTATTCAGGGGTGCTCGGCACTACCTGTCTGCTCACCTTCACTTTCCCCCTTCTGACTGTCACCCAACGACCTGCTTCCGACAGCCTAGGTGTGACTACCTCCCTGTAGCTCTCATCTGTGACTGCCTCATTCTCCCTTATGAATCGAAGGTCATCCAGCTGCTGCTCCAGATTCCTTGCACAGTCTTCCAGATCGCCCAGCCGTATGCACTTCTGGCAGGTGTGACTCTGCGGGAGAGGGGAATTCCCCCAAGACTGCCACATCTCACATGAGAGGCACATCACCGTCTCAGGAGACATTTTAAAAACTAACTGCGAGCTAGCTTGTCCTTCGCCTCTTCTCGTCGAAGCCTCTCGAGTCAAAGCCTCAAATCTCCACTCCTTCACTGGCCCACTCATGCACTGGCCTATTCGCTTGAGCTATCCCTCTATGTATCTGTTTGAGCTTTTCAAAATGTTTGGTCACCTGACCTCGACTGCCCAATCAGCTGCTTTTTGCTGAGTCTGAGCTATTCAAATCTTGATTGTCTAATCAACGGGTTTCTGCTGATCAATTCAAATTTTGATTGACTTGATTGCACAGACCAACCGCCAAAACAGCCAGAATCTTTCGAGTCAAAGGCTCAAAGCTCCACTCCTTCACTGGGCCACTCACGCACTGGCCGCTTTCTACATTTGAACATTTGCCACATTTCTTCTGTACGTTTCCCTGAGAACATCTGTTTCCAATTTATGCTTCCAATTTCTTGCCTGATGGCCTCAAATTTCCCCTAACTTGTATTTCCTATCCCTCTCCAAGGCACAAGTAAAGGAGATAGAATTGTGATCACTATCTCCAAAAAGTTATCCCACTGAGAGACCTGACACCTGACCAGGTTCATTTTCCAATTGTAGATCAAGTACAACCTCTCCTCTTGTAGACTTTTCTACATATTGTGTCAAGAAACCTTCCTGAACACACCTGGCAAACTCCACCCTATGTAAACCCCTCACTCTATGGAGATGCCAATCAATGGTAAATATCCCACCACAACAACCGTATCACCATTACACCTTTGCAGAATCTGTCTCCCTATCTGCTCCTTTTGGGTGCTCTATAAAAAAACAGTCCACTTATTGACTCCTTCCTATTCCTAACTTTCACCAATTGATATTCTGTAGACAACCCCTCCCTGACATCCTCCTTTTTTGCAGCTGTGACACCATCCCTGATCAACAGTGCCACGCCCCCACCTCTTTTGCCTCCCTACATATCCTTTCTGAAACATCTCAAGCCTGGCACTTGATTTCCTCCCCCTGAACCATCCCAGTCTCTGTAATGGCCTCAACATCATAGCTCCAAGTGCTGATCACGCCCTAAGCTCATCCGTATTATTCATAATACTCCTCGCTTTAAGATAGATACATCTCAAATTTCGATCAGAGCGCGTCTCTTCTCTATCTGAGAAGATAGAGACCCTGAGCCTGAGTCTCCAGAGGGTTCCTGTGCTGTGAAAGACGTCCTGCCTCGTCCCTGTGCCGAAGACGCCGCGCCCCAGTGGCCTCAATGACTACAGACCGGTGGCATTGACCTCCGACATCATGAAGACCCTATAGAGACTTGTTCTGGAGCAGCACCGGCCTATGTTCAGGCCACACTTAGATCCCCTCCAGTTCGCCTACCAGCCCCGACTAGGAGTTGAGGATGCCATCGTCTACCTGCTGAACTGTGTCTACGCCTACCTGGACAAGCCAGCGAGCACTGTGAGGGTCATGTTTTTTGTCTTCTCCGGTGTGTTCAACACCATCCGCCCTGCACCATCCCTGGTGTCATGGATTCTTGATTACCTGACTGGCAGACCACAGTACGTGTGCTTGCAACACTGTGTGTCCGACAGAGTGACCAGCAGCACTGGGGCTCCACAGGGGACTGTCTTGTCTGCCTTCCTCTTCACCATCTACACCTCGGACTTCAACTACTGCACAGAGCCTTGCCATCTTCAGAAGTTTTCTGATGACTCTGCCATAGTTGAATGCATCAGCAAGGGAGATGAGGCTGAGTACAGGGCTACGGTAGGAAACATTGTCACATGGTGTGAGCAGAATTATCTGCAGCTTAATGTGAAAAAGACAAAGGAGCTGGTGGTGGACCTGAGGAGGGTTGAGGCACCGGTGACCCCTGTTTCCATGAAGGGAGTCAGTGTGCACATGGTGGAGGATTACAAATACCTGGGGATACGAATGACAATAAAATGGACTGGTCAAAGAACACTAAGGCTGTCTACAAGAAAGGTCAGAGCCGTCTCCATTTCCTGAGGAGGCTGAGGTTCTTTAACATCTGTCGGACGATGCTGAGGATGTTCTACGAGTCTGTGGTGGCCAGTGCTATCATGTTTGCTGTTGTGTTCTGGGGCAGCAGGCTGCGGGTAGCAGACACCAACAGAATCAACAAACTCATTCGTAAGGCCAGTGATGTGGGGATGGAACTGGACTCTCTGACGATCGTGTCTGAAAAGAGGATGCTGTCCAAGTTGCATGTCATCTAGGACAATGTCTCCCATCCACTACGTAATGTATTGGTTGGGCACAGGAGTACATTCAGCCAGAGACTCATTCCACGGGGATGCAGCACAGAGCGTCATAGGAAGTCATTCCTGCCTGTGGCCATCAAACTTCACAACCTCTCCCTTAGAGGGTCAGACACCCTGAGCCAATAGGCTGGTCCTGGACTTATTTCCATCTGGCATAATTTACATATTATTATTTAATTATTTATGGTTTTATATTGCTACATTTATACTCTATTCTTGGTGGTGCAACTCTAACGAAACCCAGTTTCCCTCAGGATCAACAAATTACGTCTGTCTGTCTATCTTTCTCTATTTGTCAACCAACCTCCCTTTCCTCCGTCAGTTCAATTCGGTTGCCAGCATCCCGCCCCCCGGCAATTCTAGTTTAAACTTTCACCAATACCCTGCGCAAACCTCCCCGCCAGGATATTGGTCCTCTGGAATTCAAGTGCAGCCTGTCTTTTTGTACAGTTCACAAAAGAGGTCCCAATGATCCACAAATCGGAATCACTGCCCCATGCCACGCATTTATACTCTACCTCATCCGATTCCTACACACACTATCACGTGACACGGGCAGTAATCCCGAGATTACTACCTTCGACGTCCTGCTTCTCAACTTCCTTCCTAACTCCCTGTGGTCTGATTTCAGGACCTCCTCCCTTTTCCTACCTATATGGTTGGTACCAATATGTACCACGACATCTGGCTGTTGCCTTCCCACTGCAAGATATCGTGGACGCGATCAGAAACTTCACGGACCCTGTCACCTGGGAGGCAAACTACCATCCGCGTTTCTTTCCTACGTCCACAGAATCGCCTGTTTGACCCCCTTACTGTTGCCATCCTCTTCATTTTCCTACCCTTCTGAGCCACAGGGCCAGACTCTGTGCCAGAGGCTCGACCACTGTTGTTTACCCCAGGTAGGACTTCTCCCCCAAAAGTACTCAAACACGACTACTTATTGTTAAGGGGGACAGCCACTGGGGTATTCTCTAGCATTTGGCTCTTTACCTTCCCTCTCCTGACTGTTACCCACTTATCTGTCTCCTCAGGCGCTGGAGTGACTACCTGCCTATAGCTCCGCTCTATCACCTCCTCACTGTCCCTGACCAGACGAAGGTCATCGAGCTACAGCTCCAGTTCCCTGACGCCGTCCCTAAGGAGCTGCAGCTGGGCGGACCTGGTGCAGATATGGCCGTCTGGGAGGTTGGGAGTCTCCAGGACCTCCCACATATGACACCAAGCACAGAAAACCGGCCTCACACACATTCTTTCTGTCTGTATTTTACACAAGTAACCTACCTCGCCTCGACCGTTTATGGCAGAAGCCCCGTTGAGCCAAAACCTTCCTACACTGTCTCCCTCTACTCTGTCGCCCGCTGTATAAAGCTGTCTTCTTTTTAAACCCTTCCCACTGTTGCCGCTGGTTGACGTCCACGCGCGTGCGCAGTCGTGCCCCGTTCAAACCGCTGAACAAATAAAGAGGCAGTTCCAACCCCTCAAGTTCTTGACTGTCCTGATTCTCCTCCAGTGAAGATTTGCCCGAGTTATTCAAGACCTCGCTTGTCTCCTTGGTTAATGAAATACCTATTTTTGTTTAACCTTTACAACTCTCTGTGTGATCCTGTGCTTTGGTACAGAGATACAGCGTGACACTGATAGATTAAGAAATGTATTTATTAGAAGTGATTACAAGTTACTGATACATTGATCTGAGCCCTTGTGGAGAAACGTCCTCTTCCGTCGCAGTCGCGTTCCTGTGGGATCCTTCGCTGCGAAATGGAAGCAATGGATTTGAGTCACACAGGATGGTCTATGCCAACCATTTCCCCTGGCCAGCGATCACCAACCGAGGTTTGATTCCCGCCGCTCTCTGAAAGGAGTTTGTCGGTTCTCTCCATGACCATGCTGGTTTCCTCTGTGTGCCCGGTTTCCTCCCACGGACCACAGGCTTTTCGATAGAGAAGGGGTTTAAATTAAGCGTGATCTGTGCCACAAGGGTTAGTAAGTTGTGGGCAGGTTACGTTGGCGCTAGAAGCGTGGCGACACTTGCCGGCAGGCCCCAGCACAATCCTCCCTGACACCAGTGATACATTTCACTCTCTGTTTGACGTACTTGGGACGAAGATCATCTTTCGTCTTTAAAGGCGCTTCTATTGGAAGGCCTTTTAATGTTGTTAATGTACCTGTCTCTGGTACTTCCACTAGCAGCTCATTCCGTTCCGTAATCTCACCACCCTCTGGGTGAAAATGATCTCCCTCCAGTCCCCTTTTAAATCTCTCCCTTTCTCTCAGGAAGCCAGTGCTCCCTTTGGAAGATCCCGTTCCCTGGGATAACACTGCAAGTATCTACGTCATCTAGGGCCCCCGGAATTTAATATGCACCTGCAAGGTCGTCCCTCGGTCCTCTGCTCGCCACGGATTAAAATCCAAAGCTACCTATCACCTTGATATAACACTGGCCCTCGAGAGCCAGCAGCATTCTCCACAATCTCCTGCACTCTTTCCAGCTCAATAAATTGGGAGGGGGGGGGAGATATCTAATGTTGGTGGAAAGTACTGGCGGGAATGTCAGAGGTAGGATTTTCACACAGAGATTGGTGGGTGCGTGGAACTTCCTGTCAGGGTTGGTGGGAGAAGCAGCTACATTAGCAGCCTCTTGAACAGCACAGGCACCGACCCATCAGTCCATCATCCTCCTGGTCCCTTAGACTGATATTAGATTGATACCATAGATTAATCTTAGAGTAGGGTCTGTTTCTGTGATGTACTTTTCCATGTTCAAACATCATAGCACAGTACAGGTCCTTCGGCCCACTATGTTGTGACAAAATTTTAAGGTCAATCCAATCCTTCCCGCCCACTTAGCCCTCCAGTTTTCTGTCATCCATGTGGCCATCTCTGACATCCCCCGTATATTTTCCTCTGGTCACCGAGAAACTATGCCCCCTCGAATCGGCCATTTCTGTTTCGGAAAACAGTCTCTAGCCATCCACTGGATCTGTGTTTCTTATCATCCTGTAAAGCTCTATCAAATCACCTCTCCTTCTTCTGCGCTCCAAAGGGAAAAGGTCGCTCAACGTATCTTCATTAGACACTTTCTCTAATCCAGACAGCATCCTGGCGAATCTGCTGTGCACACTCTCTAAAGCTTGCACGTCCTTCCTATAACTGAGGCGACCAGAACTGAACAAGATAGTCCCAGTTGTGTCTAACCAGGGTTTTGCAGAACTGCAGCATCACCTCGTGGCTCCTGAGCTCAGCCCCGCGAATAGTGAAACCCAGCACAACGTACGCCTTCGTAAACACCCTGTAAACTTGCGTGACGACTTTCAGGGATCTGTGGACGTAGACCCCGAGATCTCTCTGCTCTTCCTCACCGCTGAGAATCCTGCCATTCAGCCTGCGTTGTGTTGCTCTGTTAAACGGCATTTCCCTCTGACCATTTTGTGGGTTTATGGGGAGATCGGATACTGCTGGCTTAAGCCCGGCGTCCGGCCTGTCGGTGCGTGACGGTGTGAGGGAGGGATACCATTTTCTACCTTTGTCTCCTCGGAATTACACGGCGGGTGATCACCTTCTGTGACTGCTGCTGTCCTTCTGGCGAAGAACACGTCTAGTCCTTGCCGACCGTTACTGTATCTAGTCCCACTGATTTGCACCAGGGCCATAACACTCCAGAACCCTCCGACCTGTATATACTTATCCAAACTTAACTGTTGAAATCAAAATCCCATCCAACACTTCTGCTGGCAGCTGGTTCCATACGCTCACCACCCTCTGAGGGAAGAGATTCCCCCTCATGTTCCCCTTAAGCATTTCACTTTGACCCTTAATCCTTGACCTCTATTCTTGCGCAACCTCAGTGGGAAAAGCCTGCTTGCATTTACCCAATCTATTTCCCTCATAATTCTGTATACCTCGATCGAATCTCACCTCAGTCGTCCGCGTTCCTGGGAATTAAGTCTCACCCTATTCAACATTTCCCGAAATCCCAGTTCCTCAAGGCCCGGCAACATTGTCGGCCGAAGCGCTTGCACTGCGCTGTAACGATCTTTATTCTAACAACCCTGAAAAGTGTCTCTGCACTCAGTTAATCTCGCCTGTAGGTAGTTGACCAGAATTTCAAATGAGGCCTCTTGAACGGTTCTACAACTTCAACATAACGTCCCATCTCCTGCACTCAGTGCTTCGTGTTTTGAAGGTCAATGTGCCGAAAACTTTCTATACGACCCGGTCTACCCGTGAAGCCACTTTCATTGAATTGTAGACCTGTATTCCCAGATACCCTTTGTTCTAATGCACTCCTCAGTAAACGGTGGGAGGACCTCATACATGACCAACCCGCTCTGCATGCTGACCCTGGATAGGAACATGCCCACAGGAGAAGGCCGCATCCAGCCCTGAGGAATGGTGTCAGGGAGGTGGGAGGGAAGCGCGGGCAGCGGTGGGCGGGGTGAGGGGGGAGCGGTCAAACTCGCCACATCGCCCTCGCGGAAGGAGGGTCTCCGCGGGATCTCACCTGGTGCTGTCCAGTGGTATCCAGCGATGGCGGCCTCATCTGACGGGGATAAAATGGGAGGGATTCAATAGTCATATGGGCTGGAGGAAGGGAGAAGAGAGAAAGGGAGTGGAGTGGACGGCATGAGACGCCACTCTTCAGGAGCGTGGAGGGGTCTACAGGAGAGGGAGGGGAAGGTGTGGCAGTAGGGGCGAGTAGGGGGTAGGAGGCAATGGAGATGAAAGGGCGTGATTGAGCAGAACAGGGTGAGGATAGGCTGTCAGAGTGTGAGTGCAGGGAGGTCAAAGGTGTGCACGGGGGATGGTTTTGGGTCCGGGGCTCGGTGGGATGGGCGTGCAGAGCGAGTGGAGGGAACAAAGGGGCGACGGGCTCTGAGAATCGAGGAGATGGGGGCAGAAGATCGGACGGAGAGTGGGGGGGCGGGTGCTGGTCGGGTGGAGAGGAACTGGACGAGAGGATGTGACGCAGTGAGATAAGGGAGGGGACCGAGGGGCGACGGGCTTGGAGAATCAGGGGAGATGGGGCCAGAGGAGTGGACGGAGAGTGAGGGCGGGTCGGGTGGAGAGGAATTGGACTGGAGGATGTGACGCAGTGAACGCGTGGATGGAGTGACAGTGAGTTTTCGAGAACATGAGGAACGGGATGCGAAGGGTTTGAGGGAGAGGCGAGAGGGTGAGTGCAGAGGAGTGAATTTGTGAATGGGTAGGGTGTTGGACAAAGGGGGCTGTGTAGAGTGATATGGAGCGCGTAAGGAGAGGGATTGGAGGGAGCTGTGTAGAGGGATATGGAGCGCGTAAGGAGAGGGATTGGAGGGAGCTGTGTAGAGGGATATGGAGCGCGTAAGGAGAGGGATTGGAGGAAGGGGTGCCCAGCGGTCTGAAGGGGCAAGGAGTGGCATTCAGTGGGACTGTGGAGAGGGCAGTGGGGCAGAAACCGCTGGGCAGGGAACAGGGAGGAGGTGTGTCCGCTGGCAGGGTGGCAGTGAGTGGTTCGGGAAGGGAAAGGGGAGGGGCCAGGTGCCTACAATTTTCGTAGTACTCGTAGACGGTCACGTAGGCGTCCTGAAGATTCTCCACCACGAAGACTCGGTGAAGAAGTGCAAGCACTTCGACAGGCAGGAACTTGTACATCTGTAGGCCGAGCGGTGGGTTGGCGATTCAGTCCGAGATCTCCTCCGCACGTCCCCTGCTCCCCCAGTGTCCCAGACGCACCTTCCCCCCTCCCCTGCAACAGCCAGAACCAAGCTGAGACAGATGGGACGGGGTCCTCGGCACTCACCTCGGGAATGTACACCAGCAAGTGCCCGTCCTGTGTCTCTGGCCTGCTCACGCAAGGATGGCTCGGCTTCTGTAGCAGAGAGAGAGTTATTTATAAAGATGAAAAAGATCAAATATCAGTTGTTGTTTTTTTTTTCCTTTGAGTCTGTCTGAGGCGGTCCCAAGCCCGGCTGTGAACATAAGAACATAAGAAATAGGAGCAGAAATAGGCTATCTGACCCGTCGAGCCTGCTCCGCCATTCAATATGATCATGGCTGAGCTGGCCATGGATTCATCTCCGCCTACCTGCATTTCCCCCACAACTCTTAATTCCCCCAATATGCAAGCGTCTATTCAAACTTGTCTTAAACATATTTACTGATGTAGCCTCCACTGCGAATTGGGCAGATAATTCCACAGATTCATCCCTCTCTGGGAAAAAGAAGTTCCTCCTCATCTCCATCCTAAATCTACACCCCCGAATCTTGAGGCTATGTAGTACTCCAAGTGTGGTCTGACCAGGGTCAGATATAGCTGTAACATTACCTCTCAGCTCTTAAACTCGATCCCACGGTTGATGAATGCCAATGCACCGCATGCCTTCTTACCCACACAGTCAACCTGCGCAGCAACTTTGAGTGTTGTATGGACTCTGACCCCAAGATCCCTCTGATCGTTCACACTGCCAGCAGTCTTACCAATAATAGTATATTCTGCCATCATATTTGACCTTCCAAAATGATGGTACCTGGGTTGAACAACATTTATCTGGGTTGAACGCCATCTGCCCCTCTCGGCCCAGTTTTGTATCCCGTCGATGTCCCGCTGTAACCTCTGACAGCCAGTCACACTCTCCACAACACTGACATCCTTTGTGTCATCAGCAAATTTAATAGCCCATCCCTCCACTTCCTCATTTCAAGTAATTTATAAAAATCACGAAGAGAAGGGTTCCCAGAGAAGATCCCTGAAGCACAGCACCGGTCACCGACCTATATGCAAAACATGACCCGTCTACAACCACTCTTTGCCTTTTCTGTGCAAGACAATTCTGGATCCACAAAGCAAGGTCGCCTTGGATCCGCATGATTCTGGGTCCCTTTGGGTGTTGGATGTGCGTCGACATATCGATTTGGGGATGCGTGCACATCTCGGGAGGTGTCGGCAAACCTGGGGTTCGATGACTGAAGGGCTTGCACATGGATTTGGAGGTGCGCACAGATTTGAGAGCGCTGCTAGATTTGGAGCTGCACACAGATTTCGAGCTGTCAGTTAATTTGGGTGCTCCATGTAAGTACATAGGTTTGTTGGTGTACCCACTGATTAGCGGCTGGACACAATTCTACGTGTATTGGTAGATTTGTGGCTGCACTTGGATTTGGGGTGTCCTGAACTTTGAATTTAGCCTCGCATTTTAGGGGACTGCACATGGATTTGGAGATGTGCACTGATTTAGGAAGGGTCGAAGAATATGGGATTGCACACGGAGTTGAGGATGTGTGAGACTTTGGTGTGCCGACAGATTTAGGATGTCATTGAACTTTGAACTGTTTTTCTTACTAATCTTTTAAGGTAGAAGCATTTATTTTGTAACCTGTTTGAAATTTTTCTTCCTCTGGGTACTGATGTGCATATTTCGGAGTCATCGGTTTTAGGTTGCGCACGGAATTGGGGTTCACAATGATTTGGGATCATGCTCTAATTTGCGGGCGCACACGGATTTGGCGGTCCATACTGATTTGGGGATGCGCTCTGATGTAGGCGGATGTTTAGAATACGCCAATCAACATGAATTTAGCGGTGCATGCAGATTTAGTGAAGTTTACGAGTATTTGGGGGTACAGATTAATCTGGTGATACCAGCCGATTTGGAGCGTCTTTGGGTTTGGGGATGCACACGAATCTCGGGATTTGGGGGTTTTGGCAAATTGAAGGCTTCACACACATTTGGTATTGCCGGCAGACTTGGAGATGCGCACCTAGTTCGGGTGTGTCAGATTTGGTGTCGGCGTTTTGTGGTGTCTGTTAACTTGGGGGTGCACACAGATTTGGGTATCTCCGTAAATTTAGGAGTTTATCGGCGAACATGGTGTGCATATGGAATTTGGAGTGCGAAAGGATTTGGTATAATCCAATGTGTATGTCGGGGTGCCTGCTGATTTGGGGCTGTGACGAATATCAAGGTTCTTTCATTCGTACAAACATTAGCAATAAATGCAATTTGAATTTATGGTTCAGGCAGCCATGATGTGAAGTGTTTGAAGTCACTGTTACTTGGAGAATCTAATTTGAATGTGGGGGTTGCAGAGTTTTAGCGGTGCGCGCAGATTGGTGATGCACAAGATTTGAAAGTGCGTGAAAGCACACACACAGGCACTCTCGCACACAGACACAGAAACACACACACACACACACACACACACACACACACACACACAGTCGCACACACGCACAGACACACACTCAGACACACACACAGACACACACAGATAGACACACACAGACACAACACACACAGTCACACACACAGACACACACACACAGACACAACACACACAGTCACACACACAGACACACACACACACAGACACTCGCGCACACAGTCACAGAAACACACACACACACACACAGTCACACACACACAGACACACACACACAACACACACAGTCACACACACAGACACACACACACAGACACACACACACACACACACACACACACAGTCACACACAGAGACACTCGCGCAGACAGACACACATGCACACACATACAGATACTCGCGCGCACACACACACACACACGCGCGCGCGCGCGCACACACACACACAGACACACACACACACACACACACACACACAAAACACACACAGTCACACACACAGACACACACATAGTCACACACACACACACACACACACACACAGTCACACACACACACACACACACACACACATAACGGAAGTTTCATCTACCTTTCCAGCTCTCCGCCATGTTCTTTGACATATGTGGGGTGATATGATTAAGAAATTCTCACCCCACCACCACTGGACTGTTGAGTTTTATGGCCATGCGGTAGGGTGTGGGGTAGTTTTGGGACGAGGCCCCAAATGTTCTGACTATGACTAAGTCAGTGAAGTAGTTGGAAGGTTTCATGGATCGGAAAGTGGTTATTCATGTCGCCACACACAGACAGCTTACAAAGGACCCTCTAGGTCGAGTCCACAAAAACACCAACTACATCAAGAGTTTATACCGTTGACGAGAATGGCAATAGTGGGCGATTCAATGCAATTTTACAGACTTTATTTCAATATTCTGTATTTGATAAATGATTTCCATTTTCCTGAAGTACATATTTACAGTGGAAGCAAATGCTATTGATAAGACACCTCGAAGGTTCTGATGCTGTTACTGGGACAAAGTTACTCACACAGCTGGTCTAAAAATTAATTCACTAAATTAATCACAACCTGTCACCGCGGGGATGGCACCTGTCTGATGTAATAGGTTTCTAAATAAGTTAAGGAGTTTTATTATACAATATGTTGAAGTCTGTCCCTGTGGGGTCGCTAGATGGTGTTTATAAACCCGGGACATGTGGTGCTTCAATATTTCATTCCAATAGACCGCCTGAGGCACAGGGGGACACATTGCTGCGCAGGGGAAATGTCGGCAATGTTGAAACGGTACTACAGTGTGCAGAGAATATTGTACCTGCTCATTGCCGTCACTGGAGTTCCTGGTGAGTGAGCAGAGCAGTTTATGTTTGGTATTTCCGTGTGTTAACCGGTGTGAACCTGTTTATGATCAATCGACAAGCTTCCAAGTTGATGATCTTTGCATAGATATCCGTCAAAGATATTTATCCTGTCAATTCAATATCCTGATTATTTCATATTTAATGACAAGATGAACGAATCCCCGGTCTCTCCTCTAACTCAGGGGATCGACCTGAACTTTGTTTTTCCCTTTAATATTATCTTGTCCAGATTTGTCCCAGTACCGGGGCGGGCAACTCTCCTGGACGGTGTAACTGGGAGCCTTTTAATGGGACCTTGTCCAGAGTTGTCCCACAGCTGGAGAACGGAGGGTCCTCGTGAAGGGGTGACTGGGATGGGTTTACATTGTGAAGTTCACTTGTATTGAGTTATTATTCAGACAGAACCCCTGGTCCAGTGTTTCACGTTTCCCGGTGGAGTCTGGCACAGATCACCTGAACCAGTGTCCATGCATCTGCTGCCGCGTGTTATCGAATTGAACTGTGCTGGAGAATTAATCCGTTAACGGAGTCATTCAGTCTCTGGTTACCAAGTTGTTCCTGAGACCCGTCGTAAATTGGGCGCTGTATCGACCTGAAGATAGGTCTCGCCCCGAATCGGTAGTTTTTTTTTTTGGGTCCCGCCACTATTTCGCGTGCGTTGCTCCCCTCTGTATCCCTTCTCGGTCCAATCAGACGCTGAGCTTCAGGAGGCCTGGTCAGTCACGGTTAAATCAGTGAAACCGGCTCCGTCAGTGACTGGAATCGGGATCAGCACCGATCCTTGTTGTTCATACAGCTTATTTTTATCGTCGACGATTGTTCACACATCGTCGTATCTTCATGCTGAAAAAGGCAGGTCAGAGACAGTGTGACCCGTGTCCGATGTTAGATTAGCAGCCGTTCACAGACTCTGGCACGCTTGATCTTTAGCTGAAGTCCGATCCCTCTTTAATTCCTGGAGAATGTGTTCAGTAATGCTAGGGTCGGTTCTCCCCCACCCCCACACCTCTCTCTCTCTCTCTCTCTCTCCAGTCAATTTAATGGCGATTGTGATCCTGTCCCGGGGAAAGTGCGGCCTCTCTACCTGCACCACTCGCTACCTGGTGGCCATGGCAGCGGCGGATCTACTGACTATTGTCACCGAGGTCATTTTGTCTCGAATCAATTGGTATTACTTCCCGTGGAATTTTCTGGACAGCACCCCTGTCTGCAGTGTTATCGATTCACTGACGTACGCAGCCACAGACTGTTCGGTCTGGTTCACCGTCACTTTCACCTTTGATCGGTTTGTTGCCATTTGCTGCCAGAAGCTGAAAACAAAATATTGCACCGGGAAAAATGCGGCTGTGGTTCTGACAACAACCGGCGTGCTGTTCTGTCTGAAAAACATACCCCGATACTTCACGTTTGAACACAGCGTGATCATCGATAACGTACCGTGGTTTTGTAGAACCAGGGACAATTATTTCACTGACCCCGGGTGGGTAGGATATGACTGGCTCGATACGGTTTTAACTCCGTTCCTCCCTTTCGCTGGGATCCTGCTGCTCAACGCTCTGACAGTCAGACACATTTTAGTGGCCAGTCGGGTCCGTAAGGGGCTGAAGGCTCAGAGCAAGGGGGAGAACCGCAGTGACCCGGAGATGGAGAGCAGGAGGAGATCTGTGGTTTTACTCTTCACCCTCTCCGGCAACTTCATCCTCCTGTGGATGGCATACGTTGTAAATGTCATATATTATCAGGTCGCAGGAAAAGGATCTGATTTCATTGATTCCGAATGGATCTTTCACTATGTCGGAGTTTTGCTGAGGAATTTCAGCTGCTGCACGAATACATTTATTTACACGGTGACTCAGTCGAAATTCAGGGAGCAGCTGATCGGCGCGGTGAAATATCCGGTCACCTCGGTGCTTCAGTTCATGAATAAAGCCGCGTCCTGAGCACTAGCCAGTGCGGGCCGCTGTGTGTCTCCAGCCCGGGCTCTGGTTCCTGTCATTCACCGCCTGATGGCCAAGGTGTTATTTCCGGGCGGGTTTTCCCCGCTACCGGTAGCTCCGGGACATTCGGGTAGTCTGTGTGGTGGAGGGAGGGGGCGTGGACGTGAGGGAGTAAAACACCGTCATGGTGACTCATAAACTCGGTGTCCCGCCATATGCCAATCAATGTACTGCTCCAGAATGCCGCCCAACATTTGTTCTGTGGATATGTCTATCTATTACCTTTCCTGCTCAGTACCTCACAGTCTGACGTCCCCAGACAACTGTAGGGCTGGTGTGATACTGGGTGGCCAATCCACTGCCAGTTCTCTAGTCTCCAACTTCCACATGAATAACGGGCTAACGTGAAAATATAGGGCGGGGTTTGGATAAACACTGTTTTTTTTTAAATTGGTGAAAAGCCGCCCCATCTTAATGACCGCCTCTGCTACTAATGACTGACGACAATAGCTGAAAGCAGATTGTAGCTGGGAGATTAGTATCCAAGGATACATATAGTATGGAAAAAACAGGCTGGAAGGCAGAGGTGGTAGCGTAGCTCTGTTTGTTAAAAACAAACAAACAAACAAACAAAATCAAATCATTAGAAAGAGGTGATATAGGGGCGGAAGGTGTTGAATCATTGTGGATAGAGCAGAGGAACTACAAGGTGAAAAGACCCTGCACAGACCATGCAACCGCAGTGAGGATGTGACCTACAAATTACAACGGGAGACAGTGAATGCTTACCGAAAGGGAAATGGTAGAATAGTCATGGGGGATTTAAATATGCGTGTAGATGGGAAAAATCAGGTTAATCCTGGATTCCAGGCCGGGGAATTTCTAGAGTGCCTTCGAGATCGCTTTTTAAGGCAGCTGACGTTTGAATCCACTGGAGCATCTGCTGTCCTGCACTGGGTGTGGGGCAATGAAGCGAAACTGATTGAAAACCTGAAAGCAAAACAACCTTTAGGGGCAAATGAGCAGAATGTTTCTCAGTTCACCCTGAGGTTTGAGAAGGAAAAGCAAAAAACAGATGTGCTGGTATTACAGCAGAGTGACGGTAATCACAGAGACAATTACAATCGGCCAGAATTAATCGGAAGGGAACACTGGCAGGGACTACGGCAGAGCAGCAATGGCTGGAATTTCCGGAAGCAATTCGGAAGGCTCGGGATAAATACATCACAAAAGAAGAAGAATTTCGCAGGAATGTCAATGCCAGCATAAAAATCTAAGAGAGGCGATATAATTGAGTAAAAAAAAAATAGTGAGAAGTTAGACAATTCGGAAGCTTATGAAAACCAAAAGAAGTCAACTAAAAAGTCATTAAGAACGTAAAGATGGAATACGAATTTAAGCTAGACAGTGATATAAAAGAGGACACCAAAGGTTTCTTCAGCTACATGACGTGCTAAAGGGAGGAGAGAGTGAATTTCCGGCCGTGGGTAAACGAGAATTAGTAATGGGGGCAAACGAAATGGTGGACTGAATCAGATTTTAGGAGTATGGGCAAAAAATTGGCAGATGGAGCACAGTGTCGGGAAGTGCATGGAAGAAGAAATGAAAGGGTTAACTATTTTATAAATGGAAGGAAAATGTATTGTAACACGCGCTTCCTCTAGGCTTAATCAGGGGGTGACAATCCCCCTGCCCCGCCAAATTTAAGAAATCTCGTCGGGGTGGATGCTGCGCGATGTGTCCCCTGTTATAAATCAGTACCCCGAAATAACAAACAGTACACAATATGCAATTAAACGATTAAGCTTTATAACTATTAGCTTGACTACATGGTCCGCAAAAGCAACTGCTTCCAGAATCACAAGACAGGGCAACAAAATCCTGATTTGCTAACATGCATCAACAGTCCGGTTATCTCCGCCCATAACCAAAACATTGCTGCTACAGAGAAACCATTCTTTCAGCAGTGAACATTGCAAAAAGAAACATTACATAGCAGTGAACTCTTACAGCACGTTACACTCTGCCCCCCCCACCACCAAATTTAGTCATGTCCTCATGACGTTGAGATAGTTCGACAACCCCTCCTACAAACACAAAGTCCAATCCAGATGCAAAAGGCAGTGTCATAGCTCGCCACAACAGCAGAGATCACACACTGTTCCCAGGCGCTACGTAGGCGAACCTACGGTGGTCTACACATCCGTACCTCCTCACCTAACTCTTCAGACTCAGACGCTACTGGTGACACTTCGTGTCTGCTTGCCGAGTCCTCCCCCACCCCCACCCCCGCAACCCGGAGCCCTCTGTCCCGTGTCCAGGCCCCGCTGCCTCTCCTTCAATGTCCTGCTGTAACCCAGGCTGCCCACAACTCACCCACCCCCTCCACCTCACCTGACTCAGTGGGAAAAGGGCCAGGGCTTTCTTCCTCAATCAATGGGGAGTTAGCGAAAGGCAGCATGTACCTCACATCCAGATAATCATCCTCCGATTCAGCTTCTCTCTCATGGGCGCGGCCCGGCCCAGCCTATCCCGCTGTGGGCCCTACAGTTGCCCTGCGTTTTCGCAGAGTCCTCTTACTAGGTGTAGGCTCCAAGTCGGGCTTTAGGTCAACCTGCACCTCTTGTCCCAGGGGCAGCAGGTGGTTCCGATGGAGAATCTTGACAGGCCCCTTCCCACTCTCGTTTCACCCGTAAAACCGGTAGGTTTGGCATCTGACTCTCCACCACATAGGGTGTGGCCGGCCAGCAGTCAGCTAACTTGTACTTTCCAGGTAGCCCCAAATTCCTTATCAGGACTCGGTCTCCCGGCAGGAGTTGGGAGAACCTCACTTTCTGATCATACCTCCTCTTATTTCCTCGATTCTGCTTGGCGGCTGCAGCCCCAGCCAATTCATAAGCGCTTTTGAGCTCACTCCTCATATCACACAAATACTTCAGATAAGGCTTCGGTGGTAAGTCACCCTCATCAGTCCCAAAACAAGGGTCAATGGGCAAACTCGCCTCGCGCTCAAACATCAGATAACATGGCGAGTACCCAGTAGCTTCATTTCGTGTAACAGTTGTAACAGTGAACCAGATGCACAATATGTTGACTCCACCTGCTCTTCTTGCTGACCTCCATGGTCCCGAGTACGTCTAGCAAGGTCTTATTAAACCCCTCAGGCTGGGGATCGCCCTGCGTGTGATAGAGCGCGGTCCTCGACTTCTCGACTCCAAGCATGCCCAGTGACTCATAGAAGAGTCTGCTCTCGAAGTCCCGTCCCTGGTCACTATGTATCCGCCTGGGGAGGCCATAATGAACGAAATACTTCTCCCACAACACTTTTGCCACCGTAGTCGCCCTCTGGTCCTCGGTAGGAAAAGCCTGAGCATATTTGGTGAGGTGGTCCGTGATGACTAAGACATTCGCCGTGTTGCTGGCATCGGGTTCTATGGACAGGAAATCCACACACACCAGGTCCAGGGGCTCTGTAAGTGTAAGTGGGACAAAGGAGCTGCCCGCGTAGGCAGTGTCTTCCGGAGTATGCAGCGAATGCACGACTTGCAGTATTCTTCAACCTCCGACTTCATTCGAGGCCAGTAAAATCGGTCGCTGAGCAATCCATAGGTCTTCTTCACCCCCAAATGTTCAGAATCATCATGAAGTGGCTTCAACGCAACCTTCCGATACTTCTCAAGCAGAACCAGCTGGCAACGCCGGGTCGGACCGGTCATGACGTGACCCGGGATAAGATCTGGCTCTTCAACTCCAGTCGAGGCCATTCTTTCAGTAATGGAGGCACCGAAGCTTGTTTTCTCTTCTCCGCCTGAGCCGTGTCTCCCTTTTCAACCGCGGACCAAATAGTGCCACTGCCCGGGTCATCCCGCTGAGTAGCCGCCACTTCCCCAGAACTCAATTCCGGCCGCAGTGAGGTCACAGTGAACCTGGGGAATGACGTCATCGGAAGCCGCCCATTGATCCGCTGCTCGATCCGGCCGCTCCTTTTCCTCTGCCTTCACGGTGATGGTAAACTGACACAGGGCCGTCACCCCAGGGGCAGGAACGCTCTCCCCCTCCTCGTCCCTGTCCAGTCCCTCATGTACCTGTCACCCCAGGGGCAGGAACGCTCTCCCCCTCCTCGTCCCTGTCCAGTCCCTCATGTACCTGTCTCCCCAGGGGCAGGAACGCTCTCCCCCTCCTCGTCCCTGTCCAGTCTCACATGCACCTGTCACCCCAGGGGCAGGAACGCTCTCCCACTCCTCGTCCCTGTCCAGTCCCTCATGTACCTGTCGGGACAAAGCATCCGCATCAATGTTCCGGCTCCCCGGCCGGTGCTTCAGGCTGAAATCATCCACCTCTGTCCAAAAGTCTCTGACGGGTGTAGATATTCACCGCCCTCCTGTCCTTTCTCCCCCTCCCTTTCTTCCCCAGGGGAGGGTAACCACACAGAAGCTGATTCAAGGGGTGACTCACTTTGGCGTAGCCCGTCAGGAATCTCCGATAATAACCACAGAACCCCAGGAACGAGTGCAGGGCGCTGACAGTCTGGGGCCTTGGCCGAGTGGTCACCGCTTCTATCTTAGCCGGGTCTGTAGCTACTCCATCAGGAATCTCCGATAATAACCACAGAACCCTGGGGCCTTGGTCAGGTGGACACCGCTTCTATCTTAGCCGGGTCTACAACTACTCCATTTGTGAGATTATGTGTCCGATTTAGATAACAGACAGGGAAAGTTTTAACCCTGCAGCTTTCAGGCAGCCGAGCACCTTCAGTAGCCTCGCTTCGTGTTCTTCCAAGGTGGATCCAAATACTGTGAGGTCATCCAAATTCATGAGCACCTCAAGCAAGTTCATATACCCAACCATCTTCTCCATGACCCGCTGGAAGTTTGCACGGGCTCCCGATATGCCCTGGGGCATCCTTTCGAACTGTTAGCATCCCAGGGGACATATAAATGCCGTCTTCTATTTGTCGGCCTCACTCATGGGGATCTGGTAATATCCACTCCTCAAATCCAGCAAACTGAACCACTTTGCACCACTCAGACAGGCCAGTGCGTCTTCGACCCGCGGGACCGTATACTGGTCAGGCACGGTGCGCCTGTTCAGAGTCCTCTATTCCACACACATGTGTACCTTCCCGTTCTTCTTCCGGGCCACTACTACTGGGGACGCATAGGGGCTTCGGGACTCAGTGATGATCCCAGCTTCCTTCAACTTACACAAATGCTGCCGCACGTCTTCCATGTCTGCTAGTCGCCGCGATCTCTCTCTAAACGGGGTGTCCTCGGTCACCCGGATAGTGTGACGAGTGCTCTTGGATCAACCCACATCAAACTCGACAATGGAAAATACACCTTCCAATTTGAACATCTTCTCTACTAGCCTCCTTTTCCAACCCGGCGGCACCGGGGAGTCCCCGAAGTTGAATGACTCAGCGGTCAACTTCCTCCGCTTTTCCAATAGTTTCTCCTCGGCGTGCCTCACGGGGGCGCTAAACGTTACCGTCACCGGGCACAAATGCGCCAGGGGCATTCCCCGCTTGAAGGTGACCTCCGTCTTCGTAGTGTTCCTGACGATCACTGCCATCCTGCTCGCCGAGGGCTTCTGCAATTACGGCCTCACCAGTAGCCCAGCGGGAAATCCCGACACCCCCTTGTGGTTCTCCAGAGCGTCCACTAAGAAGGGTTCGCCCTCAGGCACTCCGGAAAATATGGTGGGTCTCCATCACTTTCGCTATTTCCCCGGGCCGTATCACCATTGGATTCGACTGGGTGAACCACACAGTCCCTCGTTTAAATTTGGTATCCAGCCCAAAGCTGCCACGCACTTCCTCAAAAGCACCTTGAAACACTGGGTGCAGGAAGAGGGTCTCCAAAAAGCTCTCCCTCGCCTTCTCCTTACAGGCCCCCATGAGCCTCCTCACCAGGGGGGAGTTGGTCCCCACCAGAATTGAAACGCAGCCCTTCTCAACAGGGAAACCAGCACGAATGTATCAAGACCCTCAGACACTCCCACATCGGCCTCCGAGAACTGCAGTTTCACTGACAAATAACCGTGGTATGGATAATCACCAGCACTAAGACCCCAAATCTCCAGTGCACCGAATGGTGTCAAGGGTAAATGCTTCAGATACCGGTTGTAAAACGAATGGTACAGTAACGTGACCTGCGATCCCGTGTCGAGTATGGTTTAAGCGAAGGTACCCTCTGTCAATAGCGACGCACTGGAGTGTGGTCCCACTAAGCCTTCAGGAATAGGGTCTTTTGCTTTCGGGAGTTCCTTGGTACATTGCTGGGAATGTGTTCCCCCAGAGACACCAGGCCGTTCCCTCACTGGGTCCCTTCTAGGTTTCCCCAACGACTCTCACTTCCGAGGTACCCGGGGGCTCACTCTCCTTCTAGCGTGACACCTGCTGCCAGCAGCGCTCCGCACTGTTCATCCCCTTGGGGGATCTGCAGCCCCCCCATCAGCTCCGTCATATGGGGGGGGGGGTCACATCCGCTGATAACAACCGACGTATCTCCACTCTGCCACAATCTCCTCTACCGCTCCCCGGGGTAGGCTATCTGTGGTCACTTCACCGCAGGGGACACCACCGAGGACTGTACCCTGCTGACTGAGTCGTCCCACGCTTCCGCCGCGTTCTCCTCTTCCCGTACCTCTCTGATCAGCTTACCAAAAGATTGAAGGGATGCGTGTTGCGAGACTGTCAGAGATCCCACACAATCAGATCATGGGACAGTGCGCCCCTGGCTATATATCCGTCCCAGCTCAGCCGCCGGAATGACCCCTCTGCACCGTAAGTAATTTAGCTGCCTCTGTAGCTGTAAAATAAAAGCAGAAAACTTTTCCCACTTCTCCTGACGCATGTTTTGAAACCCTACCAGGAGCTCCACTGGGCTTCCAGTCGGACCAAAAGCATTGCCCAGTGCTTGCAGATAACTGACAGCTGTCGCTACAGGATAATTTAACCTGACAGCACTCACGTCAGCGGCACGCCCATTCAAACTTTTAACCAATCTCTGTCGCTTTTCATCATCCGAGCACTGCCATCATCTAACAACTGAAAGGTCCGTTCCACCCACGTCTTATACTCCTCCTCCCCTTTAGGGGTGGGCGTAATTCCAGAGAATAGGCGGAGCCCGCCATAGCTGGGACCTGGAATCTGATTTTCCCATTTACTTCCCAGAGATGTAAGGGCGGATACAACCTCAGAATTCTCATTCTTCACCGGGGGACGTGGACTAATAAGACCTTCCAACTCCGACCACTCTTTCCCCTCACTCCTCAGAAATGACAGAACCCTGTCTTTGAAATCTCCGCCGCCAGCTACCTCGGCGCTGGTCTGCATGAGAACAAAAGCTGTATCCGCCATTTTATCAAGTCTCCGCTCACAATCGCAACTTCAACAGAACTTAACTGTGGAATTAACAATTCATCCGGAGTACATATATCTGCCCCACTGGTTCATTTCGCAGGGTAATCACTCAGCATCCAACGGAATCAATCCCGAACGTAGCCCCCACAATTGTAATTCTCGCTTTGCCTGGCGGCTTAATCTAGGGGGTGATAACCCCCTGCCCGGCCAAACTGAAGAAATCTCGTTTGGGTGGATGCTGCTCGACGTGTCCCTTGTTACAAATCAGTGCCCAGAAATAACAAACAGTACACACTTTGCGATTAAACGATTAAGCTTTATAACTCTTACTTTGACTGTATGGTTAGTAGAGAAACAAAATTGAAAAAAGGACCCAATCTTATTAAACAGTCTGTGCGCAAAATTGGAGCTCACTGATAGGCCGATCGGTCCCCATTGGCCTCCTCCGATCGTCACTGCCCTTTGGACCCTCGCTCCGAGTCCACCCTGTCCGGCGGTCCAGCAAATCTCTCCATTCGCGTCTTCTCTCTCCACCTTTGTCTCTGATAAAATCAACTGGTCCCAGATTCACGAGACACAGCAACAAAGTCCTGATTGGCTGACATGCATCCCAGAGTCCTGTTATCGCCAGCCATAACACGAACATTGCTGCTACAGAGAAACCGTTACTTCAGCAGTGAACATTACAAAGAAGCCATTACATTAGCAGTGAAACCTCACAGCACGTTACGCATACGAGAAGCATCTGGCTTCTCTTGGGCTGTATTCCCTGGAGTTCAGGGGAATGGGGGTGGAGGGGAATCTCATTGAAATATTCAGAATGTTAAATGCTCTGAACAGATTAGGTATGTGAAAGTTATTTCCCATGGTAGGGGAGTCTATGACAAGAGGGCACAATTTCAGGATTGAAGGACATCCATTTAGAAAACAGATGAGGAGAACTTACTTTCCTCAGAGGGTGGTAAATTTGTGGAATTTGTTGCCATATGCAACTGTGGAGGCCAAGTCATTGGGTGCATTTAAGGCAGAGAGAGATAGGTTCTTGATTAGACAGGGGATCAAAGGGTTTGGGGAGAAGGCAGGGGAGTGGGGATGACTGGAAGAATTGGATCAGCCCATGACTGAATGGTGGAGCAAACTCGAAAGGCCGGATGGCCGACTTCTGCTCCTATATCTTATAGTCTTAATTGAGTTGTCTGAGTGAATCCTTTCTCACATTTAGAACAGGTGAGTGGCATCCCCCAGTGTGAATTCGCTGATGTATTTTAAACTCCGATGACCGAGTGAATTCCTTCCCACAATCTGAGCAGGTGAACGGTTTCTCCCCAGTGTGAATTCGCTGGTGCCTCACAAGTCCAGATGGCTGAGTGAATCCCTTCCCACATTCGGAGCAGATGAACGGTTTCTCCCCAGTGTGAACTCGCTGATGCACCTTCAATTGAAATGTCCGAGTGAATCCCTTCCCACATTCAGAGCAGGTGAATGGCCATTCCCCAGTGTGAAGTCTCTGATGTTCTTTCAGTTGAGCGGAATGGGTGAATCTCTTCCCACATTCTGATCAGGTGAATGGTTTCTCCCCAGTGTGGTCTAACTGGTGTGTCAGTAGTCTAGAACGCCAAGTGAATCCTTTCCCACAGTCTGAGCAGGTGAATGGCCTCTCCACAGCGTGAACAAACTGATGATCTTTCAGCTGAGCTGCATCGGTGAATCCCTTCCCACATTCTGAGCAGAGGAATGGTTTCCCTCCAGAGTGGGTTTGCTGGTGTCTCAAGATCTGAGATGAATCAGTGAATCCTTTCCCACATTTAGAGCAGCTGAGCGGCCTCTCCCCAGTGTGAACTCGCTGATGTACCTTCAGTTGAAATGACCGTGCAAATCCCTTCCCACATTCAGAGCAAGTGAACGGCTTCTCCCAAGTGTGAACTTGCTGATGCTCCTTCAGTACAGATGACCGAGCAAATACCTTTCCACATTTAGAGCAGGTGAATGGCTTCTCCCTAGTGTAAACTCGTTGGTGTGTCAGTAGGTCAGATGACCGAGTGAATCCCTTCTCACAGTCTGAGCAGGTGAATAGTCTCTCCCCAGTGTGCACTAACTGATGTTGTAGGAGGTGATTTGACTGAATGAATCCTTTCCCACAGTCTGAGCAGTTGAATGGCTTCTTCCCAGTGTGAACTCGCTGGTGAGTCTGTAGGTTGGACGATTGAGCAAATCCCTTCCCACAGTCTGAGCAGCTGAATGGCCTCTCCCTGGTGTGAACACGCTGGTGTCTCTGTAGTTTGGAGGAGTGAGTGAAGCCGTTCCCACAGTCTGAGCAGGCGAACGACATCTTTTCAGTGTGAACTCGTTGGTATCGCTGTGGCATGGTTGAGTGTGTGAATGCCTTCCCACCGTCCGAGCAGGTCAATGTCCTCTCACTGGTGAATTTTCTGATATACCTTTAGCATCAATAACAGAATGGCTTCCCACTTGCAGAACAGGTGGAGCATCTCACTATGGTGTGAACTTGCTGATGTATCTTCATTACTGGATGACTGAGTGGTTCCCCTCCCTCACACAGAGCGGGTGAATGGCCTCTCCCCACTGTGAACTCACTGGCGTGTCTGCGGGTAGCCTGTGAGTGAATCTCTTCCCACATTGAGAGAAGGAGAATGATACCTCACTACGATCAATTCTCTGGCAATTCAGAAAGTCAGACGTCTGACTCCCTGGTACAATCAACGCAGTTGAGAACTGATCTCCAGTGAAGAAATGCTGGTGTGTTCTCAGCTCCCGGTTCCAGTGACTTACACAGAGTTAAAACAGAAAACTTCATTTCAGAGACAGAATACATCACCGGCTGGGATGAGATACTTCTTCATCTCCAAGAATCAACAACAGATGTGTTGGTGTTGCAAAGAAAGTATTTGGTTACTCTTTAAATATCTAGACACATAAAAACTGATGTTTTGTTGTGTTTGAGATTCCCATACCCAAGTGTTCTGCAATTTCAAACCTGTAAAAATATTTGCAAAAGACATCAATGGGTGAAAGACAATATTTCAGGAAAGATTTTAGTCTGTGGTGAGAACATAAGAAATAGGAGCAGGAGTGGTCATCTGGTCCGTCAAGCCTGATCTGCCATTGAATAAAATGATGGCTGATCTGGCCATGGACTCATCTCCACCTACCTGCCTTTTCCCCATAACTCTTAATTCCCCGACTATGCCAAATCTATCCAATCTTGTCTTAAATACATTTACTCAGCTCCTTCACTGGGGAGAGAAATCTGCGGATTCACCACCCTCTGGGAAAAGCAGTTCCTCCTGATCTGCATCGTTCCCCCAAATCTTGAAGCAATGTCCTCTAGTTCTAGTCTCATCTACCAGTGGAAACAACTTTCCTGCCTCTATCTTACCTATTCCTTTCATAATTTTACATGTTTCTATATGATCTCCTCTGAATGTGAGCTCTGGTGTCACAATTTTACCAATTTCAACACAAGTTGGGGGTACTCAACATGAGATATACCCCAGGATACTGTGGAAAGTGAGGGAGGAAATTGCTGAGCTTCTGGCGATGATCTTTGCACATCAATAGGGAGAGGAAAAGTACCAGAGGATCAGAAGGCACTGTTCCCTTTTCAAGAAGGGGAGTAGAGATCAGCCAGGAAATTACAGACCAGTGGTTCTTACTTCAGTGGAGGGCAAGTTGTTGGAGAAGCTCCTGAGAGGCAGGATTTATGAGCATTTGGAGAAGCATAATCTGATGTGGGATAGTCAGCATGGCTCTGTCTAGGGCAGATCATGCCTTATGAACCTTATTGAATTCTTTGGGGATGTAACAAAACACACTGATGAAGGTAGAGCATTGGGTGTAGTGTACATGGCTTTCAGTAAGACTTTTGATAAGATTTCCCATGTGACGGTCATTCAGAAAGTAATGAGGCAAGGATCCAAGTAGACCTTGCTTTGTGGATCCAGAACTGGCTTGCCCACAGAAACCAAAAGGTGGTTGTAGATGGTTTGTATACTGCATGGAGGACGGTGACCAGTGGTGTTCCACAGGGATGTGTTCTGAGACTCCTTCTCTTTGTGATGTTTATAAATGATCTTGATGAGGAAGGAGAAGGGTGCTGATGACACAAAAGTTGAGGGTGTTGTGAAGAGTGTGGACAGTTCTCCAGAGGTTACAGCAGGATGCAGATAGGATGCAGAACTGGCAGATGGAGTTCAGCCCAGATAAGTGTGCTGTGGTTTATTTTGGTACATCAAATTTGAAGACAAAACACAACATTATATTGGCAACGTGGAGGATCAGCGAGATTTTGTGGTCCATGTCAATTTTACACTCAAAGCTGCAGTGCTGATTGACAATGTTGTTAAGAAGGCCTTCATCAACCATGGAACTGAGTTCAAGATCGGTGAGGTACTGTTACAGCTATATGACCTTCTTTAAACCCACTGAGAGTATTGTGTTCAGTTACCTCATTACAGGAAGGATGTGGATACCACAGAAAGACTGCAGAGGAGATTTACAAGGATGTTGCATGGAATGGAGAACATGCCTTATGAGAATAGGTTGACTGAGCATTGGAGCGACGGAGGATAAGAGGTGACCTGACAGATGTGTATAAGATGATGAAAGGCATTGATCGTGTGGATAGCCAGAGACTTTTTTTCCTAGGGCTGAACTGGCAAACACGAGGGGCATAGTTTTAAGGTGTTGGAAGTAGGGTCAAACGGGATGTCAGAGGTAGTTTTTTCACACAGAGAGTAGTAGGTGCATGGAATGCACTGCCAGCGATGATGGTAGAGGCAGATACCATGGAGTCTTTTGAGAGACTGTTAGATATGTACATGGAGCTTAGAAAAACAGAGTGCAATGCGGTTGGGAAATCCGAGGCAGTTTCTAGAATAGGTTACATGGACGGCACAACACTGTGGGCCGAAGGGCCTGTAATATATTGTAGATTTCTGTTTCTATATGCACTCATCTTCTAACAAGGCCTGGATCAGTCGTTCTGATTGACCATCAAATTCTCTGACTATATTCCTGTCTGTGTGAGAATGCACTTTTTCTGCTTCTATCAACCTAAGACTTGGCTCAATTTGTCTCTGTCCTTTGGTATTATTTCAAGTTCTATTCATGTTCCACAAGACTACAAAGAGCACTTGTTTTTACATGTATCATCCTGGAGATTTACTAATTACTCAGATACCCTCCCACCAGCTGATTGACAGTGCTGAACCCATCGATGGCAATGCCACTGAATATAAAGTGGAGGGCAATGGCTATTCTCATTGGACTGCAGCACTTTTGTGATGTAAAAGCCACAAGTCACTTATCATTGAGGCAAAGGTGTTTCATATCGTTATTTACTCAGAGAGAACTAAATCTGACGGAAGGTTTTAATTCTATACAGCTCTAACTGCCATTCTCACTGACTGGAAGGTAAACTCTTCAACTGAGATTAACTGGGAAGTATATTTTTGTTCCGAGCTACTAATCCTCGGATTTACATAGCTGAAACACGGCAGTGTTCAGGAGATACATTCGCTCCCATTTCCTTCGACTGAATGGGAACAACGCTTGGTACTGTCATCAATGGCTGCCTCTTTACCCAGAAGGCTCCACGAACCAGAAACCTGTCTGTCAGCCACCTAACAATAAAGCGATGCGCATGCGCCGCAGAAACGGCGGCGGCCCAGCGCTCATTAGCCGAAAGCCTGGCGGCGCTGGGTACGGATCGTGGGGCTGAGAAAGAGGGAACGGACCGGGACTGTGCTGGGGTGCAGGACCAGTGCGCCAGCAGCTCACAGTAATAGCCCGTCAATCACGTTTCAGACGCCACTGATTAATTCCGCACCGGTAACCCCGCCTACCTGCGGCCGATCTTTGTGAGCCTCTCCTCTACTGAGCCGATGCGCGATATTTGGGATGACCTCATACGTCTGCGCATGCGCGTATGAGCAAACAGAAGTTAATCTGCAGATGCCGAAATCCCAAACAACAGACGGAAAATGCTGGAGGAAAGTCAGGGAGGCAGACAGCAGCTATGGAGAGAAGTGAACAGTCGGCGTTTCAGACCCAGACCCTTCTTCAGCACTGGAAAGGAAGGGAGGGAGTCAGAATGTGGGGCAGGTGAGGTGATAGGGTAAACCGGGAGAGGGGAGGAGTGAAGTAAAGAGCTGGGAAGTTGGTTGTTGAGAGATAAAGGGCTGGAGAATAATAATAATAGTAGTAATAATAATAATAATAATAATAATAATAATAATAATAATAATAATGAATACTCTATTGATTCCGAGTGGGAAATTCATTCGTTTCAGCGGCAACATCTAAAAGCACAGCAAGCAGCGGGCAGACTTTACTGAAAATAAAGTACAGAATAATAATATACACAATAACACTGTATGAGTGTGCAATAATAATGTTTGAAACAACAATGCAGGGACTATTGAACTATGATGTGTGTTCACCTGTCACAGAAGATTTTTGTTACGATCCTTGTGAGGGCGGAGCTGAGTGAGTTTGTTGAAAAGGGGTCGGGGGCTTTGCTGCCTATTCTGTAGGTCATGGAGAGGATGTTCCGGATTGTCCATAATCGATAACAGTTTGATCAGTGACATCCACTCCACCACTCACTCGAAAGAGTCGGGGTTGTGGCCAAGGATGGATCCAACCTTTCTGATGAGTTTATTATTCTTTCCCAACGTAAAGCAGCGAAGAAGACTGCACTCGCTACAACAGACTGGTAAACGATCTGCGACATCCTGCCTCACGTGTTCAAGGATCTCGGCTTCCTTAGAAAGTAGAGTCTGCTCATCCCGTTCTTTTAAACAGTCTTGGTGTTGGTTTTCCAGTCGTGTCTCTTGCCGAGGCGAACACCCAGGTATTTGTCCTCCTTCATCCATCGCAACTTCTTCTCCCAGAATGTGTACAGGATTCATCACAGTCCTCTCCATCCTAAAATCTATCACCATTTCCCTGGTTTTGACCACGTTCAGGAGCAGTTGATTCTTCCCTTACTATTCCACAATCCTGTTAAACCAGCCCTCTGTACCCCGAGTCCTGCCCATCTCTGATGCACCCAACTACGGCAGAGTCATCAGGGAACATTTTTTAAGTGGCCAGACTCAGAGTTGCACTGGAAGTCTGAGGTGTACCGTGTGAACAGAAACGGAGACAGGGCAATCCCTTGTGGGGCTCCAGTGTCACTCACCTCCACCTCAGGCAGAGAACCACCCAGCGGTGCCAACTGGGGTCTAGCTGTCAGGAAGGCAGTAATCCAGGAGACAGTGAATTTGTCTACGCCCACCCTTGTTCAGACAACGTGGCTGGATTGTATTGAAGGCATTAAAGAAATCAAAAAGAGTGATTCTCACAATGCCACCAGCATCGTCCCGGTGGGAGTGGGCTCTCTGCAACAGGGAGATGATGGTATCATCCGCTCCCTCATGAGGTTGGTAGGGAAACTGTAGAGGGTCCGAGGTAAGTCTGGACCGGCCTCTGCATCACCTTCATCACATGAGATGTGAGGGCAATTGGTCTGTAGTGATTGTCCTCATTAAGTTCAGATAATTACCATACTGGGTAAAGGACCAAGGCAGTAATTATTCCATATCTTTTCCTGACTTGGTCTCAGATTGTAAGGGTGCACCAAAATACCAGACAGCAGGCTCATACAGGCTTTCAGCACCCTGAGGATGATACTGTCGGTGTCAGCAGATGTAGTTAGTGCGGCTGTCTCCTACCCTGACCTACATTCACTGTCCGTCTCCCGGATGGCCTCATCTGCACGGGGTACACCGAGATACAGCTCCTTAGAGACCGTGTTAGGGATCTGGAGCTGCGGTTCGATGACCTACAGCTTATTGGAGAGAGTGAACAGGGGATGGAGCGGAGCCACAGGGAGTCAGTCACCCCGAGGCTGCAGGAGTTAGATAAGAGGGTGACGGTCAGGAGAGCGAAGGGAAGAGCTCTGGTATTGGAGGTGTCCCCTGTGGCCATAACCCTCAGTAATATTTTTCTCGTTATGAATACGATTGAGGGGATGACCTGACAGGACGAACATGGCGATCGGGTCTCTGGCACCGAGCCTGGTTCCGTGGTGCAGAAGAGGAAGAGGAAGATGCGAAATGCGGTTGTCAATAGGGGATCCCATAGTGAGGGGAACAGACAGGAGGTTCTGGCAGCCTCATAGAGATACCCGCATGGTGTGTTCCAACCCAGGTGCCAGGGTACAGGATGTCTCGGATCGGGTGCAGAGTATTCTGAAGGGAGAGGGTGAACAGCCAGAAGTCTTGGTACATGTTGGTACCAATGACACAGGTAGGAAAAGGGAAGAGGTCCTGAAGAGAGAATTCGGGGAGTTAGGTAGGAAGCTCAAAAGCAGGACCTCTGGGGTAGTAATCTCAGGATTGCTGTCTGTGCCACGTGCTCGCGAGTGCAAGAATAGCATGATCAGCCGTATTAATGTGTGGCTGAGAGACTGGTGTAGGGGGCAGGGCTTCAGATTCCTGGATCATTGGGGCCTCTTCCGGGGGAGAACCGACCTGTACGAAAAGAACGGGTTACACCTGAACCCAAAGACGTCCAATGTCGTTGCGGGCACATTTAATAGGCTGTTAGAGAAGGTTCAAACTAATTTTGCTGGCGTGTGGGAACCGAGTGATAGGGTTGTGGAAGGGGAAAGCAGAAATAAATCGAAGATAGCGTGCAACACATATAATCGAAAGAACGGGCAGGAGATGAGGCATAACCACAGGGTAGATGAGTTGAAGGGCAATAATGACATGGTGCAGTTAAAACAGAAAGCAACAAATACTGGACTGAAAGTGTAATATTTGTCTAGCCCCCTGGTAAGCCTCGGGGTCGCTCAGCTCGCTGTCGTCTAGGGAAACAGCCCTCGGCCCCGCCAAACTGGGTAATTAGTTTGTGTGGATGCCGTGTGATTTACGCCACCCCGCCCAAATAACAGACAATACACCAGATACGATTAAATGAAACAGGAAATCTGCAGATGCTGGAAATTCAAGCAACACACATCAAAGTTGCTGGTGAACGCAGCATCTCTCGGAAGACTTACAGTCGACGTTTCAGGCATAAACCTTTCTTCAGGGCTAACTGAAGGAAGAGTTAGTAAGGTATTTGAAAGTGGGATGGGGAGGGGGAGATACAAAATGATAGGAGAAGACAGGAGGGGGAGGGATGGAGCCAAGAGCTGGACAGGTGATTGGAAAAAGGGATATGAGAGGATCATGCGACAGGAGGTCCGGGAAGAAAGACAAGGGCGGGGGGGACCCAGAGGATGGGCAAGATGTATAGTCAGAGGGACAGAGGGAGAAAATGGAGAGTGAGAGAAAGAATGTCTGTATAAAAATAAATAACGGATGGGGTACGAGGGGGAGGTGGGGCATTAGCGGAAGTTAGAGAAGTCAATGTTCATGCCATCAGGTTGGAGTCTACCCAGACGGAATATAAGGTGTTGTTCCTCCAACCTGAGTGTGGCTTCATCTTTACAGTAGTGGATAGACATGTCTGAATGGGAATGGGATGTGGAATTAAAATGTGTGGCCACTGGGAGACCCTGCTTTCTCTGGCGAACAGAGCGAAGGTGTTCAGCAAAGCGGTCTCCCAGTCTGCGTCGGGTCTCGCCAATATATCGGGAGCACCGGACGCAGTATATCACCCCAGCCGACTCACAGGTGAAATGTCGACACAGTAACCCATCCAGATACACGCAGTGACATTTCTCCCCAAACAGTGGACCTTCCGCCCGTCCACGGGCGCTACATAGGCCGACCTATCTGAGAACTTCCTAATCCTTCGAGACCTCCGTACCCCTTCATCTGAACCCTAAATGTTCAGACACTACTAGGGATACCTCGGGTCTGCTTGCTAACTCCTCCCTCAGTCATGTCACCACTACAACTCGGAGCCCCCTGTCTCGTGTCCGGGGCCCCGCTTCCTTTCCTTCTTGGTCCTGCTGTAACCGAGACTGCCCACAGTTACCGCTGCCCACTACACCTGACTCAGTGGGAGAACGGCTAAACGTCGCTTTCTCAATCACGGGGAAGTTAGCGAAAGGCAGCATGTCCCACATGTGCAGCACATCATCCTTCGGATCCGTCTTCTTTCCTCATTCCCACGATCGGTAGCTGCTGTTTGAGTTTCTCCAAACTGAAGCATTTATCCGGGGCTACCCCTTCAGCCTCCTGCAGTCGAGACGTCAGCTTCTTCTGGGACTCCTCCGACTCTCGCCACAGCCTCAACAGTTCTGACTCACGCTTCTTGGCCATCTCAATCTGGGATGCAGTTACCCCACCAGCTCCTTCCTCCCTGACCTGAAAAGCAGCAGTTAAAGGATGTTCAGCCTCCAGTTTTTTTTTTCTTCCTGATGACTTCTTCCAGGTCAACTTTCAGTTTTCCACCTCATTTAAACTGTCTATAGTCATCTCCTGGTTCCTTTCAAGCGTCCGCCTCCCTTTTCCGAGATCTGTCCTCCATTTCTTCACTTCCTCGGGAGTGTTGTCAAACTCCCATCTCTGGGCTCTGGGTTTTCTGTTGGCCTTAGTCAGACCACTTCCTTGATCTTCTCCAACTAGTAAGTCTTTTCAGAATCGATGTCTTGAGTTTCCGCTGATCCCTTCGAAGGTGGGTCATTGTTTCGTCTCGCTGGATCAGTACATGACGGCAGTGTCGGCTCGGAATTCCACTTCTCCTTCTCCAATTTGATGAGCGTGAATTCCATGTCTGCAATGGTGTTCCCACAAGAGCGGCACGCAGTCTCCGGTCTGCATTTCTGAGCGCTCAGTTCAACGGTGCAAATCCCCTCTCTCCCCTGTGTCTCATTCCGATTGACGGCCTGGGTTTCCATCCCCAGGTCCACCACCGTCTACTCCAACACCAGGAAGTTCAACTGGTATGTCGAGTCATTTTTTCTCAGATTGCACCAAACTCCGCCGGCCAAAACCTCCTCTACATGTGACACTTCGCTTCTGTCGCCGGGCTCAGCCACTTGCCTCGCCTCATAGTCCCCCTAGGCGAATCCAAGCTCTAGGTGGTCATCCACGTACGTCAATACTCCACACACCTTCACTTCCCCCATAGTCTTCCTCATGCCCCGCGGGAACGTTGCAGGGGCTCCGGATATGCCCTTTGGCATCTCTTCGGGTCGGAAGAATCCTAGGGACTAATAACAGCCATCTTCTCCTCATCAGCCGCACTCCTCGGAATCTGACAACATCCATTCCTCAGATCCAGCACACTAACCACGTCCCATAATCGGCGTACATGCTGCCGAAATCTTCCACGCCGCTAAGGTCCAGTTGCTGCGACCTCTCTCTCACTGAGGTGTCTTCAGCGGTCAACTCTGCTCCCTCGTGGTAGTTCGGAGCGTCTACTAAGAGGGTCTCACCCTCAGCTACTTTCCCCAAGCCGTACAACCGCTGGGTCTCGTTTAAATTCGGTACTGGCTCAAGCCTGCTACACACATCCTCAGAAACAACTCGACACGCTGGGTGCCCAGACAATGCCCCCATGAACTCCAGGGTCATTAACCAATCATCGACTTCTGGATAACTACTGCCACTAGTACCCAAAGTCTCCAGTGCCCTTGTGGTTGTCAAGGGTAAATGCTTCAGACACCGGTTCTAAAACGAACTGTACAACAACTTGATCTGCGCCCCGGGGTCGAGGATAACTTTAGCATCGCTTCCATTTGTCCGTAACGACACCCTGGGGCGTGGTCCCTCTAAGCCTTCAGGAATAAGGCCTTTTTCTTTCGAAGTTCATTGGTACATTGCGGGGAACGTGCTCCCACAGAGACCCCAAGCCGTTTCCCCACTGGGCCTCCACTAAGTTTAGCGACCCCTCTCTGATCAGCTGAACAACTGAGGGAGGGGATGATCCCCTGAAATGACCCCCCTGGCACCGCACGCAATTTAGTTGCACTCCTAGCCGGAGAAAACACACTGAAACCCTTCCCCCCTCGTTCAAATAACTGTCTGTTGTCACTACGGTGTAATTAAACCTGATAGTTCTAACACCGTCAACAGCCCGCCTACACAAACTTTCAACCAATCCCTGTCACTCTCCCTCATCCGAGCACTGTCAATCATCTAACAACTGAGAGATCCGCTCCGCCCACGTCTCGCACGCCTCCGCCCCTCTTGGGGTGGACACCATCCCAAACGCCAGGCGGAGCCTGCCATAGCCAGAACATAGATTCGCAGACCCTACCTCCGAATCAGACCACTCTTTCCTCTCTCTCCCAACAGCATGGGCAGCCCCATGTTCTGCCCTCAACTCGTCAACGCTAGTCTGAACTCGAACAAAGACCTCGCCCATCTCGCATGCAGCAATAACCAGCAAATCACCCAAAAAGACACACATTACTGATTTAAACAGGGCAACCAGACAAAACACCACTGAATCCAATCCCGGACAAAAGCCTCTAAATGTAACCCTCCTGGCAAGCCTCAGGGTCGCTCTGCTCGCTGTCGTCTGGGGAAACAGCCCTCGCCCCCGCCAAACTGGGTAATTAGTTTGTGTGGATGTTGTGTGATCTACCCCACCCCGCCCAAATAACAGACAATACACCAGAAACGATTAAATGAATTACAGTTTGTAGATATTACAGGAACTATATAATTAATAGAGAATAAAATACAAAAGGAAAATAAAAGGCGCCACATTTATCAAAGTTCTGTCTCTTCGTACACAAACAGTCGGAGCTCCGGACCCTCCTTCTTCACCCTGCGATCCCCTCGGACCACCTCGACCTGCCGCCTGGGACCAACTGGAATTTTACCTTATTCCTGACCGCACCAGTTTCTTTCCAGAGACAAAAGGCGAGCGGAATGGTGTTTTCGTTGGCCCCAAGGTACTGTTGTTTGTGCACATGGGTGACGGCAGGAAAGAGGCCTCTTTCCGAACTCCAGGCGCTCTTCATGTAGGATCCCATCTCATTTTGTGACAATGACATTGGTGACAGTGTGCACCATCATCTCTGGATTTTCACTCATCCCCTTGACAATATCATGCAGTTGCACCGAAACACCCTGGACTGTAGCACCACTGAGGCAACACAACATCCTTGTCTGTCTTTTGCTGTCGCAGTATCTCCTGCCTGTCGCCACAAACTACTGAGTCACTTGTCACTACCACACTGCCTGACTTTTCCTTTCCCTGTCACAGGGGAATCACCAGGGTTCCTTCTTCTCGTTTTGAATTTAAAGAAATACATAGAATCAGGTACTGGTAAAAGTTTCCAAAAAGTGTTCGTGGACTCATGCTGCCTGTCCTAGAACCTCCTTGAAAAACTGCCACGCTCTAGAAGATCACGGCGATCAGGCCCACAGGCCAAGTGTTGCATGGTGTAAATAGAAGGTGACCGCACCGGATTCCTTCCAGAGTCCAAAGGCGAGCTGGATGGTGCAGGCACTGGCTGTAAGATACTGTTCGTTGTGTACATGGGTGACATCTATATGTGGAATGCAGAAAAAAAATAATAAATTTTAACCATAGGGCATATAGAAATATGAGAGCTATAGTCAAGTGGAAATTCTGATTGCCAAAGGCAGGTTGAGAAGGATATTGCTGATAATGCTAAGATTGATCCCAAGAGATTTTGTCAATACTTTAGTCGTAAAAGACAGATTAAGTGGGAAGTTAAGTGTATTTGGAATAACAGTGGGGTATTAAATTATGCAGAGAAGGACATAGCGGATACTTTTAACTCTTATTTTGCTAAAGTGTTCACCTGTAAAGACGTGAGCAATATGCCAGAAAGTGTAGAGAAAAATAAAGTTGTTTATAGTGGCTCAGAGATCTTAGAATGTGAAACAGCTGAGAATTACTAAATCTCAGTGTCAAACAACATATATCCAAGGGTACTTAAATTAGTCTAACACAAACACCTAACAAGAATTATTCAAAATTCTGTGAATTTGTTAAATTGCTGAAGGACTTGAAAAGGGCTAACATTTTATCGGTATGTCAGAAGGGTGACCGCACTGAACCTTGTAACTATGGACCAGTAAGCTTAACGTGCATTGTGGGTAAGATAAGAGAAAGACTAAAAAAGAACAAGTTGTAAAATAATCTGATAACAACAAACATGCAACTAGTGGGAGTACAGGATAGTTGTCAAGTTGACTGCCAGTGACTAGTGATGATCCGCAGGGGTCGGTGTTGGGACCAATTCTTTTTATGCCGTTTATAAGCGATTTATATGATGAAATAGATGGCTTTGTTGTCAAGTTTGCAGATGATACAAAGTTTGACGGACGGGTAGGTTGCGTTCAGTAAAGAGTTAGGATGCAGAAGGACTTAGACAGATTAGAAGAATGGGCAGGAAACTGGTAAATGAAATATAATGTTGGAAAATGTACGGTTATGCACTTTGGAAGTTGAAATAAAGGTGCGAACTATTTTCTAAACGGGGCGAAAACCCAAACATTAGAGATGCAAAAGGACTTTAGAATCCTTGTGCGGAACACATTAAAGGTTAACTTGCAGGTTGAGTCGGTGGAGAGTGAGGCAAATGCAATGTTAGCATTCATTTCAAGAGGTCTAGGATACAAGAGCAGGGAATTTATGTGGAACTTGTTACCACATGCAGCTGTGGATGCCAGTTCGCTGGGTATTTTTAAGACAGAGATTGTCAGGTTCTTGATTGGACATGGCATCAAATGTTATCAGGAGAACGCCGGGAAATGTGGTTGAAGAGGAGAAAACTATCAGCCAGATTGAATGACATGATGGGCCAAATGGCCTACTACTGCTATGTCATATGGTTTTATGGCCTTATGTCAGCAGGAAGTCAGCATGGGTTCAAAAAGGGTAAATCACGTTTTATTAATATGTTGTAGGTCTATGAAGAGGCAACTGAAATTTATGATAACAATAAAGAGGTAAAAAAAAATACTGAGAGCTAAAGAAGTAAAGAGGTAAAGCTGTACTTGGACTTTCAGAAGGCTTTTGGCAAGGTGCCCCATAAGAGGTTAATAATGAAATTACAGGATGTACAGATTCAGAGTATGGTATGCGAATATCTGGAGAATTGGCTCAAAAACAGAAAGTAATGAGGTACGGTGAGAGGATAATTTTCACAGCAGAAAAATGTTAAAAGTGGGGTTCCACAAGAATAAGTTTGGCGGCCGCTTCCGTTTATAATTTACATTAATGATTTGTATAAGCACAGAACCAACTAAAGTAGTTAAGTTTGCATATGACATAATATTAGAGAGATGGGCTGATGAAATACAGGCAGCAGAATCAACACAGATCAATCAGAACAAAATTCTGTTGTGGGCTGATGAATGGCAGACGAAATTCAGTGTAAGTAAATGCAAAATATTGCATACAGGATGTAGAAATATTAGATATAAATATACAATGGGGGTCTTGAGTAAGAGAGTGCATTGTATGAGAAGGATTTGCGTCTCCTGGAAGACATCACTAGCAACATCTAGGCAATGCACTGAAGCAATTAGGAAGTCCAATAAAATGTTGGGCTATATAATGTGCTCAGAAGACACATTCTCCTTAAGCTGTATAATGCACTTGCGAGGTCACGCCTTGAGTACTGTGTGCAATCTTGATCTCCATATTTTGTGAGGGATGTGAAGGCTCTGGAAAGATTTCACAGAAAGGCGACTAGGCTCATTGTCGGACTGCAGGCTGTGAGCTGTGCAGTAAAATTGAGAAAACTGAATCTATTTGGCCTAAGTCGACATAGAATGAGAGGATATGCGATTAATGTCTTCGGAATCATTAAAGGTAGAGGTAAGGTAGATACCAGCTGCTACTTCAAAATTAATCCATCAACAAGGAAACAGGACTACACGTATAGACTGGTTAAACGGAGATTTCAGACAAACATCAGGAAGCAGTTCTTTACAGAGTGACTTGAAAAGCATAGAATGAACCCCACACTCACACATTACGAGAGACTGACCGGTACAGAATTGCCCCACACCCTCACACTGTAACAGAGACTAGCAGATACAGGAGCAACATGACAATCCTGCAATCTAAGCACCTGTCTCTCGCTGACGTTCACTCTCTTCGCTCTCTCTCATCTGACGTTTTATCTCACGCTTGTCTTTCGGTCGTTTATTCCAGCCATACCGCTTCTATTCATCTCCCAGTCTGAGTACTGTTTTTAACACTTAACCGAGCTGCGCATTATGTTGCCAGCTGAAATATTTCTTCTCAATTTCTTTTGATATTTCACACAATTGAGATGCTCATTAAAGATCAGTAACACCACACACAAAATGCTAGAGGAACTCAGAAGAGTTCCCTGCGTTGCTTTGGATTTCCGGCATCTGCAGATTTTGTTGTGTTCGTACATCAGCAACGCGCTCATTTGACCGCTGCCATCCTGATCTCGATTTCTCTTTTGTATCTTTGTCCAAACCTGTGTTTGTGTTTTTTGAATTGTATTGACTTTATTACTTACATCCTTCATATACATGAGCAGTAAAAATCTTTATGTTATGTCTCGGTCTAAAGATGCAATGTGCATTTTATAGTAATTTATAATAAATAGAATGTAAAATAGGACAGTCACTATAACATAGAAATAGAATTGTGTGTGTGTGTGTGAGAGAGAGAGAGAGAGAGAGACAGAGAGAGACAGAGACAGAGAGACAGACAGAGAGAGAGAGACAGAGACAGAGAGAGAGAGACAGACAGAGACAGAGATAGAGAGAGAGACAGAGACAGAGAGAGACAGAGACAGAGAGACAGACAGAGAGAGAGAGACAGAGACAGAGAGAGAGAGACAGACAGAGACAGAGATAGAGACAGAGACAGAGACAGAGAGAGAGACAGACAGAGAGACAGAAAGAGAGAGAGAGACAGAGACAGAGAGAGAGACAGAAAGAGAGAGAGAGAGAGAGACAGAGAGAGAGAGACAGAGAGAGAGAAACAGAGAGAGAGAGAGAGAGACAGAGAGAGAGACAGAGAGAGAGAGAGACAGAGAGAGAGAGACAGAGAGAGAGAGAGACAGAGAGAGAGAGAGAGAGAGAGAGAGAGAGAGACAGAGAGAGAGAGAGAGAGAGAAGAAGAAGCTGAAGGACTGAAGGACAGATCAAAATGGGAATTTGCAGGGACAGAGGTCGGGATCGGTCAGTGAGGCTGCTCTCCGTTCAGAGATGAATAATTAGCCTAACAAAAAAAAAGATGAAATATCTAAATGTAGCTGATCGGTGACAAAGTTCAGTCTTTGAAAGTAAATCTACCGGTTTATTTCCACCAGAGACGCTGCTGAGATAACGCCAACGAATTTTAATGTATTTGTCTCCAATCGACCCAATATTTACAATAGAGACAAAGGTATTGAATTAAAGTGTTTGTTCAAACAACTGTAACAAAGAAAGTTTGTGAGGTGTATAACCGTGTCTCCGGAGACAGATCCTCTGTATAAATCAGGGCCGCTTGGAATGCATCAGCAGTCTGCAGGAGCTGTGTATTCAGGAGCAACAACAATCACAGATTCACACTGAAATGGTGTATCCAGTCATCTGGCGGATAGAAGACGTTTACTATCCTTTTATTTCTGCCTTTGGAATTCTCGGTAAGCCGCAGTGTCAGATGTCGTGGGTGGATGTTGAAGTGTAATCCCTATGATGTGATTGATTCTGCCGCTGGTTTAAACTCTCACATTACAGTGCCGAAGTTCAGCAATTCAATAATGGAGTGAAAACACCGGGACTATAAATTCTAGGATTTGGATTAAAAAAAAACCGCTGCAGGTATTCAGCGAATCGAACTATTTCTGCGGGACTGAGCGGGCCAGGCAGCGGTTTGTCATCAACAAAGGGATGTTCGTGTCTCCATGCTTTTGGTCTTGTAGGAGCTGCACTGCATTGCAAAGATTGTGTTAATCAGGGTGATTAAAGTAAAATAAAGTAAAGTAAGGGCATCCGTTAGTCTTGCAAGATTCACTCTCCAGGGCGCAGGCCTGGGCAAGGTTGTATGGAAGACCAGCAGTTGCCTATGCCGCAAGCCTCCCCTCTCCACGACACCAATGCTGCCCAAGGGAAGGATATTAGGATGGCCCCGTTGTCGTCGCAGAGCAATATGTGATTAAGTGCCGTGCTCAAGGACGCGGCTGGGGCTCGAACTCACGACCTTCAGTCCAATGCCTTAACCACTTGGCCACGTGCCCACGAGGGTGATTACATCAATTTATTGTCTGCATTTTTATGTGAGCGGCTTTCAGAGTCAGGTGCAACAATAAAGTATTGACAGGTAGTAACACTTTAGCAAATGCGAGGAGTTCTGCGTTGTAAGACGAAACTGTTGTGGATGTTTAATAAATATCTACGATATGACTGGATGCGAAGCAGAATGAATTCGTTGCTGAGCCATTTAATAAGATGTGGCGCTTCATAGTTATCAATACAGTGAAATGAATTTTGTTATATCTGCATCTGACACTGTTTCTGACATCTGACTACGACACTGAGTTTGAATTCCTCTCCCCGCTTCCCTGTGACGGATTCAGTGGGAGGCGTTATGTCTGTCTGTGAGGTTGTGTCAGACTGCGCTGTATCTATTGGAATCAGTCAATATTCAGCTGTAAAGTCAGTGAGGTTACAAATGCCGGAATAGGAAACAGACTCGGGGAATGCTGGAAACACTGAGCCCCAAACAGCTTGGTAGCGAAACCAGTGAGCAAGCGTGTCAGGGCTCTCTCTCAGAACAGTTCTGAGGAGAGATACTTCAGCTGCTGTCCAACATATTTTGTTTTCCCTACATGAGTGTTTCCTGCATTTCCTCTTTTTGTTCGGTCGTTCGGCTGTTCTGTCGCTGACAGGGATGGACATGGAATTTGTTGCTTGTCTAATGGAAGAATCCCGCCATTGGCGCACGGATTTATTAATTTTATCTAGACAAGAAGCGGAAGGCGCCGGTAGAAATGTTCCGTCCAGGATTGAACCTGAGGAGGTAGTTATTCAGTTTTAGCTTCCCGCTGCCATTTCACATTTCAGTCATCAGCAAGGAATCCGTATGCAGATCATATTGATTTTATTTTACTGTGTAAATTCCTTCTCTGTCTCTGCCCGCTCTGCGCCCTCTCTCGACCCTCCCACCGCAAAATGCAGCAATGAAGTGGAAATATTACATGATCCTCTCAAACTGCCGCATTGGTTTCTGCTCAGCATTTTCTCAACTTGCTGTTCCCGTCTCTCTTCCAGCGAACCTGGTGGCGATTGTGATCCTGTCCCGGGGAAAGTGCGGTCTCTCCAAATGTGTCACTCGCTACCTGGTGGGAATGGCAGCGGCCGATCTCCTGGTCGTTATCTCCGATCCGCTGATGAACTGGACTGCTCTGATTTATTTTCCCCGTTCGTTCCTGTTCATCACTCCTGTGTGCAGACTCGATGAATGGTTGATTTCTGCGAGCACGGCGGCCTCAGTCTGGCTGACTGTCGCTTTCACCGTCGATCGATTTGTGGCGATTTGCTGTGAGAAGCTGAAAACAAAATATTGCACCGAGAGAACGGCGGCTGTGGTTATCGGGACAGTGAGTGTGCTGGCCTGTTTGGAGACTGTACCCTGGGGCTTTACACTCCGCCCTAGAGAAATAATTGACGGTGTTCCCTGGGATTGTCTTCTTACATCGAGCTACAAAAATCTCAGCACATGGGCGGCATTTGAGATGTTTCATCTCATTTTAACCCCTTGTGTCCCATTCTTTCTGATTTTACTGTTCAATATTCTGACGGTCAGGCGGATTCTAGCGGCCAGTCGAGCCCGCAGGGGGCTCCGGGGACAAAAGAGTGGAGAGAATGACAAGGACCGGGAGATGGAGAACCGACGCAAATCCATTGTTTTGCTCTTCAGCATAACCGGTAGTTTCATACTGCTGTGGGGAACACAGGTGGCAGTTTCTATCTATAGACGGATTTCAAGGAGTTTTGTTAATCCTGCTACGGATCCCCGTTACATCACACAACAGGCAGCGGGAATGCTGCAGGTTCTCAGTTCCTGCACCAACACGTGTATTTACGCCCTGACCCAGAGCAAATTCCGAGAGGAATTAAGGAATGCGGTGAAATACCCACTGAATGGTATTTTCAAACTCATTAAACGTTCAAAATAGATGCTGTAAAGTATTACTCTTCAGCTGCCTTCATGCTCCCTATTCTATCCTCCCACTTGTAGGTTAATGGAAACAATGTGATGAACAGAGTAACAAAACCAACACCACAAAAGCTACAGATACTCGAAACAGAAAGCAACACACATAAAATCAGGTCCTGATGAAGGGTCTTGCCCCCAGACGTAGATTGTTTACACTTTTCCTCACACAAAATGCTGGAGGAACTCAGCAGTCCAAGCAGTATCTGTGGAAAAGAGCAAGTGTCGACGTTTCGGGCCGAGACCCTTCATCAAAGACCTGCCAACTCTTTACTCGTTTCCATTTGGTGTGTGTTGCCTTGAGAGTTACAAAACTGTTGTTTACATCTGATCCCAGAGGCATCAATGGGCCTCACCATCGCAGAGAACTCCCGTTTGCACCTCTCTTCCTGCCGTGTTAAATTGAAGTTTGAGGCGAACCTGTTTCCCCTGCTTCCCGTTTCTGACAAAACTGGAGTCTTGGAGTATACTTTGGTCTGTGTCAGCCACTCCTGATCCCGTCATAACCCGTCTTTTCCTTCACCCTCGTTTTCCCTGCCTTCTTTACCTGTAGGTTCTCTTTCTCTCTGCCACCTTGAACAATCTTCCTGTAAGAGTATTTTCCTGTTTTACGTTTGAAGAGAAAGTACCGTTACGTTCACTTGTCTCTCTGTGAGAGATAGAGAGCTGGTGAACGCGAGTGTGAGCAGGAGGCAGCGGGAGCGCTGAGGGCGCGAAGGAGAGAGCGAATGAGACATCGCGAGAACGAGGGCGCGTGGGAGTTGGCGTGAGGCAGAGCGCGCGAGGGAAATAGCGTGAGGCAGATGACGCAAGAGTGAGCTCCAGAGAGAGGGCGCGTAGGAGAGGTAGAGAATGATAGAACGAGAGAGAGAGATAGTGAAGCTATTGAGGCATTGTGAGTGAGACAGGGAGATAGAGAGAGAGATGGAAATAGAGAGTGATAGAGAGAAGTAGAGATAGTTACAGAGAGGTAGAGAGAGACAGAAATGGAGATTAAATGGATATTGAGGTAGAGGTAGAGAGACAGAAGAGGCTGTATGATATTCTCGGATCTGTGTTTCCCTTCCATCACTGAGATTGGCTTCTTTTGTGGATGATAAGCATTATTTTGAATTTTGAACTGCCATTATCGTAGAAATTTGTTTTCCCCCCTTAATGTATTAAAATCGTACGTGTTCTAATACAGTGTTTTGTTTCAACACGTGTGCAGGCTCCTTTGTTTGCGATTGCATAAGTCAATACCCTTCAGTGAATTAAAAATAAAACACACAGTGAATGAATTTTAAAACAATTTTCATTACAAAGAGGCTATTTGAAGGCACATGGATATACAGAAATGGAATGTTACGAATCACATGCAGCAATCACTTTCGCCGGCGTGGTGGTATGCGTGGAAATGAGTGAGATTGCAGGAAGTCGTGTTACCTTGATCATACCAGGGAAAAGGATGTCACTGAGACGGTACAGATCATTCTGAAAGGGCTGGGTGAGCAGCCCGGGGTCGCGGTACTTATTTGGACTAACAATAGAGAGACAAGGTAACCCCACCATAGAAAACCTCTTCTCCTCATTCACCCTGTCTAACCCTTTCAACATTCGGTAGATTTCAATAAGACCCCAACGCATTCTTCTCCATCTCAGTGAGCCCTAAAGCTGCCAAACACTCCTGATAGGTTAACCCCTTAATTCCCGGAATCATCCTCACGAACTTCCTCTGGACTTTCTCCAATTGCAACACATCATTTCTGAAACTTTGAGCCCAAAGCTGCTGACAACACTTTATGGGCGGCCAGACTAGTGTCTGATAAAACCTCAGCATTATTTCCTTGTTTTTATATTCTACTCCCCTTGAAACGGATGGTAACATTGCATTTTGTTTCTTTACCACAGAGTCAAACTGTAAATTATCCTTCTGGAAGGCTTCCACGAGGACTCCCCTCTGCACCGCTGATGTTTGAATCTTCTCACCATTTATACAACAGTCCACGTTATTGTTACTTTTACTAAAATGCGATGTCTTACATTTCCCAACGCTGATTCATCTGCCTCTTCTTTTGCCAATTCTTCCAAATTGTCTAAGTGCTGCTGCAGTCGCATTGCTCCCTCAGCAGTACATACCCGTCACCTCTCTGCGTATCAACCGCAAACCTTGACAAGAAGCTACCAATGTCATTATCCGAATCATTGACAAGCAGTGTGAAAAGTAACAGTCCCAATACCGACCCTCAGGAACACCACTTGTCACTGGCAGTAGCCAGAAAGGGCCCGCTGTATTCCTGCCCACCGTCTCCTCCATCGCCATTGCTCCATCCATACCATCATATGCCCTGCAACGCCATAGAGTGTTATCTTGTTGAGCAGCTTCATGTGTGGCACCTTATCAAATGCCTTCTGAAAATCCAAGTAAATGTCATTCACTGCATCTCCTTTCTACATCCTGCTTGTTAAATTCTCGATGATCTCCAACAGATTTGTCAGACAAGATTTCCCCACAGAAATCAAGCAGACCTTGACTCATTTCATCATTAGGCTCTAAGTACCCCGTAGCCTCATCCTTAATAATAGACTCCAACACTTTCCCAACCACTGAGGTTGGGACGATGCCAGAACCAAGTAACTCTTGAAAGATAATGATCAACGCATCGATAATCTCTTCAGTACACTCACTTTGGACTCTGTGTTGTAGTCCAGCTGGTCTAGGTGACTTGTCCACTTTAAGACCTTTGGGTTTGCATTGCACTTTTTCCTTTGTAAGAGCAGAGCCACTGTGTACTGCTTCCTGACACTCACGAACACGTGGCACACCGGTGTCTTCCACGTTCCAGACCGATTCAAAATAAACATTAAGTTCGTTTTACAAACAAGAGCAAACCTGCAGATGCTGGAAATCCAAGCTGCACCTACTGGAGGAACTCAACAGGCCAGACAACACTTTTGGAAAAGAGTACATTCGATGTTCTGGGCCGACACCCTTTGGCATTTTGTGTGTATTTCATTAAGTTCATCTGCCGTTTTTCAGTTCCCCATTACGACCCCAGTAGCATCATTTTACAATGACCCAATATCATCTCTCACCTCGCTTTTATATTTTTTATATAACGAAAAACTTCCTGTATCCTGCTTTATATTATTGGATATCTGGACCTCATATTTCACCTTTTCCTTTTTTAAGGATTCTTTAGTCCAGTTTTGTTGAATTTTAAAAGATTCCTAATCATCCAATTTCCCATTCACTTTTGCTACTTAATATGCATTTTTTCCGAAGTTTTAGATTTGATCAGAAAGTCTTTCTTTACTTTTTTTTTGATCGTATCTTCAGAATGGACTGCCCATTCTCTTTTCTTTTTGTATAATGTAATGTTTTTTCCTTCATTTAAAATTCAAAGTTTTTACTTTCCTCTTCATGAACTGATAAGAGAATTAGCTGATTTTTTAGTATATATTATATACTAGCTTAACACTATGTATCATTTCGATAATGTCTATTTCAATCTCTGTTTGTATTATTATTTGTATATTTTTGAGATAATTCTCCTCTTGTTTGTGTTGATGTTCCTTTTAAATCAATAAACAGATTACTAAAGAAAGAAGAAAGAAAACCTCTTCTTTCTGTGGATCATATCTATCCAGCACCTAGTGAATTACTCCCAGAAACTTCAACCATCTCTGCTCTGCCGTCATCGCATACAGTGTCCTACTCCAATCCACTTGGGCAAGGATCTCTCTATTCCATTGCGGTACTGATACATGTGACTTATGCTTCTCAAATTGTGGTTTGGATTCAATCATATTAGAATCATCGCCTCCTAAGGGTTCCTTTTGTCATGGTCCGATCCGTGATGTCCGCATTCCGGTTCACGGTCCGGTCCATTGACACTTGCTCCAGGTTTTCCTGTCTACCCTGTTTCTGTTCCTGTTGAGCACTAATAGAGGCAGCTGATTTTCGTTGGGGCTGGCAACATAAATATCTTCAGAGACCAGGGCGAGACTGCTGGGTTGTTCTTGTCCTTACTCCTTGTATCCCTTCCCCTGCCTTCTGTTTTCTCGCCTTGCATTGCCTGAAGCCTTGCCTTCTCTTGCCGGTAACTCTCGCCTCGTCTCACCCGAAGTCTTGTCTTGGAGCCACCCTGTACCTAGCTCCCTTCCTGTCCCTGACCTCCGCCGGGTGATTCAGGCTGTCTAGCCGTTACCCCGCGGTTGGTTTTGTCCCTTCCTGTCCCTTGCCTCCGTCAGGTAAGCCAGGCTGTATTGCCGTTACCCTGCGGTTGGTCCTGTCCCTTCCAGTCCCGTGCCTCCGTCGGCTAAGCCAGACTGTATTGCCGTTACTCTGCGGTGGGTTCTGTCCCTTCCTGTACCTTGCCTCCGTCGGGTGGAGATCCGCGGCCTACCCCGGTGATCCGCGCCCTGCCCAGGAGGAGCTTCAAAACCCCAAGCCTCTAGCCTCGCCTCAAGTCTCTAGCCGAGTCTCGCCTCGTCTCCAGCCGAGCCTCGCCTCAAGCCTCGAGCCTCGCCTCGCCTCAAGTCTCTAGTCGAGCCTCGCCTCCAGTCTCTAGTCGAGCCTCGCCTCCAGTCTCCAGCCGAGCCTCGCCTCCAGTCTCCAGCCGAGCCTCGTCTCCAGTCTCTAGCCGAGCCTCGCCTCAAGTGTCTAGCCGAGCCTCGCCTCCAGTCTCCAGCCGAGCCTCGCCTCAAGCCTCGAGCCTCGCCTCGCCTCAAGTCTCTAGTCGAGCCTCGCCTCCAGTCTCTAGTCGAGCCTCGCCTCCAGTCTCCAGCCGAGCCTCGCCTCCAGTCTCCAGCCGAGCCTCGTCTCCAGTCTCTAGCCGAGCCTCGCCTCAAGTGTCTAGCCGAGCCTCGCCTCCAGTCTCCAGCCGAGCCTCGCCCCAAGTCTCTAGCCGAGCCTCGCCCCAAGCCTCGCGCCTCAAGTCTCAAGCATCAAGCATCAAGTCTCTGGTCTCCGGCCTCGCCTCAAGTCTCTGGTCTCCGGCCTCGCCTCAGGCCTGAAGACTCCAGCTCGTCCTGCCTGCCAGCCAAGTCTCGTCCTTGCCCAGTTCAGGGGTCCGAGCCAGAGGCAAGATCTAGTTACTAGTTCCTTGTCCAGTCTCTGGCTCGGAGTCCAAGCCCGGGCTCCTAGCTCTTTTGTCCAGTCCTGTTCCGGGTTCCCGGTTTTCGTGTCCATGTCCTTGCCATCACCCTGTATCCTAGTCCTGTTCCTAGTACTTCAGTGTCTGTGTCTTGCACTTGGGTTCGTCCCGAGCCAAGCCCTTATGACACCTTTACATTCAGCTGCCTATAAGATACACAAACACCCAATCTAAGATAGAATTCTCCTGAATATACTCAAGCAGAAACTGCTACAAAGAGCCATCTCGTAGGCATTCCAATAAACCCCTGTCTTGAGATCTGACACAAACCTGATTTTCCCAATCGATTTGAATATTGGACCCAAATACAACTGTGACATTACCGATTTTGCATGCCTTTTGAAGCTCAATACTGTGAATCAACTTAAAATCACACCCATAATGTTTTAAACCGCAAAGATTGAACTGAAGACTGCGTTTGCTTTCATACAAGCTTATATGCTTGACACTGGTAAAACCTGCCCGCAAGAATATTGGTCACCGTCTGTTTCAAGTGAAACCCGTCACTTTTGTGCAGATCACACCTGCCCCAGAAGACGCCCCAATTATCCCGAAATCTGAATGTCTGCCCTCTGCTCCAATTCTTCAGCCAGGCATTTATCTGCCACTTTATTCTATTCCTCTGCTCATTGTCGTGTGCGAAGACAACAATCCTGCTCCTCATCTGCCTTCCTAACTAACTATATTCTGTTTTCAGGACCTCCTCCCTTTTCTACCTATGTCCTTGGCACCTATATGTGCAACGACTTCTGGGTGCACACCCTCCCTTTTCAGGATATTGTGGACGCGTTCAGAAACATATTGGACGCCGGCACCTGGGAAGCAACGGAATTTGTGTTTCTTTTCCGTGTCCACAGAATCACCTATCTGTCATAACGATAGAGACCCTTACAATTGCTGTCATCCGATTCAGTTGCAGAGGCAAGGCAACTGTTGCTTTCCCCTGGTATTCGTCCACCCTCCCCCAAAAAAGTACTCAAAAATGGAGTACTTACTGCAGAACGGTATGGCTACAAGCTTGCTCTCCACTGTCCAATGTTATCACTTCCCTCCCCTGACGTTCACCCTTATTTCTGTCTCACGTAGGCAGAGGGTGACTACCTCCCTGTACAGTGGCATACAAAGGCTTGGGCCCCCTGGGCAAAAATTCTGTTACTGTGAATAGCTAAGCAAGTAAAAGATGACCTGATTTCCAAAAGGCATGAAGTTAAAGAAGACACATTCCTTTAACATTTTAAGCAAGATGTTTTTTATTTTTATTTCCATCTTCTACAGTTTCAAAATAACAAGAAACAGGAGAAAGGATCGAAACAAAAGTTTGGGCACCGTGCTTGGCAGTACTTAGCAACACCCCCTTTGGCAAGTATACAGCTTGTAAATATTGTTTTGTAGCCAGCTAAGACACCTTCAATTCTTGTTGGGGGATTTTCACACACTCTTCCTTGCAAAGGGCTTCTAGTTCTGTGAGATTCTTGGGGCGTCTTGCATGCACTGCATTTTTGAGGTCTATCCACAGATTCTCGATGATGTTTAGGTCGGGGGACTGTGGGGGCCATGGCAAAACCTACAGCTTGCACCTCCTGAGGTATTTCGATCCACCCCCGTGCTTAACAGTTGGAGAGGTGTTCTTTCCATGAAATTCTGCACCCTTTTTTCTCCAAACATACCTTTGCTCATCTCGGCCAAAAAGTTCTATTTTAACTTCATCAGTCCACAGGACCTGTTTCCAAACTAATGAAGTTAAAATACAACGGGGGTGTCTCGATCATGCTTTGGGCTTGTGTTACAGCTGGTGGCACGGGGAACATTTCACTGGCAGAAAGAAGAATGAATTCAATTAAATATCAGCAAATTCTGGAAGCAAACATCACATCGTCTGCAAGAAAATGAAACGAAGATGAAACGACAATGGCTTCTACAGCAGGATAATGATCCTAAACACACCTCAGAATCCACAATGGACTACCTCAAGAGGCGCAAGCTGAAAGTTTTAAACATAGAACATAGAATAGTACAGCACATTACAGGCCCTTTGGCCCACAATTTTGTGCCGACTCTCAAACCCTGTCTCCCATATAACCTCCCACCTTAAATTCCTCCATATACCTGTCTAGTAGTCTCTTAAACTTCACTAGTGTATCCGCCTCCACCACTGACTCAGGCAGTGCATTCCACGCACCAATCTCTCTCTGAGTAAAAAACCTTCCTCTAACATCCCCCTTGAACTTCCCACCCCTTACCTTAAAGCCATATCTTCTTGTATTGAGCAGTGGTGCCCTGGGGAGGAGGCGTTGGCTATCCACTCTGTCTATTCCTCTTATTATCTTGTACACCTCTATCATGTTTCCTCTCATCCTGCTTCTCTCCAAAGAGTACAGCCCTAGCTCCCTTAATCTCTGATCATAATGCATACTCTCTAAACAAGGCAGCATCCTGGTAAATCTCCTCTGTACCCTTTCCAATGCTTCCACATCCTTCCTATAGTGAGGCAACCAGAAATGGACACAGTACTCCAAGTGTGCCCTAACCAGAGTTTTATAGAGCTCCATCATTAAATCGCGACTCTTAAACTCTATCCCTCCACTTATGAAGGCTACACTCCATAAGTTTTCTTAACTACCCTATCTACCTGTGAGGCAACATTCAGTGATCTGGGGACATGTACCCCCAGATCCCTCTGCTCTTCCACACTACCAAGTATCCTGCCATTTCTTTCTACTCTGCCTTGGAGTTTGTCCTTCCAAAGTGTACCACCTCACACTTCTCCGGGTTCAACTCCATCTGCCACTTCTCAGCCCACTTCTGCGTCCTATCAATGTCTCTCTACAATCCTTGACAATCCTCTACACTATCTACAACACCACCAATCTTTGTGTCGTCTGCAAACTTGCCAACCCACACTTCTAACCCCACATCCAGGTCGTTAATAAAAATCACGAAAAATAGAGGTCCCAGAACAGATCCTTGTGGGACACCACTCGTCAGAATCCTCCAATCTGAATGTACTCCCTCCACCACCATCCTCTGCCTTCTGCAGGTAAGCCAATTCTGAATCCACCTGGCCAAACTTCCCTGTATCCCATGCCTTCTGACTTTCTGAATAAGCCCACCGTGAGGAACCTTGTCAAATGCCTTATTAAAATCTATATAGATCACATCCACTACACTACCGTCATCTATATGCCTGGTCACCTCCTCAAAGAACTCAATCAGGCTTGTTGGACACTATCTGTCTTTCACAAAGCCATGCTGACTGTCCCTGATCAGACCATGATTCTCTAAATGCCCATAGATCCTATCTCTAAGAATCTTTTCCAACAGCTTTCCCACCGCGGACGTAAGGCTTACTGGTTTATAATTAACCGGGCTATCCCTAGTACCTTTTTTGAACAAGGGGACAACATTCGCCTCCTTCAAATCCCCTGGTACCATTCCCGTGGACAACGAGGACATAAAGATCCTAGCCAGAAGCTCAGTAATCTCTTCCCTCGCCTCATGGAGCAGCCTGGGGAATATTCCGTCACGCCCCGGGAACTAATCCGTCCTAATGTATTTTAACATTTCCAACACCTCCTGTGCCTTAATATCAACATGCTCCAGAACATCAACCTCACTCATATTGTCCTCACCATCATCAAGTTCCCTCTAATTGGTGAATACCGAAGAGAAGTATTCATTGAGGACCACCCTCACTTCCACAGCCTCCAGGCACATCTTCCCACCTTTATCTCTAATCAGTCCCACCTTCACTCCTGTCATCCTTTTGTTCTTCACATAATTGAAGAATGCCTTGGGATTTTTCTTTACCCTACTTGCCAAGGCCTTCTCATGCCCCTTTTTTGCTCTTCTCAGCCCCTTCTTAAGCTCCTTTCTTGCTTCCCTGTATTCCTCAATAGACCCATCTGATCCCTTCTTCCTAAACCTCATGTATGCTGCCTTCTTCCACCTGACTAGATTTTCCACCTCACTTGTCACCCATGGCTCCTTCACCCTACCATTCTTTATCTTCCTCACCGGTACAAATTTATCCCTAACCTCCTGCAAGAGATCTCTAAACATCGATCACATGCCCATAGTACATTTCCCTGCAAAAACATCATCCCAATTCACACCCGCAAGTTCTAGCCTTATAGCGTCGTAATTTGCCCTTCCACAATTAAAAAAAAAATATCCTGTCCTCTTTGATTCTATCCTTTTCCATGATAATGCTACAGGCCAGGGAGCGGTAGTCACTGTCCCCCAGATGCTCACCCACTGAGAGATCTGTGACCTGACCCGGTTCATTACCTAGCACTAGATCCAGTATGGCATTCCCCCTTGTCGGCCTGTCCACATACTGTGACAGCAATCCGTCCTGGAGACACTTAACAAACTCAGCCCCATCTAAACCCTTGGAACTAATCAGGTGCCAATCAATATTAGGCAAGTTAAAGTCACCCATGATAACAACCCTGTTATTTTTGCACCTTCCAAAATTTGGCTCTCAATCTGCTCATCTATATGTCTGCTGCTACCAGGGGACCTATAGAATATCCCCAATAGAGTAACTGCTCCCTTCCTGTTCCTGACTTCCACCCATACTGCCTCAAAAGACGATTCCGCTACATTACCCACCTTTTTTGTAGCTTTAATAGCATCCCTGCCCAGTAATGCCACCTCTCCCCCCCTTCTCCCCACCCCTATCCCTTAAAAGCACTGAAATCCAGGAATATTGAGAATCCATTCCTACCCTGGTGCCAGCCAAGACTCTGTAATGGTCACTACATCATAATTCCACGTATGTATCCAAGCTCTCAGTTCATCACCTTTGTTCTCGATTCTTCTTGCATTGAGGTACACACACTTCAGCCCTTCTACCTTACTGTCTTTACACCGTTTATTCTGCTTCTCTTGTCAAAGCCTCTCTATATGTTAGATCTGGCGTTACCTCATGCACTTCTTTCACTGCTCTATCGCCCCAGGTCGCATCCCCCTTGCAAATTAGTTTAAACCCTACCGAACCATGCTAGCAAACCTACCTGCAAGGATATTGCTCCCCCTCGAGTTCAGGTGCACCCCATCCAATGTACAGGTCCCACCTTGCCCAGAAGAGATCCCAATGATTCAAAAATCTAAAACCCTGCTCCCTGCACCAACTCCTCAGCCAGGCATTCAACTGCCATCTCCTCCAATTCTTACCATCACTGTCACGTAGCACTGGTAGCAATCCTGAGAACGCCACCCTTGAGGTCCTGTTCTTCAGCCGTCTTCCTTGTTCCCGAAACTCACACTTCAGGACCTCTTCCCTCTTCCTGCCTATGTCGTTGGTACCAACATGTATCACGACTTCTGGTTGTTTTCCCTCTCGTACCAGGATGTCATGCACCCGGTCAGAGACATCCCGGAACCTGGCAACCGGGAGGCAACAAACCATGCGGATGTCCTTCTCACGTCCACAAGATCTCCTGTCTGCTCCCCTGACTATAGAGTCTCCAATGACGACAGCTCTCCTCTTCTCTGTCCCACCCTTCTGCACCACCGGGTCAGACTCAGTGCCGGAGGCCCTGCCACCGTGGCTTACACCTGGTCAGTCGTCCCTGCCAACAGTATCTGGGGCGGTAAACTTATTATTCAATGGAATGGCTACAGGGGTGCTCTGCACTACCTGTCTGCTCACCTTCGCTTTCTCTCCTCTGACTCTCACCCAACGACCTGCTTCCGACAGCCTAGGTGTGACTACCTCCCTGTTTTGCCATGGCCCTCATAGACCCCGACCTAAACATCATCTAAAAACTGTGGATAGACCTCAAAGGAGCAGTGCATGCAAGACGGCCCAAGAATCTCACAGAACGAGAAGACTTTTGCAAGGAAGAAATGGCGAAAGTCCCCCAAACAAGAATTGAAAGACACTTAGCTGCCTGCAAAAAAACGTTTACAAGCTGTGATACTTGCCAAAGGGGGTGCTGCTAACCACTGACCATGCAAGGTGCCCAAACATTTGCTTCCGGCGCTTTTCCTCTTCTGCTACAGTATTTTGAAACGGTTAAAAATGGAAGTAAAACAGTAATTTTGCTTAAAATATTAAAGAAATGTGTCGTTTTTAACTTTATGCCTTTTGGAAATCAGTTCATCTTTTACTCGCTTGGCTATTCACGGTAACAGAAATTTTGATAAGGGGTGACCACACTTTTGCATGCCACTGTATACTGGAAAGTCGTACTAGTGCTGGAACAGTCAGTCAGACTGGACTCGTCCAGTGGACATAGTTATTACAGGACCGTAATGTCGTTGTTAACAGAGTTAGCAGTACGAACATTCTAGCAGGCAATTTAACTTACCGGGTCAACCTCATGAGTGTCGGACGACAGTGGTACAAATATGGAGTGGACCACTCAGTCCCATTTTAAAATCAGGAGAGGAAAGTAACGTCATTCGACCAGGAAGTTCATCTTTAAGGATATTTTAAATTAGATTAGATTAGATTAGATTATGAGGACACGCAGTCCTCTTTTATTGTCATTTAGTAATGCATATTTGTTGCTGGATCGTCATCAATTCAGGATGGAGAGAGACTTACAGGATGTAGTATGTATGTGCAGGGTCAGGAAGGTGTAGAGATGGAAGTTGTTTCAATCACATTACAAACAACAATGAGTGCACAAGCGACAGAGTTTGCTGCTATAGCTTTTGTTGTCAGCCATCCAGACAGATATCCTTCAGGATCAGTCATACACTCAGATAGTATGTATGTTTGTAACAGTTTGACTGAATGGTTATCGTAATCGGAAGCGAGAGATTATGTCTGAGCAGATCGTACACCATTACCAGCAGAACCCTTGTTGAAGAACTTATTTGAGATGACAAGAAGAAAAACTGATGGAGTTAAAAAGGTGAGGCTCACTTGAAGCCATCCCCGTCAGGGAACAGGAATGCTGATGGGTTTTCCAAACTGAGAGCAAGACGTGGGAATGGAATCCAGATGTGGAGGGAGTGACGTCACTGAAACCAGCAAACAGTGTGTCCATAGACAGAGTCACGGTACAGCAACAGGACCAGCAGTGGGCAAAGGTGCAGAGAGGAGAGAATTCAGCAGAATATGGGAAATATTCGGGAATACGGATACGGAATAGATTGTACTTAATAATGGTAGATTTGTACTGCCAGAAAGTGAAAGAAACCAGATGATGCATTGGTAGCAGGACATTTTTGGGCACAGATAGAACTATGGAACAGGTGAAGAATCTGTGTTGGTGGCCAAAAAGGCGAAAAGATGTAGAACATGATAGAAATAATTGTTTGATTTGTGTCCAGTATAGCCCAGATTAAGAGTCAAAGTCTGTCCCCAGCCTTTGTGACCCATCAGGCCGGTGCTTATGCCGGTTTCTGTGGCGTGAAGCGACTGTGAGTACGAGACTTCCACCCACCCTCCCCACCACCGGATAGGACGCCGGTCTATCGCGAGGTAAACCCCTAGCATTTGCCGGTACCCATTTTCAGCTGGGTGGACTGGAGCAGTGTGTGGTTATGTGCCTTGTTCAAAGACACAACACGCTGCCGTGTCCGAGACTCGAACCCACGACCTTCAGATCATGAGCCCTACGCCCTAACCACTTGGCCAGGCGCCACACAGATAACCCAGATAAAACCTATAAAAAGCAGTTTTACACACATACATGGACCACGGGTTCACCTGTAGATCGATATTTTAGGACTTTTACCTCCATCCCGACGAGGACTGTAATATATCCCAATGATAGTGGATATTTCTACCAAGTGGATAGAGGCTTTCCAAACTAGAAATAAGGAACGAGATCATGGGTCAGCATCTATCCCAGGCAACTCAATCCCGGTCGCTGTTGAGCCACAAGATCTTCTGTATATACAGAACCTTGTCCCACGGTGGAGTCGACCACAACTGATACCACAGCCATTGCGGACCCAACTGTTCCTTGTTCCACGATCAGTTTCAGACAGATGCAGCAGGAGTTGGACTTGAATTAGAGGAAACGGAAGGACAAATTGCTCTAGTACCAACATGTAGGAATTACTCTCGTAGCAGAGTAAGGATTTTGCACCAGTCTTCAGTGCAGACAACACTGAGAGTACACCGGAAATTTGAGAGTATCAGGGGGCAGAAGTGAGCGCAGTTGCTGGCACGCCGCGCTGGATGCCTGGGAAGGTGAAAGGTCTGAAGGTAGATGGATCACCTGGACCGGATGGACGACATCCTATGGTTCTGTATGAGGTATCGGAAGAGATCGTGGAGATACTGATCCTTCAAATTCCACAATATTCTAGAATGCTTCCCGAGGTTTTGAAAATTGCGACCTGCACACTTTCAGAATGGAGGGAGGCAGAAGAAAATAAATTATAGGACAGTTGGCCTTGCCGGTGGTTGAAAAGTGACTGGATTATTTTATTCAGGATGAGCTTTCGGGGTACTTAGAGGCGCATGAGAAAATAGGCCAATCAGCAGCGATTTCGAAAGGGGGAATCTTTCCTAGCCAAAGTTCAAAGTGCATTTATTATCAAAGTGTGTGTAGATAATACAACCCTGAGATCCATCTTCTTGCAGACAGCCACAAACCCAAGAAAGGCAAAACACACTTTTAAAAAATCAGTGAACCACCGAAGGTAGCGAGAGAGAATTATAACAGATCATGCACACAATATAAGTGAGCAAATACCATTCAGGAAGTCTGGAGTAGCCGGAACAGGCCACGGCTCAGCCTCAGTTCACCACAGAGGCGAGTAAACATCGCGGAGCAGCTTATAGAACCCGCCCGTCTCTCACCTCTGGTTTCAACACCTCCTGTTTTCAGTCCATCTGGACTGGCATTTAAATCGTCTAAACATCGGTTCGTTCCTTTCTCCTGAACCCTGGCACTGCCGCTCTGGGACTAGATCTCGCCGTCACGTTTCAGCCCGTGCCCGATCTTTCCAAATCGGCCCTGTGCTTAGAGTGACCGAAGCTCGCTCGTGGTTTAGGTGGCTGTGCCTCCCTGGCTCTCCTCTGCTCTGACTTGCTTCATGTTCCTCAACCTCGCCGAGATGTCACGTCTCACACATATACTTCAACCCTCAACTCATCTTCACTTTCACTCACCTCTCCGTTGTTCGCGGTGATCGGCAACCATGAGTTCTACAAGTAAAACTATGATGAATAACGTTTTATTCGCAGTCTTCGTTTTATTGGCCGCCAGTAAGTAATTGCTGAGCTTCATGAGCACCATTGTAAACTGAAATCAGTCAGGGCATAACAGATAGGATTGACAAAGGAGAGTCAGTGCATGTTGTGCATTTGAATTTTGATAAGGTGCCATACGTGAGGCTATTTAAAATAAGAGTCCATGGTAACACAGGAAAGGCACTAGTATGCAGAGGAGAACGACTGACTGGTGGAAGACAAAAAAAATGCTGTGAAGGGTACCTTACTTGGTTGTCTGCAGTGACTAGTGGTGTGCTGCAGGGGTCGCTGTTGGGAGCGCTTCATTTCACATTATATATTACTGACTTGGATGAAAGAATCAGCTTCGGGGCCACGTTTGCAGACGATAAGAAGGTAGGTGAAAAGTCTAAACTTGAAAATTGCAAAGTTAATTTTATTGTCAAAGTACATACATGTCACCATATGCAACTCTGAGATTCATTTTCTGATGGGCATGCTCAACAAATCCTTCGATTAATAAGCATAACACAATCAATGAAACACTACCCTACTTGGGTATTCATCTAGAAAACAACAAAATGAGCAAATACAAACGTAAATAATGATAATAATAATAATAAATAAGCGTAAATATCGAGAACATGCAATGAAGAGTCCCTGAGAGTGATTCCATTGGTTGTGCGAACCATTCAATGATGGGGCGAGTGAAGCAGAGTGAAGTTTTCCCCTTTGGTTCAGAGACTGATGGTTCAGGATGTTGGATCTGTTTATTTTCTGAACCCTACCGTTCTTCCGGGATCAGGAATGACAACCAGAATTAATCACATCTATAGTTCACTGCGGACTACAAACTGCTCTACTGCTTTCTGCCGGTGGGTGGGGATGAACTACCACATACTGAAAAGTGCAGGACCTTCTTAAATAGTACAAGTCTTACAAAAATACTATTTAACAACAAGCAGTGTTTTCCAACAAGCTGTAAAAACTATTCCTGAAATGGAGGTGTGAGTTCAGAAGCTCCTGTACCTTCTTCCGGGTGTCAGCAGGGCAAAGTGAGAATGACCAGGGTGGTTGGTGTCCCAGATGGAAACTGCTTTCCGTGACAATGTTTCATGTAGATGTGCTGACTGTGGGAGAGGGCTTTATCAGTGACAATGTTTCATGCAGATGTACTGACTGGGGAAGAGGGCTTTACACGTGACAATGTTTTATGTAGATGTGCTGACTGGGGGAGAGGGCTTTATCGGTGACAATGTTTCATGTAGATCTGCTGACTGGGGAGAGGGCTTTACCCGTGACAATCTTTCATGTAGATGTACTGACTGGGGAAGAGGGATTTACTGTGACAATGTTTCATGTAGCTGTGCTGACTGGGGGAGAGGGATTTACCCGTGACAATATTTCATTTAGATGTGCTGACTGGGGTAGAGGGATTTACCCGTGACAATATTTCATGTAGATGTGCTGACTGGGGGAGAGGGTTTTATCCGTGACAGTGTTTCATGTAGATGTGCTGACTGGGGGAGAGGGATTTACCCGTGACAATATTTCATGTAGATGTGCTGACTGGGGGAGAGGGTTTTATCCGTGACAGTGTTTCATGTAGATGTGCTGACTGGGGAGAGGGATTTACCTGTGACAGTGTTTCATGTAGATGTGCTGACTGGGGGAGAGGGCTTTACCCGTGACAATGTTTCATGTAGATGTGCTGACTGGGGGAGAGGGATTTACCCGTGACAATGTTTCATGTAGATGTGCTGACTGGGGGAAAGGCCTTTACCCGTGATAATGTTTCATGTAGATGTGCTGACTGGGGGAGAGGGATTTACCCGTGACAATGTTTCATGTAGATGTGCTGATTGGGGGAGAGGGATTTTCCCTGTAACAATGTTTCATGTAGATGTGCTGACTGGGGGAGAGGGATTTACTGTGACAATGTTTCATGTAGATTTGCTGACAGGGGGAGAGGGAGTTAACCATGACAATGTTTCATGTAGATGTGCTGACTAGGGGAGAGGGCTTTATCGGTGACAATGTTTGATGTAGATGTGCTGACTGGGGGAGAGGGATTTACCCGTGACAGTGTTTCATGTAGATGTGCTGACTGGGGGAGAGGGATTTACCCGTGACAATATTTCATGTAGATGTGCTGACTGGGGGAGAGGGTTTTATCCGTGACAGTGTTTCATGTAGATGTGCTGACTGGGGAGAGGGATTTACCTGTGACAATGTTTCATGTAGATGTGCTGACTGGGGGAGAGGGCTTTACCCGTGACAATGTTTCATGTAGATGTGCTGACTGGGGGAGAGGGATTTACCCGTGACAATGTTTCATGTAGATGTGCTGACTGGGGGAAAGGCCTTTACCCGTGATAATGTTTCATGTAGATGTGCTGACTGGGGGAGAGGGATTTCCCTGTAACAATGTTTCATGTAGATGTGCTGACTGGGGGAGAGGGATTTACTGTGACAATGTTTCATGTAGATTTGCTGACAGGGGGAGAGGGAGTTAACCATGACAATGTTTCATGTAGATGTGCTGACTAGGGGAGAGGGCTTTATCGGTGACAATGTTTCATGTAGATGTGCTGACTGGGGGAGAGGGATTTACCCGTGACAATGTTTCATGTAGATGTGCTGACTGGGGGAGAGGGATTTACCTGTGACAATGTTTCATGTAGATGTGCTGACTGGGGGAGAGGGCTTTATCGGTGACAATGTTTCATGTAGATGTGCTGACTGGGGGAGAGGGATTTACCCGTGATGGACAGGACATTTTTTTTTTTGGCGTAATACCTTAAGACTCTAAACTAATTCAAAGGAAGATACAGAGTCCTAAATGGGAGTTGCACTTCGAGTTTCCTTCATTAGTATTATATGCTGGTGTGATGATGTTTGCAGTTCACGTATTCGTATATGTTACGTACCTCGCGGATATCTTGTGACCGTCTTATGAGGATGATTTAATGGTCCTGGGGAGTTCACATGATGTCATTCCCCCCCCATGTGAGGTCACGTGATGACCTGTTCTCAACAGGTATATTCTGTATAAGTGTAGACCCCTGGTGACACAGTTAGTTTTCCCAGTTGAGTTTTCAGTTAGATCGTCAGTCTGATACTCCGCTATGATGCTTATTATTCCCATGACGCAGTATAGTTTTAAAACGGAGTTTTACTTTCTATTATCATGTACAGAACTGTTGGGCCGGTAGTTGACCAATCGCTGCCAGGTTTGTTGACGTATCTTTTCAGTAGTATTGGAGAGTGAAGACGGGAACCTGAAGGAGTCGTTCGGTGGTTTTGGAGAGAATCGACCATTATTGAATTCGTTCAAGTAAGAGTGTTCTGCATGAGATAACCTCTGCTAAAAGCAGCAGAAAAGGTTGTGCAGTATCTATTCTACAGAGGAAAAATGACAGCGCCTTTAAAACGTTTTATTTTCGTCGTCGTGAGTCCTGCAGACAAGGCAGGTTTCGGCTGGGATCGGCAGTAACGTCGAGTCCTCGAGGAATTCTTTACTTCAGGAAAGTCAATCCTAATTGACTGTATAAATCTCTTGGACTTTCAAATTTACCATTCTAAGAACTGTGTTCTAATTTACCACTTTAAGACCGTGTTCGCATTTACCGCTTTAAGAACTAATACTGAGTTTAGAGGTTTGTTAAATAGCCGCATAGCAGTTTGCTTCTGGTTAAGGTTTTCGCTTGTTTGAGCAGAGTTTAATAAATGTTCATTTGTTTATAAAACCTGACTCATTTCTATATTCATTGTTGCCAGTTATGTGACATATACATAACCCATAACGAATTATTTAAACAAATAAGAAAGATAAATCAAACAACATATATGCAAGGTTAGTCAAATGTTTCTGAAATATTAAATACACAGCAGTATCCACCACTTTTGGAAGGATCCTCGTAACTGGATTTAAGTGCAGACACAGTACAGGTCCTCCATAATAATAACACAGCAGAATTTAAGGTTGCTGACCGCCTCCAACTGTAATCCCCCGATTAAGTTTGACTTGTGGACCTCCGCTTTCCTTCTACTGAAGTCCATAATCATTTCCTTTGTCCTGATGACATTCAGTAAGTGGCTGTTTTTGGCATCAGTCAGCCAGAGTTTCAAACTTCCTCTTCGATGCTGATTCATCCCCACCTTTAATCCGGCCAACGACAGTGGTGTCATCAGCAAACTTGAATATGGCATTGGAGCTGTGCTTAAATACACAGTCTAACGCTGTGGATCAGGATGTGAAGGGGACGACAGTACTGACAAGTAATTCCGTAGTTAGAGGAATAGACAGGAGATTATGTGGACGTGATACAGACGCCCCGATGGTATGTTACCTCCCAGGTGCTATGGTCATGGATGCCTCAGATCGGCTCCACAAGATTCTAAAGAGTGATCGTGAAGGGCCAAACGTTTTGGTACATATTGGCACCAATAAAATAGGCAGGAAAGCTGAGGAGGTCCTCAAGAGATATTTTCGGAAGCGAGGTAGAAAGCTGAAACCAGGACCTCAAGCGTAGTAATCCCTTGATTGCTACCTGTGCCATGTGCCAGTGAAAGTAAGAATAGGATAATTTTGCAGATGATACAGTGGCTGAGAATCTGGTGGGCGGGGGGGAGGGAGGGTGTTCAGACTCCTGGATCACTGGCGAACCTAGGACCTGAACAAAAGGGGCTGCTTACACCTGAACTCGAGGGCTTCGAATATCCAGATGGGTAGGTTTGCTAGAGCTGTTCGAAAGGGTTTGAACTAATTTGGCAGCAGATGGGAACCGGAGTGATAGGGCGGGAGAGCAGATGGTTTACAAACAGCAGCAGTGTGTAGTGAGACTGCCAGCTTGCAATGCAAAAGGGTGAGAACATCGAAAAGGATGATGATTACAGAACTGAAGGCGTTAAAATTGAATGTGGGCAGTTTACAGAATAAGGGAGATGAACTTGTGTCGCAGTTACAGATTGTCATTATGACGTTGTGGGCATGATTGAATAGTGGTTAAAAGAAGAATATAGCTGGGAGCTTCATGTCCAAGGATACAGATTATCAGGAGGCGTGTGGAGGATCTGTTGGTAAAATATGAAATCAAATCTTCGAAAGCGGTGACATAGTATTGCAAGGTGTAAAATACTGACTTGAAGGGGGTAAATACTTATGCAATCGATTATGCTGTGTTTTATATTTGTACTTAATTTCGATCACTTTGTAGAGAGTTGTTTTCAATTTGACACGTAAGAGTCTTATTTTCTGTTGATCAGTGTCAAAAAAGCCGAATTAAGTCCACTGTGATTCAATGTTGTAAAACAATAAAACATTAAAAAAAATCATGTCTGAGGGTGTGTTGTATCTGTTCACTGTTTGACATTATACTAAATGAAGAACATTGAATGGGAAGGAAGGTTTGAGTATAAGAATAAAGATCTCCTCTGGAGGTATATGGAGTCCTGGTGAGAGCGTACATGGAACACTGTGCACTGGTCTGGTCTCCCGTCCAGAGTCAGCCTGTGGGATGAAGGGAATGAAAACAAGTTTCCAAGATGTATTTGGGAGTGAGGTAGTGTCCCCGGCGAGATTACACTGACTGGGACTGTCTCAAAATTAGAGAAATGGCAAGTTGTCTGACAGAGACAGTCACGATCTCACTGAGTACGGGCTGGAATGATCTTTTCCTGGCTGGGATGAGGATCCAGGGATCACAGATTCAAAATCCAAGATCATCTCAGCTGGACGGAGATGAGGAGATTTTTATTAAATTCAAAAGGGAAATTTAAAGGCTCAGCGATGCTGGTAATGTTGCATAAAAGTCGAGTTGAGGTCAAAGATCAGACATGTTCTGAGTGAAGGATAGAACAGGTGCGAGGGGCCGAAGGTCACACATCTTCCTGTTTCTGATTTTCGCAAGCACGAGTTTACTTTTGCGCCTCGTTCTCCCTTGGCCTTCATCTTGTCGGATTACTCAAGTGCACGGTGAGGTCTCCGGAGACATCGGCAGCCGCTGCGGGGCATCTCCCTTCTCCCAGGAGCAGAGGACGAGTCTGGGACAAAGATCCAGACAAGAAGCCCCGATGCACGGCGGTAAAAGGCCGGGTACCCTCCGTGTAGATGAAGCATCTCACGGAATCACCGTCAGTCTCTTCACCTCTGCCATCGGAAGGTTTCAGCACCCCAGCAGATGTTGCAGCCTTTAACCGAAGTGCCGCTCCCGATCTCCGGCCTCTCCCTGAGTCCACTCGCTCCCGGTTCCAAAGCCCGATCCGCTCTGAACGCTCAGTGTCCCGCCCACTGACACTCCTCAACCAATGAGAGCATGCTTCTCCCAGCGGTGCTCGCTGATTGGCTGTGAGTGTGTCTGAGGACGGGTTGTTGCCGGGAGCTGGAGATGTCAGTCACAGTTTGTTCTCAGAATCAATGGAAGTTCCCCGAAACTCAAAGTTCAAAGTAAATTTTATTATCAGAGTACAGATATGTCACCGCATACAATCCCGAGATTTATTTTCCTGCGGACATACTCAGAAAATCTATAAACAGTAACTATAACAGATCAGTGAAAGATGAACCAGAGTGTAGACGACAACAAACTGTGCAAATGCAAATATAAATAAATAGCAATAAATAACGAGAACGTGAAATAACCGCAGCGGCTGCCGGTGGATCTCCGGAGCTCTCACCGCTCCCCTGTGCAATCTGATGGGCTGAAGGCCAAGGGAGAACAAGGGGCAAAGGTAACTCCCGCTGCTGAGAATAAGGAACAGGAGCAGGCGTGGCCATTCGGCCCCTCAAGCTAAATCTGCCCTTCACTCAGAACATGACTGGTATGTATGGAGGTGTATAGAGGGATATAGTCCGTGTGCAGGTCAGTGGGACTTAGCAGAAAATGGTTCGGCACAGCCAAGAAGAGCCAAAAGGCCTGTTTCTGTGCTGTAGTTTTTCTATGGTTCTGTGGTTTCTATGACTGATCTTTTACCTGAGTGCCAATTTCTCGCAACGTTCCCATCATCATTGAAACCCGAAATATGTCTTTTGAATTTAGAAACTTTGTGGAGAAAATCCCAAAGATTCACTGCACTGCGGTTGAGGAAATTGCTCCGCATCTCAGTCTGCTGAGGTGAACTCGGGATTTGAGTCTGTGACCCCTGGCTCCACACCCCAGCCGGGGGAAACATCATTCTTGCCGCAACCCTCTGGATATCATGTTAGATTGTGCTTGTCTCTTATTTCTCTAACTCCGAGACAGGCCCAGTGCGATCATTGGCTGTGGGAGCACCTCAATGGATGGGCAAGTCAGTGTATTTATTCTGTATTGTTCTGGAGCCTGGTGGTTGAGGGTAGTGACTGTTCCTGAACCTGGTGGTGATAGTCCTGACGCTCTTGTGCCTTTTACCTGATTGCAGCAGTGAGAAAATAGCTTGGCCTGGTTGTTGAACATCTCTGATGATGGATGTTGCTTTGCTACAACAGCGTTTCATGTCGATGTGCTCAGTGGCTGTAAGGACTCCACCCGTGATGCATTGCGCCGAATCCAATACCTTGTGTAGACTCATCAAGATGGAGAGGAACTGGTTCATTCATCGCGCTCTCGCTGTGAACCTTGTGGTAATGAAACTGGTTCCAGACCAGCAGCTTTGACTACAAGAACAGTGGTCAGTACTGACTGTCCTGCAGTTACTGCAGGAGAAGGAATGGATGGACACAGTGAGGTGGTTCCCTGAGCAGACAGTACAGACCATCAGGCAGAATGCCTCATCACCAGATCTTCAGTGAGCGATGTCTCAGAAAGGCAACGTCCATTATTAAGCCCTCCAGCACCAGGGCAGTCCCTTTTCTCACTGTTACCATCAGGTGCGAGGTACAGAAGCCTGACGGCACACACTCAGCGATTTGGGAACAGCTTCTTTCTCTCTGGCATCCGATTCCTAAATGCACATTGAATCTTTGGACACCACCTCATTTTTTTTTAAATACAGGATTTCCATTTTGCACGTTTTTAAAATCTATTCAATATATGTATACTGTAATTGTAATACTTGCTTATTTATTATTATTCATATTTTATTTCCCCCTGCTAGATTATGTATTGCATTGAACTGCTGCTGCTACGTTAACAAATTCACGTCACTTGCTGGTGATAATAAACCTGATTCTCATTCTGATTCACCAGCAGCCACCCAGTCCTCACCTGGATGGTGGCGAGAGGGCCCCTCCCAGTCTGATCCTTGCTGCATGCCCGGAGATCACTCCCACAGCGCGCTGCCCCGAGATTACTGCAGTGGAGAGGAAACGGTCACTCACCTGTTTGAGAACTGTGGGCTGGCGAGGATATGTGGAGAAAAATGAAAGGGCCTGTGCCACAGAACCTGTGTGACATCAACTGCTGCTGGAAGATCATCAACTCGGTGGAAGGCGGCCAAAACGTGTTGGTCTGACATCACATCGATTTGGCCGGAGAGCAGGGGCTCCCAGCCTGCGGGCCACCGCCAATGGTATAGGTCTATAGCATAAAAAATGTTGGGAACCCCTGTCGTATAGGAATGTGCCGACCGGTACATTCCAGGCTGCAGGGACACCATTGAAACTATAGGGGCCCTCTACTACTGGGCAGGGAGGGGCCGGGTTGGCTCAGGAAGTTTCTCAATTTTTGCAGGAGTGAAACATCCCAGGGGGCCACCAGAGCGAAATGAGAGTGGGGAGAGAGGGAAGACAGGGAAAGAGGAGAGGGGGGGGGGTGGTGAGAGAAAGAGAGAAGGGGAGAACTAGGTGGGGAGAGAGGGGGAGGGAAATAGGGAGGAGGGGAGAGGGAGAATGGTAGAAGGGATGGAGCGAGGGGAGGGGGGAAGAATGGGAGAAGGGAGGGAGTGAGGGGAGAGGAGAGGGACAGACGGAAGGGAGAGAGCGCAGGAAGAGAGGAGGGAGGAGACAGGGAGGGGAGGAGGAGAGGGAGGGGAGGAGAGGGAGCGGAGGAGAGAGAGGGTGAGGAGAGAGGGGGAGGAGAGAGGGTGGAGGAGAGAGAGGGAGAGAGAGGGAGAGGAGAAAGGGGGAGGAGAGAGAGGGAGGAGAGAGGGGTGGAGAGCGGGGGTAGGTGGAGAGCGATGGGGAGGAGAGGGAGGAGGAGAGAGGGGGGAAGAGAAGGGGAGGAAATGGGGGAGGAAGGAGAGGGGGAGGAGAGAGGATGAGGAGAGAGGGGAAGGAGAGAGTGTGGAGGAGAGAGCGGAGGAGGAAAGAGGGAGAGGGGAGAGGGGAGGAGAGGGGGGGAGGAGAGAGGGAGAGGAGAGAGGGGGGAGGAGAGGGGGAGGAGAGAAGGGGAGTAGAGAAGGGGAGAGAGAGGGGGAGGAGAGAGAGGGGCAGGAGAGGGGGGAGGAGAGAAGGGGAGTAGAGAAGGGGAGAGGGGGAGGAGAGGGGGGAGGAGAGAGGGGGAGAGAGAGAGGGGAAGGGGGAGGAGATAGAGGGGAAGAGAGAGGGGAGGAGAGAGGGGGATGAAGAGAGGGTTATAGAGAGTATGGGCAGAGGGAGAGAGAGAGCAGGGGAGAGAGGGAGAGTGGAGTGGGAGAGAGAGGGGAAAGGTGTAGAGGAGTAGAGATGGAGAGGGGTAGAGCGGTGGAGAGGGAGGAGAGGCGGGGATAGGGGAGGGGCAGAGGGTAGGGGGAGCAAAGGAAAAGTGGGGAGAGGGGGAGGACGGAGAGGAGGGAGACACCGGATGGAGACAGATCAGAGAGGAGAGAGGAAAGGCGAGAGGGGACAGAGGAGACAGGTGAGGAGCAATGGTGACAGAGTGGGGAATTGAGAGGTGGGAATTGAGAGAGGGGAAGGAGAAGGAGGGGGAGGAAAGAGATATGGAGTAGAGAGAGGGAGAAAAGAGGGCGAGGAGAGACAGTGGGAGTAGAGAGAGGGGTGGGAGGTTCGGGGAGGAGGAAGAGAGGGTTGGGAGTTGGAGAGGGGTGGTAATGGGAGAGGGAAAGAAGGAGCGGGGGAGGGAGAGTGGAGTGGGTTGACAGTGAGGGGGTAGTGGTGAGGGAGAGTGGTGAGAGAGGGGTAGGGACTGGGGAGAGAGGAGAGAGGGGAGTGTGCTGGGGCGAGAGTGGGGAGAGCGTGGGGAAAGAGGGGATAAAGGGAGGAATGAGAGGGCAGAGTGGGAGAGGGTGAGAGACAGGGAGAGGTGGGTAGAGCGCACTGATAGGATGGAGGGGAGGGAGAGGGGATGGAGAGAGTGGAGAGAGGAGAGAGAGGACAGGAGGAGGGAGTTGAAAGAAGGGGGGAGGATGCAACGGCGAAAGGGGAGGGGGGTGAGAGGTGCGAGCATAAAGGGGGTTGAGGGTGAGGAGAGTGGAAGAGTGGCGAGAGGGAGAAGAGGGTGGGGAGGGTGGAGAGAGAGGAAGCGAGAGGGAGAGAGTGAGAGTAGGGAGTGAGTGGAAGGTGAAGGGGAGAGGGGGTGAGAGGGAGTGAGTGTGTATAAGAGGGGAGCAGAGTGAGAGAGACAAAATGAGAGGAGAGGAGACCAATGGGAGAGAGGGGAGAATGAGGGCAGAATGAGGGGAAAATGAGGGGAGAGTAAGGGAAGTAATGGGAGCGACGAGAGAGGGATAGAGAGGGGAGAGAGGGCAGAGGAGAGAGAGAATTGGAGGGAGGGAAAGCGAGATTTCGAAGCAAGAGAGTGGGGAAGGAGGGAGGGAGAGAAATGGATAGATACAGATTGTGAGGAGACTTACCTCACCCTGATTTGATGATGAATGCTGTTTTCCTCATGTCAAGGGAGTGGTTGATAGATTCCTGATTGGTCCGGGCATGAAGGGATACCAGGAGATAGCAGGAAAATGTGGCTACGGAAAAATGGATCAACCAGAATAAAATAGTGCAGCATGGTCGATGGGCCAAATGGCCTAATTTTGATCCTATATCTTACGGTCTTATGGTCTGAAAGGAACCTCTCATTCACTGGTAGCAAGAACAATGAGCTGATTGTTGACTTTGGAGGAGGAATCTGGTGGTTCAAGAGGCAATCCTCATCAGGGCTCAAATTTGAAGATGATCAGCAAATTTAAATTCCCCAATGTTATCATTTCAGAGGATCTGTCCAGGGCCCGGGATGTAAGTGCAATTACAAGAAAACAGGAACTGTCTCTCCTTGCTTAGAAGCTTTCATGGATTCAGAATGACATATCAGACCTTAACAAACTTCGACAGATATGCGGTGGGGAGCATGTTCAGTGGTTGCATCATGGCCTGGTATGGAAACAGCAAAGCCCTTGACAGGAAACTCCTGCTAGAAATAGTGGATATGGCCGGTACTTCACGGGTAAAACTCTCCTCACAACTGAGCACATCTCGATGGAGTGCTGTGGCAGGAAAGCAGCATCCATCATCAAGGACCCCCACCACCCGGGCCATGATCTCTTCTCAATGCTGCCATCAGGAAGAAGCTGCCTGAGCCTCAGGAGCCTCAACACCAGGTTCAGGAACAGTTATTACTCCTCAACCAACAGGGTCCTCAACAAGAGGGGATAATTTTACTCAGATTAACTTGCCCCATCACTGAACTGTTCCCACACGCAATGGACACCATCAACAAAACTTCATCTCATGTTCTTGATATTTATTTCTTAGTTTTTTCTTCTTTTGCATTAGAATTTTGTTGTCTTTTGCACATAGTTGTTTTGTTTGTCCTGTTGGGTGCGATCTTTCATTTATCTTATCATCGTTCTTGAATTTACTGAATTAACAAAATAATCAAATCTCAGGATTACACGTTGACATGCGTGTACTTTGATAATAAATTTACTTTACACATTTATAATTGTGCATTTAATTTGTAAATATCTCTCTCAAACACAAGAGCGGGTTGTGAGCTCACTCTGCTGGGTAAATTATTTTGTTCTGATCTGAGTGGTCGGCCCAACACTGTGACCCCTCGTTCGAGGCACCCCAGTTACTGGAAACATTCCTGAATTGAACTGGAAAGCCTCGAATACTCTTTTTTCTCTGCTCAAGAGAGCACGCGCACGCACATACACACACACACACACACACACACACACACACACACATACACACACACACACATTTCAGAACGGGGACGATCATACCAGTGCCAAAAAGACCAGGGTGACCTGCCTCAACGACTATCGCCCAGTGACGCTCATTACTGTGATGAAGTGTTTTGAGGGGTTGGTCACGGCTGGAATCATCTCCTGCCTGTTCATGGACCCACTGCAATTTGCCAATCGCCACAATTTTTCAACAACAGATGTAATCTCACTGGCTGTCCCATCAGGATCAGCAGGATAAAAGCAATTCACAGTCAGGGTGCTCATTGCAGCTCAGCGTTCAACACAATCAGACCCTCAATTGTAATCAACAAGCTCCAAACCCTGGGCCTCTGTACCTCCTTCTGCCACTGGATCCTCACCAGGAGACCACAGTCTGTGTGGGTCAGAAATAACATCTCCTCCTTGCTGACAATCAACACTGACACACCTCAACGATGCGTGCTCAGCCCACTGCTCTACTCTCTCTACACCACGTCTGTGTGGCCAGGCTCATCTATAAACTTGCCGATGACACAACTATTGTTGGTGGAATTACAGATGGTGACGAGGAGGAGGACAGGAGTGAGATCGATCAGCAAGTTGAGTGGTGTCACAGTAACAACCTTGCTCTCAACATCATTAAGACAAAGGAATTGATTGTGGATTCAGGAAGGGGAAGTCGAGGGAACACACACCAGTCCTCATTGTGGGATCAGAAGTGAAAAGGGTGAGCAGTTTCCATTTCCTGACTGTCAACATCTCTGAGGAACTATTCTGGGCCCAACATATTGATGCAGTTACAATGAAGGCACAACATCGCCTATATTTCATTCGGAGATTGAGGGGAATCGGTCTGTCACTAAAGACACTTGCAAATGTCTACAGATGTACTGTGGAGAGCATTCTAACTGGTTGCATCACTGACTGGTGTGGAGAGGCCACTGCACAGGATCGGAAAATGCTGCAGAAAGTTGTAAACTCAGCCAGCTCCTTCATGGACACTGGACTCCACAGCATCCAGGACACATTCAAAAGATGATGCCACAAAAAGGTAGTAACCATCATTAAGGACCCCATAACCTAGGACAGGCCGTCTTCTCATTGCTACCATCAAGGAGGATGTACAGGGCCCCGAAGACACACTCACCGGTTCAGGAACAGCATCTTCCCCTCTGCCATCAGATTTCTGAATGGACAATGAACTCCAGAACACTTCCTCAGTATTTTCCCTCGCTTTTTGCAGTGCTCTTCAAATTTAATTTTATACATACTGATTGTAATTTGTAGTTTTTATCACTAGATATTGCAATGTACTGCTGTCACAAAACAACAAATTTCACCACATATGCCAGTGATATTAAACCTGATTCTGATACACAAACACACACAGCTGGGCTCAGACACACAACACTCCCACATTCCTCCCTTTGTGACTCCCTGCTTGCTCCGTGGCCCCCGGTATGAAGCTCAAACTGTTGCAACACCTGCCCTTTAAATTCATGTCTGAGGGTGTGTTGGATCTGTTCACTGTTTGAGATTGATATTAGAGATCTCAAACAGAATAAAGATCTCCTCTGAAGGTATATGGGGTCCTGGCGAGAGCGTGCATGGAACACTGTGCACAGGTCTGGTCTCTCTCCCAGAGTCAGCCTGTGGGATGAAGGGAATGAAGAGAAGGTTTCCCAGATTGATTTGGGGGCTGAGGTAGCATCCTCAGAGAGATTACACTGACTGGGCCTGTCTCAAAATTAGAGAAATAAAAGGTGGTCTGACTGAGACAGACAGAGTCTCACAGGTTATTGATCGGGTAGAGGCAGGAATGATGTTTCCTCTGGCTGGGCTGAGGAACCAGGGGTCACAAAATCTGAGGTCATCTCAGCAGGACTGAGATGAGGAGAAATTTCCTCACCCAGAGTGCAGCGAATCTTTGGAATTTGCTCCACAAGGTTTCGAAAATCAAAGAGCAAATTTAGGGGCCCTGCGATGCTGGGAACGTTGCCGGAAAGTGGCGCTGAGGTCGAAGGTCAGGCATGTTCTGAGTGAAAGGCAGAACAGGCACAAGGGGCCGAATAGCCTGCTCCTGTTTCTTATTTTCTGAAGTCCGACTTTACCGTTGTCCTTTGGCCTTCAGCCAGTCGGATTGCACAGCGGAGCGCTGAGAGCACCGGAGATCCATCGGCAGCCGCTGCGGGGCAGCTCCCGTCTCCCAGCAGCAGGGGTCAGGTCTGGGAGGCAGCTCCGGACAACCGGCCCCGATCCACGGCGGGAACGGCCGGGCACCCTCTGTGTGGCTGAAGCATCTCACTGAATCCCCGCCAGTCTCTTCACCTCTGCCATCGGAAGGGTTCAAGGCCCGGCCGGTGTTTCAGCCTTTACCCAAAGTGCAGCTCCCAATCTCCGGCCTCTCCCCAGTCCGCTCCGAGCGCACACCGTCCCGCCCACTGACACCCTTTAGCCAATGGGAGCAACATTCTCCCAGCGGGACTCGCTGATTGGCTGTGAGTGTGTCTGAGGGCGGGCTGCTGCGGTGAGCTGGAGCTGTCAGTCACAGTTTGTTCTCAGAATCAATGGAAGTTCCCCGAAGCTAAAAGTTAAAAGTAAATTTTATTATCAGAGTACATATAAATCACCACATATAACCCCGAGATTCACTTCCTGCGGACATACTCAGAGGATCTATACAATAGTAACTATAACAGGATCAGTGAAAGATCAACCAGAGTGCAGAAGACAACAAACTGTGCAAATGCAAATATAAATCAATAGCAATAGATAACGAGACATGAAATAACCGCAGCGGCTGCTGATGGATCTCTGGAGCTCTCACCGCTCCCATGTGCAATCCGACAGGCTGAAGGCCAAGGGAGAGAAAGGCTCAAAAATAAACTCGTGTTTTAGAAAATAAGAAATAGAAGCATGCGTGGCGATTCGGCCCTTTGCGACTGTTCTGCCTTTCGCCAGAAACATGCCTGACCTTTGATCTCAGCGCCACTTTCGTTCAACGTTCCCATCACCGCTGAGCGCTCAGATATGGCTGATCAATTTAGAAACCTTGTGGAGAAAATTCCAAAGATTCACTGCACTCTGGATGGGGAAATGTCTCCCCATCTCAGTCCTGCTGAGGTGAGCTCGGATTTTGAGTCTGTGACCCCTGGTTCCACACCCCAGCGGTATGAAACATCAGTCCTGTCACCACCCTGTCGATATCCTGTGAGACTGTATCTGTCTCTTATCCCTCTAATTCTGAGACAGGCCCAATGCGATCTGTCTCAGACAAACCACCTCTAATGTCACTAATTTTGATCCAAGCCCAGTGCGATGATTGGTTGCGGGAGCATCTGAATGAACGGCAAGTGAGTGTTGTTCAAGACCCTGATGCTTGAGGGGTAGGAACTGATCCTAAACCTGGTGGTGCGAGTCCTGAGGCTCTTGTACCTTCCACCTGATTTCAGCAGCGAGAAAAGAGCCTGGCCTGGGCGGTGAGCATCTCTGATGATGGATGCTGCTCTACTCCGACAGCGTTTCATGTAGATGTGCTCAATGGCTGGGAGGGATTTACCGTGATGTACCGGGCCGAATCCAATACCTTGTGTAGGCTCATCAGGAGGGCGATAAACTTCTTTGATCATCGTGCCAAATCTTACCTAGATGGCGGTGAGATGGGCCCTCCCAGTTTGATCCTTGCTGCATGCCCGGAGATCGCTCCCACAGCGCGCTGCCCCGAGATTACTGCAGTGGAGACGAGACGGTCACTCACCTCTTTGCGGACTGTGGGCTGGTGAAGATGTGTGGAGAAAGATGCAAGGGCCTGTGTCACAGCAGCTGTGTGACAGAAGGCTCACTGATCTTCGGGTAAAGGGATTGCACAGTTTATCCTTGTGTATATTTTATGGTGAATAACGTTTATTTCGATCAACTTCTGGGCTCTGTTCAGAGTTGTGGAAACTTGCCTTCCATTGGAGTCGGGACAAAAATGGGTAAATGGAATGTAGAGAGGTGTTTGCTGACCGCACCCTCAGGGTCAGTCGGGCGTTAGCAAATCTGACTGAAAATGGGAATTTTCTTCAGGACTTCACAAGACAAAATAACGTGGAATGTCCAGTCCTGTGCTTTTTTTCTGCAAGGTACTTCCGGGGGAAAGGACTTCCAATCGCAGGGTTGAGGCCTTTGGAGATTCACTTGACGTTTCTGTCGCTCTGGGATTTTACAGGATGCGGTTGCTCGCCCCAAAACCAACCCTCCTCCTTTTGCAGCCGGGCTTGGGTAGTCCACGGCCGAGTTTGTTTTTTTTTTTGTTTTTTGTTTTACTTCCGACCTGCTTAACGTGTTTCCGATCCACACAGGTGTGGAAATCACCACGATTCTTGCCCACTGACACTGTCAGCGACATGATGTTCATTCCCCGAGTCTGCAGCGCGCGTAGTGGACAATCGCAGTACTGCAGGGGATCAGCAGCTCCCCGAAAGTGAAAGCATTCTGAACCAGGAAGTGCTGGGAATTAAGATGGCTTCGGAAGGACGGGCCGAGAGTTTAACCGAGGAGGTAATTTGCCCCGTCTGCCTGGATTTCTTCACTGATCCGGTGTCACTGGAGTGTGGACACAACTTCTGTCGCTCTTGTATCACACGGTGTTGGGAAAGGGAGGAGATAAACTCCTGCCCGGAATGTAGAGAGGTGTCTGCTGACCGCACCCTCAGGGTCAGTCGGGCCTTAGCAAATCTGACTGAAAAAATTCGAAATCTAAACCTGAATCCGAAAGGGAAGGAAAGTAAACTTCACTGCGAGGAACATGAGGAAGAACTGAAGCTGTTTTGTGAAACGGACAAGACACTGATCTGTCTGATCTGTGCAGTTGCGCAGAAACACAGAGAGCACCGCTTCCTGCCGATTAAAGAAGCTGTTAAAATCTACAAGGTAAAACTAACCCGAATTTTATATTCACCCCATCCTCCCTTGTCCTATCCTACATAGCACACGCATATCTTTCACTCCCACAGCTCACCCCACCCATTCCCACAGCTCTCCGCTCTCTACGTAACCACCTTATCCACTCGCTCCTACCCGCTGATCTACCTCCTGGCATTGACTCCTGAAAGCGGGACAAGTGCTACATCTGACTCCAACACCTCCTCCCTCGTCACTATTCAGGCTCCAAACAGCCCCAGTTCCTCCCGTTTCTTCTATGTTCGATTGTCCTCTAGTATTAGATTCCTTCTTCTTCAGCTCTTTACCTCCTCCACATGTTCCCTCTCAGCTTCTCACTTCATCACCCTCCCCCACGTCACCCCTCACGTTGTCTCACCCATCACCTGTCAGCTGGTTCTCATCCCCAACCTTTTTATTCTGGCTTCTGCCCCATTCCTTCCCAGTCTTAATGAAGGGTCTCATCCCGAAATGTCGACTGTTTATTTCCGCTGCATAGATGCTGCCTGACTCACTGAGTTCCTCCAGCATTTTGTGCGATAATCGGGTTTGATCACCTGTTTCTTTTGATCCTTTTTTTTTTACTTTTCCCTTCGCTCTCTGACTTCCAGGTTCAGTTGAAATCTTCCTTTAACTCTCTCACAAAAATGAAATCAGACTTCCAGGAAAAGGAGCAGCAACAGAAAGAGAAGATTTCCGGAGTTCGGGTGAGGCTTCATGAGCGGAATTTCTGATATTACTGTATAGTTTTGCTCCCTTTAATGCAGATTAGCAGAGTATCGCAGCTCCAGTGACCTGGGTTCGATCCTGGCCCCTGGTGCTGTCTGTGTGGAGTTTGCATGTTCTCCCTGTGACCGCGACAGTTTCAGACACATCCCAAGGACATGCTGGAAAAATGGTTAATTACAATTAACCCCGTTAAGGTGGGGGAGGGTGTATGCGAATCAGGTGGGAGTTAATGGGTCAATGAGCGAGAATAGGTTTCAGGAAAACGCGAGGGAATGAGGTTGACGGGAATGCTCTCAGAACTAGCATGGTCTTCAATGGACCGAATGGTCACCTTACTGTCATAAGGAAATACAACACAGCAATACAGTAAATTAATCTTCACCTTTCATTCGACAGGAACAGTCACACAGCCTTCAGTCCCACGTCACATCCCAGTTTGCTGAACTGCGCCAGATTATCACTGAGAAAGAGCAGAGCTTACACAGGGATCTCAGGGAGGAAGAGGCGAGGATTCTAAATCCAATGGAGAAAAATCTTCGAGAGATTCAAAAGAATATTAGGATTATTCAGGAGGAAATCTCAAAGATAAAGGAACAGATGGATCAAAAAGACAGTGTGATATTTCTCAAGGTGAGGGATTATATTTCAATTTATTTCTGTCAAAGGACACTAAATGAACAGTGGAATATTTGAAGTAAACAGTGGCCATTTCTAACAAATCAGTTGCCGCTGCTGGCGACCTCGCACAGATTGTTACACTTGTATGTTGCACCTCCCGATCACTCCAATAATCATGTTCCAAAATGTCGAAGATATGTATTCGATCCTTCAATAGCAACATACAATCTTGAAGCGATGAAACTTCAGCGTTATTGACAGTAAATTAAACTGCAACGAATTGGTCAACAAATGGTATGACATCTGCCCGTCCGCAGCTCAAAACAGCCCAGAACAAAGCCCGAATACCAAACCTTTTCTTTTTCCTTTTACCACACCCCACTCACGTGACTAGTTACCATAATAACCATGTAACTCAGAATACAATGCAGAGAGAAAACAGGTGCGTTGCTCCTACACACAACATTTACAAACGACAGTAAACTGTCTCACCAGACAATTGATACAACTATTCAGCGCTGCTATTGTTTCAAAACTGGACTTCCACAACTTCTGTACATCCCAGGATGGAATCCAATCTTCTCTGAAATGATTTACTCTGATTATAATGCAGAGCTGCTGATTGTGTCCTTGATTATCATGGGACTGTATCCCATTCTCCATCATTAACAGGCCATTCGGACCATATTCTGCTATCAATTTCCGTGCTTCACAAGCCTCCTCCCACCTACTCACCACACCCGGCGACAGTGCTCTGAACTCCACGGTCCCTCATCTGTTTCTCTAGTTTACCCGTGACATTCAATCTCTGCTGTTCCGCTTCAACCACTCCTGTGCCAGTGAGTTCCACATCCTCTTCACTAAATTTCTTATCGGATTCATTATCAAATCCATCACTGATTTGAGTTCGCCCATCTCATCATTCTAACGCTTCATCCAGATGAAAATGCATGACCTGTCCTGTCTTCCTTGCAAGTTTCATCCTCTCAGTAATGGCCCAGCTTTCAGAGAAATACCCTGTAATTTAACCCCTGGTTCTGCATTGTCTGTGTGTGTGAGTGACTGCAGGAGTGGGAATTTTCAACCCCTGGTTCTGTATTGTCTGTGTGTGTGTGTGAGTGACTGCAGGAGTGGGAATTTTCAACCCCTGGTTCTGTATTGTCTGTGTGTGTGAGTGACTGCAGGAGTGGGAATTTTCAACCCCTGGTTCTGTATTGTCTGTGTGTGTGAGTGACTGCAGGAGTGGGAATTTTCAACCCCTGGTTCTGTACTGTCTGTGTGTGTGAGTGACTGCAGGAGTGGGAATTTTCAACCCCTGGTTCTGTATTGTCTGTCTGTGTGTGTGAGTGACTGCAGGAGTGGGAATTTTCAACCCCTGGTTCTGTATTGTCTGAGTGTGTGAGTGACTGCAGGAGTGGGAATTTTCAACCCCTGGTTCTGTATTGTCTGTGTGTGTGAGTGACTGCAGGAGTGGGAATTTTCAACCCCTGGTTCTGTATTGTGTGTGTGTGTGTGAGTGAATGCAGGAGTGGGAATTTTCAACCCCTGGTTCTGTATTGTCTGTGTGTGTGTGAGTGACTGCAGGAGTGGGAATTTTCAACCCCTGGTTCTGCATTGTCTGTGTGTGTGAGTGAGTGACTGCAGGAGTGGGAATTTTCAACCCCTGGTTCTGTATTGTCTGTCTGTGTGTGTGAGTGACTGCAGGAGTGGGAATTTTCAACCCCTGGTTCTGTATTGTCTGAGTGTGTGAGTGACTGCAGGAGTGGGAATTTTCAACCCCTGGTTCTGTATTGTCTGTGTGTGTGAGTGACTGCAGGAGTGGGAATTTTCAACCCCTGGTTCTGTATTGTGTGTGTGTGTGTGAGTGAATGCAGGAGTGGGAATTTTCAACCCCTGGTTCTGTATTGTCTGTCTGTGTGTGTGAGTGACTGCAGGAGTGGGAATTTTCAACCCCTGGTTCTGTATTGTCTGAGTGTGTGAGTGACTGCAGGAGTGGGAATTTTCAACCCCTGGTTCTGTATTGTCTGTGTGTGTGAGTGACTGCAGGAGTGGGAATTTTCAACCCCTGGTTCTGTATTGTGTGTGTGTGTGTGAGTGAATGCAGGAGTGAGAATTTTCAACCCCTGGTTCTGTATTGTCTGTGTGTGTGTGAGTGACTGCAGGAGTGGGAATTTTCAACCCCTGGTTCTGCATTGTCTGTGTGTGTGAGTGAGTGACTGCAGGAGTGGGAATTTTCAACCCCTGGTTCTGTATTGTCTGTGTGTGTGAGTGACTGCAGGAGTGGGAATTTTCAACCCCTGGTTCTGTATTGTCTGTGTGTGTGAGTGACTGCAGGAGTGGGAATTTTCAACCCCTGGTTCTGTATTGCCTGTTGTGTGTGTGAGTGACTGCAGGAGTGGGAATTTTCAACCCCTGGTTCTGTATTGTCTGTGTGTGTGAGTGACTGCAGGAGTGGGAATTTTCAACCCCTGGTTCTGTATTGTCTGTGTGTGTGAGTGACTGCAGGAGTGGGAATTTTCAACCCCTGGTTCTGTATTGTCTGTGTGTGTGTGTGAGTGACTGCAGGAGTGGGAATTTTCAACCCCTGGTTCTGTATTGTCTGTGTGTGTGAGTGACTGCAGGAGTGGGAATTTTCAACCCCTGGTTCTGTATTGTCTGTGTGTGTGAGTGACTGCAGGAGTGGGAATTTTCAACCCCTGGTTCTGTACTGTCTGTGTGTGTGAGTGACTGCAGGAGTGGGAATTTTCAACCCCTGGTTCTGTATTGTCTGTCTGTGTGAGTGACTGCAGGAGTGGGAATTTTCAACCCCTGGTTCTGTATTGTCTGTGTGAGTGAGTGACTGCAGGAGTGGGAATTTTCAACCCCTGGTTCTGTATTGTCTGTGTGTGTGAGTGACTGCAGGAGTGGGAATTTTCAACCCCTGGTTCTGTATTGTCTGTGTGTGTGAGTGACTGCAGGAGTGGGAATTTTCAACGCCTTGTAATGGTTTGGATGAAATTCAGGATGTCGAGAGTCTCAGTCTATTCAGATTTGTGTTTTATTTCTTTCAGGAGGAAGCTCGTCAGAACAGGAGGTAAGACATGCTCTTTACTGAAACCCTGTATGGATTTGTAAAATAGTTTAGAATAGCAGTTTATCACCATCAGTTTACTATTTACAGGATTAATGATGATGTCCCAGAATTGTCAGTGACAGATGAGGCCCTACCGGTGGAAAAATTTGATCACCTCTATTTGCTGAACACAATGCTGAGAGAAACACTTGATGCCATTAATCGAGGTAAAACTTACAAAGATTCATTTCTTCTTGTTTGTGAGATCACAATTAAGTTCAATTTTGAGGCAAAGATTGCTGTAATATTGGGTTGAAGTGGAACTGAAGTCTATTCCACATCAACCCCACCGACTGGGGGGGGGGGGGGGCGTCACTGTCACATGGTCAGCTGGAGATGTCAGACCCCTGAACACACCAGCACAGGGCCACAATACAACCAATACACGGGACTGGCAGATGAACCACTGTGTCCCGATCCCAGGCCACTGCACTTACACACCAAGACATGAGTTTGCATCCTACCACAGGAGCTGAGAAATTAATACTGACTTGATGATATTGTAGGGAATAAAAGTGGGCATCAGTGTGGTCACCGGGCTTGTCAGAAAAATGCACAAGTCCTTTGTGTGCTGTGAGTGCAGACTCTGATTGACGCAGGTCTTCCCCCTTCTGGATCTGCAACTCTCACTGTTGTTCGAGGGAAAAGAGGGGAGCGGTAGTGATTGGGAACTCAGTCGGGAACAGACAGGAGAATCAGTGGATGTGAATGGGACACCCGAATGGTATGTTGCCTCCTAGGTGCCAGAATCAGGGATGCCTCGGTTCGTGTCTGCAGCATTTTAGAGAGTGAGGGAAAACAGCTGGATATGTTGGTATATTTTGGGACAAATAACATTGGAAGTAAAAACAAAGAGGTCCTGAAAATAGAATTTGGAGAGCTTGGTAGAAAGCTCAGAAGCAGTACCTTCAGGTTTATAATTTCTGGACTGCTGCCTGTGCGACGTGCTGGTGAGGGTAGGAGCAGGATAATTTGGCAGATTAAAGCATGCCTGAGAAGCTGGTGCAGGGGGCAGGGCTTCAGGTTTTTGGATCATTGGGATCTTTTCTGGTGGAGAAATGACCTGCTCAAAAGGGATGGGTTGCACCTGGACCCGAGGGAGAACAATATTCTCACAGGGAGGTTTGATAGAGCTGTTGGGGAGGGTTTAAACTAATTTGTTGGGGGGGGGGTGGTTAGGAACGAGTGAAGGGGTAGGATTGATGGTAAAAATGCAAAGATAGTGTGCAGTCAGACTGTCAGATGGGGCAGCCAGATACGAGGACAAAACTGCAGCCAGCTGGGTGAGTATCGGTTCATTAGGGATGCAGAATGAAAAAGGATAGGAAATACAGTACCCAAAGCGTCATATCTCAATGCATGGAGTGTGAGAAATAAGGTGGATGATCTTGTTGCTCGATTACAGATTGTCAGGTATGATGCTGTGGCCATCAGGGAATCATGACTGAAGGATGGTTGTAGTTGGGAGATGAATGTCCAAGGTTACACATTGTATCAGATGGTTAGGAAGGTAGGCAGAGGGGGTGATATGGGTGGCCTGGTAAATCAATAGAAAGATGTAACATAGGATTGGAAGATGTTGATTCCTTGTGGGTTGAGTGAAGGAACTGCAAGAGTAAAAATGACACTGATGGCAGTCACATACAGGATCCCAACAGTAGCTGGATGTGGACCACAGATTACAACTGGAAATAGAGAAGGCCAATGAAACAGACAATGTTACAATAGTCATGGGAGATTTCAACAAGTAGGTCAATTGGGAAAATTAGATTGATAATGGATCTCAAGAGAGTGAATTTGTTGAATGCCATGTGATAACTTTTTAGTGCAGTTTATCATTGAGCCAACTCGGGGAACAGCTCTACTGGATTGGGTGTTATGTATTGAACTGGAGATGATATCTTTGGAAAAAAACCTGAGGAGGCAATGCTCACAACATGACTGAGTTCAACTTGATATTTGATAAGGAAAAAAGTAAAGTCTGACGTTGTAGTATTCCAGAGGAGTAAAAGAAATTACAGTGGTCTGAAAGAGGAGTTGGCCAAAGTAAAATGGAGGGAGATGTTGTCTGGGATGACAGCAGAGCAGAAATGATGTCAGATTCTGGGAAAATGAGGAAGGTGAAGGATAGATATATTCCAAAAATAAATAAATGCTCAAATGGCAAAATAGTACAATTGTGGCTGATAAGGGAAGACAAGTTAATGTAAATGCCAAAGAGTGGGCATACAACAAAGTGAAAATTAATAGGAAGACAGAGAATTGGGAGGCTTTTAAATACCTACTGAGAGGAACTGAAAAAATGAATGGGAGGGGAAAATTGAAATATGGAATTGAATTGAATTGAATTGACTTTATTACTTACATCCTTTCTATAAACGAGCAGGAAAAATCTTCTGTCTAAATGTGCAGTTTATAGTAATTGATGATAAATAATATGTATAACATTCCAGTCAATATAACATAGAAATACAGTTGTCTCAGCACGAGTTAATCAGTCTGATGGCCTGGTGGAAGAAGCTGTCCCCGGACCCTATTGGTCCTGGCTTTTATGCTGCCGTACCAGTTCCTGTATGGTAGCGACTGGTACAGTTTGTTGTTGGGGTGACTTGGGTCTCCAATGATCCTTCAGGCCCTTTTTACACACCTGTCTTTATAAAACAAGTAAGCAAACAATATTAAGCAACACACATCAAAGTTTCTGGCGAACGCAGCAGGTCAAACAAACAAACAATATCAAATTGATTTTCAAGTATGCGAAAAAATAAAATAGAGATGAGAGTGGATATAGGACCACTAGAAAATGAGGCTGGATATATAATAACAGGGGACAAAGAGATGATAGATGAACTAAATGAGTATTTTCATCAGTCTTCACTGTGGAAGACACTGGCACTGTGTCAGGTGTTGAAGAGTGTGAGGGAAGAGAAGTGAGTGCAGTTACTGTTACAAGGGAGAAGGTGCTCACAAAAGGACATAAGTCACTCAGACGAGATGAACTGCACCCTAGTGTTCTGAAAGAGGTAGCGGTAGACATTGTGGAGGCATTTGAAATGATCTTTCAAAAATCATTGGACTCTGGTGTGGTGTCAGAGGACTGGAAATTACAAATGTCACCCAACTCTTAGTCATGAGGAAGGCAGCAGAAATGAAGTTATAGACCAGTTAGCCCCACCTCTGTGGGTGGGAAGACATTAGTGTCAATTGTTAAGTATGAGGTTATGGAATACTTGGTGATACTGGACCAGATAGGACACGTTGGCGTATAATAAGATTGGTGGAGGGGCCGGTAGTGTTGAGGAAACAGGTAGGCTTCAAAGGACTTGGATGAGGAGACTGGGCAAGAAAGTGGCAAATGATACACAATGCTGGGAAATTCATGGTCATGCACAATATGCAGATTATTTAAAATGGGGAGACAATTCAAAAATCTGAGATGCAGATGGATGTGGGAGTGTTTCTGCAGAGCACCCTGAAGGTTAACTTGCAGGTAGAGGCAGTTGTGAGGAAGGTAAATGCAATGTTAGCATTCAGTTCAAGGAGTTTAGCATACAGGAGCAGGGATGTGATGCTGAGGGTTTATAAGGCACTGGTGAGGCATTACCTTGAATATTGTGAACAGTTTTGGGCTCCTCATCTGAGAAAGGATGTGCTGGCATCGTAGAGGGTCCAGAGGAGGTTCACAAGGATGATTCCAGGAATGAAAGGGTTATCAGACTTGAAACGTTTGATAGCTCTGTGCCTGTACTCACTGGAATTTAGAAAGATGATGGGGGATCTCACTGAAACCCTTTAAATGTTGAAAGGCCAAGACAGAGTAGATGTGGGAAGGATGTTTCCCATAGTGGGAGAGTCTGGGACAAGAGGGCACAGCCTCAAGATATAGGGGTGTCTTATTTAAAAACAGAGACGCAGAGAAATTTCTTCAGCCAGAGGGTGGGGAATTTGCAGAACTTGTTACCACAGGCAGCCGTGGAGGCCAGGTCGTTGGGCATATTTAAGGCGGAGCTTGACAGGTTCTAGACTGCACACAGTATCAGAGGTTGTGGCGAGAAGGCCGGGGAGTGGGGCTGAGGAGGAGAAGAAAAAGATCAGCCACGATTGAATGGTGGAGCAGTCACAGTGGGCCAAATGGCCAAATTCTGCTCCTATATCTTATGAGCTTATGGTTATCAGACCACAACATTGAAGCATTGTGAGAATGAGCCCAGACAACGCAACCAGCATTGACATCATTCAGGATTTCATCTCAGGAGAAGCACACACAGCATAACCAGACGGGCAAAACAGCCCGACACACGCATACACAGGAAGGATTGGCAGATTGCAGTCAGAGACGCAGCAATGTACGTTGATATTTCCTTCAATAATCTAGAAACTATTCTCTTCAGACACGGTAATTTATTTATTTAAACAACTCACACATGTCACACATTGTCAGCACACACCAGACATGTAATGACACGCTGTGCCATACAAATATTTCAATGTGCACACTCTCCTTTGAGTGTGTACACACAAGCACACTGATATTTACCACAAACACACACACACACACACACACACACACACACATAATATCTGAGTGTGACACATGGTCAAAGAAATAGGCCCACGTTCCGACTTAGGAATGAAATCTGCCGTCCTTACCCAGTCTGTTCTGTGCACTGAGCTGCCCCCTGATGCGACGTCACATCAACAGTTCACAGACAGACTCCGGGGTGAGATTCCTCAGGAGGATGATCTGGGAGGGTTTGAACCCACGAACCACTTCATACATCTGCAAGACCAAGATGCCTTCTTGAGCATGTCCCCCTTGTGTGTGTTTCCCCATATCCCTCTAACCACTTCCAATCTCTGTACCTGTGTAAGTTCATCTTAAACTATTTTAATTTTACCTGTTTCTACAGCATCTGACAGCAAATTCCATCTGCCCACCCACCTCTCTGTGGGAATGTTGCCCCACAGATCCCTCATAAAAACTTCCCCTCTCACTTTCAATCTGAGCCCTCTGGTTCTGTACTCCCATTTCTCAGAAAAAGGCTCACTTTATCTCAGCCCGTTGTGAATGTATTTACCTCGATAAGGGGTCATTCCTCAACATCCTACACTACAGCTAAATAGCCCAAGCTTAAACACTCTCTACTTTTAACCCAAGCCCCCCAGTCCCGGTAACATCCTCCTGAACCTTCCTGTCCAGTGTAATGACATCCTACACGGGTTGACTCTGTGGTTAAGAAGGCATACGGTGCACTGGCCTTCATCAATTGTGGGATTGAGTTTAAGAGCCGAAAGGTAATGTTGCACGTATATAAGACCCTGGTCAGCCCAATTGGAGTACTGTGCTCAATTCTGGTCACCTCACTACAACTACAGGAAGGATGTGGAAACCAATAGAAAGGGTGCAGAGGAGATTTACAAGGATGTTGCCTGTTTTTTTTTGGGGGGGGGTATGCCTTATGAGAATAGGTTGAGTGAACTCGGCCTTTTCTCCTTGGAACGACGGAGGATGAGAGGTGACCTGATAGAGGTGTAGAAGATAATGAGAGGCATTGATCGTGTGGACAGTCAGAGGCTTTTGTCCCAGGGCTGAAATGGCTAGCATGAGAGGGCATAGTTTGGAGGTGCTTGGAAGGAGATACAGAGATGTCGGAGGTATGTTTTTTATGCAGAGAATGGTGAGTGCGCGGAACGGGCTGCTGGTGGTGGTGCTGCAGGTGGAAACGACAGGGTCTTTTAAGAGACTCATGAATGGCTACATGGAGCTTATAAAAATAGAGGGCCATGGGTAAGGCCTAGGTAGTTCTAAGGTAGGGACATGTTCAACACAGCTTTGTGGGCCGAAGGGCCTGTATTGTGTTCTATGATTTCTGTGTTTCTATGTTTCACTATATTCGAGGAAGTGGACATGCAGACAATACCCGAACTGTGGTCTATCATTGATATCATAGATCTTGCTTAAGTTCATGTGGACAGTGTCGAATAGGCTGATGAATACAGGACTGAAGGTGTTATATTTGAATGCTCCAGTATACGGAATAAGGTAGATGATGTTGTAGCACAGGTAGAGATTGGCAGGTATAACGTTGTTGGCGTCACTGAGTTGTGGCTGAAAGGAGATGCTGGTTGAAGCCCAACATCCAAGGATACACCTTGTATTCAAAGGACAGGCAGGTAGGCATCGGGGCTGGGGAGGCTCTGTTGTAAAAAATGAAATAAAATCCTTAGAGAGAGGTGACATAGGATTGGAAGATGTTGAGTCATTGTGGGTAGAGTTAAGAAACTGCAACGGTAAAAAGACCCTGATGGTAATTATATGCAGGCCTCTAAATAGTAGCCAGGATCGAAATGGGATACAAATTACACTAGGAAATGGAAAAAAAATGCAATGTGACAGTCGGAATGGGGGATTTCAACAAGGAGGTAGATTGGGAAAATCATGTTGGTGCTGCATCCCAAGAGAGGGAATTTGTAGAATGTCCCCAAGATGGATTTTTAGAACTGCTTGTGGTTGAGCCCAATGGAATAAAGGCAATTCTAGAGTGGGATTTGTATAGTGAACCAGATATGATTTGGGAGATTAAGGGAAAAGAATCTTTAGGAAGCAGTGATCATAAAATGATAGAATTCACCCTGGAGTTTGAGAGGGAGATAAAGTCAGATGTATCGGTATTAGAGTGGAGTAAAGTTAGTTACAGAGGCATGAGGGAAGAGCTGACCAAGGTAGATTGGGAGGGGACGCCAGCAGGGATGATTGCAGAACAACAAAGACTGGAATTTCTGGGGGCAATTTGGATAGATAAATCCCAAAGACGGAGGAGTATTATCCACGGAGAATGAGGCAACCTTGTTTAACAAGGGAAGTCAAAGACAGCATAAAAGTGAAAGAGAGGGCATACAATACAGCAAAAATCAGCAGGATGTTGAAGTATTGAGGAAATTTTGATAATCAACAGAAGGCAATTACAAAGCCCGAAGGAGAGAAAATGAGATATGAGGGAAAGCTTGCCTACAATACTCAAGAGGACACAAAACTGTAAAGAGTGAAAGAGAGGCAGGAGTGGATATTGGACCCCAAGAAAGTGACACTGGAGAGGAGACATGTGACAAAAGACATTGTAGAAGTATTTATTTAATATTTTGTGCCAATCCTCACTGTGGAAGATACCAGCTGTATGTCAGAAATGTGAGAGTGTCTGGGGACAGAATTGAGTGTTGTTGATGTTACTGAGGAGAAAGTGCGTGGGAAGATTGAAGGTCTGAAGGTACCTGGACCAGATGGACTACACCCCAGTGTTCAGAAAGAATTAGCTGAAGAGAATATGGGGGCATTAGTAATGATCTTTCAGGAATCACTAGATAATTGGACACTCAAGACGAATGGAAATTGCAAAGGTCACTTCACTCTTTATGACGGGAGAGCAGCTGAGGAAAGAAAATTACAGGTGAGTTAGTCTGGATGTGGTGAGCTTTGAAAGATGCTGGGAGTCCAGTATTAATGGAACTGCTTTTGGGTACATGGAGGCACATGATAAAATAGGGCAAAGACAGCGTGCCTTCCCTGAAGGGGAAATCTTGCCCGACAAATCTTCTGGAATTCTTCGAGGAACACAAAGCCGAGATAGACAAAGAATGATTTGGATGACAGAATTGTTGCCTTAAGTTTGCAGATGATATGAAGTTAGGTGAAGGGGAAGGTAGTGGTGCAGAAGCTCAGAGTCTGGGGAAGGACAGAGACAGATTCGAAAATGGACAAAGATGTGATAGATGGATTATCGAGTAGGGAAGTCGTGCATGCAATTTGGCAGGCGGAATAAAGGCATAGACGATTTTGTAAACAGTGAGAAAATTCAAAAATCAGAGGTGCAGAAGGGACTTGGGTGTCCTTGTGTAGGATTCCCTGATGGTTAATTGCAGTTTGAGTCAGTGTTAAGCTCAGCAAGCTCAACGTTAGCATTCATTTCGAGAGGATTCGAATAGGATGTCATTCTGAGGTTTTATAAGGCATTGGTCAGACCACATTTGGAGTATTGTGAGCAGTTTTGGGTCCCTTATATCGGAAAAGATGTGTTGGCATTGGAAAGGGTCCAGGAGGTTCACAAGAATGATTTTGGGAATAAAAGAGTTAACATATGAGGAGTGTTTGATGGTTCTGGGCCTGTACTCATGGGAGTTTAGAAGAATGGCTCATTTATTATCCCTCTCAACTCTACTCTCCCGCCTCCTCCCCATTAACATTTGACACTCTGACTAATCAAGAAGTTTACATATCAACTTCTGCTTTAAAAATCAAACATGAGAAAATCTGCAGATGCTGGTAATCCAAGCAACACAGGTCCTGATGAAGGGTCTTGGCCTGATCTCACTGAAACCTACCCGGAGAGAGTGGATGTCGGAAGGATGTTTCCTATAGTGGCTGGGTCGAGAACACAAGGCACAGCCTCCGACTAGAGGGTGTCCATTTAGAACAGAGATGAGGAGGAATTCCTTTATCCACAGGATAGTGAATCTGCCGCAGGGAATATATTTCAATGACTATATTTAAGGTGAAGCCACACACACAAAATGTTGGAGGAACTCAGCAGGCAAGGAAGCATCTATGGAAAAGAGTGAACTGTTGATGGTTCAGGCTGAAATCCTGCATCAGGACCTGTGTTGTTTAAGGGTCCCTGCAAATTCTCCCCCGTCCAAATGAGGGGCTGCGGTCGATGGGGTTGTGGGAAAGGGGGCAAAGAGATCCTCATCTCCATCTTTGTCCCCGCCAGCTTCTCGTTACGTCTACACGCACAGTTCACCGACAGGCTTTCCACCCTCCCCCATCTGGTTCTGGTTCAATCTGACATTTATCTCTCCACTGCTGGTTCCCATTATCACCTTCTTTACTGTCTCGAACCTTCACACTCCCCCACTCCACACTTCACACTCACAAATGAATGTTAACATTGAATGAAGTGCCTGTTCCTGTGCTGTACTGTTCTATGTTCTCTGTTCCCTGTTCAGAAGAATGAGAGGAGATCTCAGGGAAACAAAAAATTCTTCTGGGGTCAACAGGAAGGATACAGGGAGGATGTTTCCCCTGTCTGAGGAGTCAAGGGTCAGGGGTCACTGTATGTTTGGAATTCTCAGCACCCGTAAGGAGAGCGGGGTTTGGGCGTTCTTATCCATTCAGTTCACAGAGCCATCGCCGTACAGCATAGAAATGTGCCCTTCGACCCATCACATCTGTGCTGACCTATTTACCCATCTACATTCATCCCATTGGCCAGTATTAGGTCAGTCTCCTTCTGTGCCTTGCCTATTGAAGTGTCTGTCCAAGTGTCTCTTAAACAGAGGGGACATGAGGCCTGTGACCTGCAGAGGTCAGTGCTGGGGCCGGGGTTGTTTGTCATTCCTATTAACGATTTGGATGATAATGTCGGTGACATAGTTAGTAGGTTTGTTAATGACACTAAAATTCATGGTACAGTGGACAGGGAAGAGGGTTATCTCTGTTTACACCGGGTCTTGATCAACTGTAGAGATGGGTACAGGGAGAATGTTTTAAAATACATCTTGGCAGGGCCGTGGATAAGAAAAGGTGAAAGGAGTAATGGGCAAATGGGACTAGCTCACTAGAGCAAGTTGGTCAGCACAAACGAGTTGGGCCGATGGGCCTCCGTGACCTCCAGTTTAAATCTATTCACCCACCCCTTTCCCATCTTAATCCACCCCTTTCCCGCAATCGTTTCTGCTGTCTATTTATTTCTGTTCTTGAGGGAAGATGTCGACCTGAACCGTAGACTGTCCATCTCTCTCCACACACGCTGCCTGACCCGCTCGGTTCCTCCAGCATTTTGTGTCTGTTTGATCTGGAAATCTCTGCTCTCCGTCCAGTGGAAAACCCTTGGGGAGATATTAGTTGTCCACCCGGTTTCGTTCGGTCAAACCACGGGAAAGGTTCGTGTCGGCCACCCGACCGCGCCTGAGCCCTAGCGGCCTTTCCCCCGATCTCGTGGCTGCGCTGCCCGAGTCTCCCCGCTATCTCCGGGGCCGCGCTGCCCGAGTTTCCCTCCGATCCCCGGGGCCGCGCTGCCCGAGTCTCCCCCCGATCCTCGGGGACTCTCTAATTCTCTGCTTCTCCCCCCAGTCTCTGTCACCCTGGATGTGGAAACGGCGCATCCGTGTCTCGAGGTGTCTGAGGATCGTAAGAGTGTGAGATGGACCGGGACCCGGAGGAATCTCCCTGACACCGTGAAGAGATTCACATTCTGGGCTTGTGTGCTGGGATCGGAGGGATTCACATCGGGGAGACATTACTGGGAGGTGGAGGTGACGGGGAATCGGGTCTGGTTTCTGGGAGTCGCCGCAGAGTCTGTGGAGAGGAAGGGACGGGTCGGTCTGAGTCCGGAGACCGGATTCTGGGTCATCGGACGGGTTTGTGACGTGTTACTTCGGGATTGTGACGTGTTCATCTCCCCTGGGCCCCGTCTCCCTGCCGGTCCCATCCCCGGGAGGGTGGGAGTTTATCTCAGTTACCAGTCCGGGACAGTTTCATTTTACAACGCGGAGACCAAGTCCCATCTCCACACCTTCACTGGGAATAAATTCACGGGGAAACTTTATCCTTTCTTCCGGACTTGGGATGGAAACCGGTGGCTGAGAATCTGCTCCGGTTCCGCTCCGGGCCTGTAAACGGGTCGGGTCCCGGGACCGGCGTCAGGAGTAAAGTCGGTGTAAATATAAATGTGCGGAGAGTGAAATAAACACGAAATGAGAATTATCGATCCGTTAATTTTAACTCGTTCACCACATCCGACAACGGAACAGAAACACCACGGATTCAGCAGCAGCCGCGGGGCGGCGGGTCCTGAGCTCCCCCGGGTCCTTAAGTCCATCCGCACTGAGACAGGTTAAATCGGACAAGTGGGGGCGGTGCTGACTGGGAGAGGGGGGTCAGGGTGAAACTTGGTAAGACCATAACACACAGGAGCAGAATTAGGCCGTTCAGCCCATCGACTCCGCTCCGCCATTCCATCATGGCTGATCCCGGATCCCACTCAACCCCATACACCTGCCTTCTCACCATGTCCTTTGATGGCCTGATCGGTCAGGAAATGATCAACCTTCTCCTTAAATATACCCACAGACTTGGCCTCCACCGCAGTCTGTGATAGAGTATTCCACAGGGTCACTACTCTCTGGCTAAAAATATTCCTCCTGACCTCTGTTCACAAGGTCTCCCCTCAATGTTGAGACTGTGTCCTCTAGTCTGGGTATCCCCACCACATGAAACAACCTCTCCACATCCACTCTATCTAGTCCGTTCAACACTCTGTATGATTCAATGAGACTCCCCTTTCCTTTCTGAGATATGGGACCCAAAACGTTGATTAAACTCCAAGTACGGCCTAACTTGTGTCTTATAAAGGCTCAGCATTATTTCCTTGCTTAAATATTCTATTCCCCTTCAGAGAAAAGCCAGCATTGCATTTCCCTTCTTTACCACAGACTCAAAATGCGAAATAACCTTCTGGGACTCTTGCAGGAGCACTCCTAAGCCCCGGGCACCTGTGAATTTTCTGTCCAGTAAAATAATACTGAGTAATATTATTCCTTGGATCAAAATGCATGATCATATATTTCCCAACACTGTATTCAATCTGCCATGTTTTTAACACTTCTTCCAATTTGTCCAAGTCCTGCTGTAATCGTATTGCTTCCTCAGCACTACCTACCCCTGCACCTTTCTTTGCATCATCCACAAACTTTGCCACAAAGCCATCAATTACATTATCGAAATCACTGACAAACAATGTAGCAGTCCCAACACTGACCCCTGAGGAACACCACCAGTCACTGGCAGCCAACCTGAAAAAGCCCTATTTATTCCAACAGGCTGCCTCCTGCCTGTCAGCCATTCCTCTGTCCATGCCAGTATCTTTCCTGTAATGCCATAGGATTTTATAGTGTTCAGCAGCCTCGTGTGTGGTACCTTATCAAAGGCCTTCTGAAAATCCAAGTAAATGATATCCACTGCCTCTCATTTGTCCACCCTCCTCTTCACTTCCTCAAAGACCTCTAAAGGTTTGTTAGGCCCGGTTTTCTTTCACAGAAATCATGCTGACATTGACTTATTTTATCATTAGTCGCCAAATACCTTGAAAACTCCTCCTCAAAAAAAGACTACAATACTATCCCAACTACTGCGGTTCGGCTAACTGGCCTATAATTTCCTTTCTTTTGCCTTTCTCCCTTCTGAAATGTGCAATTTTCTATTTTCCAGTCCTCCTGGACCATGCCAGGATCAAGTGATTCTTGAAAGATCGTGACCAATGCATCCATTATCTCTTCAACATCCCTCAGGACTCTGGGATGTAGTCCATCTGGTCCAGATGACTCATCCACCTTAAGACCTTTGAGTTTGATCAGCACTTTTTCCTTTGTAACAGCAAAGTCACTCAATCCTGTTGTGTCTTCCACAGTGAAGATTGTTGCAAAGTATTCATTAAGTTCATCTGCCATTTCTTTGTCCCCCATCAGCATCATTTTCCAGTCGTCCAATGGCAACTCTCGTCTCCGTTTCACTCCTTATTTAACTGGGGAAAAAAAAAACTGAGTGTCCAGCTTTATATTATTGGCTCATTTGCCTCATATATCATCTTTAACGTTCTTATTGCTTGTTAGTTGCCTTTTTTTGGATTTTCAAAGAATCCAATAATCCAGCATCCCACTCACTTGTGCTACCTTATATGACATTTCCTCAGGTTTTAAGCAGTCCCTAACTTCCCTTGTCAGCCACGGGTGCCTACCCCTGCCACTTGAGAACTTCTTCTGTGAGACATGTCTATCCTGCACCTTGTGAGCTATTCCCAGATGCTTCAGCCACCTCTGCTCACCGTCCTCCCACCAGTATCCTCCTCCAATTCACCTCTCTCATGCCTCTGTAATTCCCTTTATTCCATTGTGAGACTGATACATGTGACTTAAGCTTCTCCCTATGAAATTGCAGTATGAATTCAATTATATTATGATCACTGCCTCTGACGGGTTCCTTTACTTTAAGCTCCTGAATAAGGTCAGGGTTATTGTACAACACCCAATGAAGGGTGACCTTTCCCCAAGTCGGCCCAAACACAAGCTGCTCTGAAAAGCCATCTCGTAGGCATTCAACAAATTCCCTCTCTTGTGATCTGACACCAACCTGATTTTCCCAATCCCCTTGCATATTGAAATCCCTCATTACAATTGTGACATTACCATTATTACATGCCTTTTCCCACTAAATGCTGTGAATTAGCTTAAAGTCACTCCCATCTGGCCCCCAAAGTTCATACTGAGACTGCAATTGATTTTTCAGCCTGATATGCTTCACACTGAAATAGTATGTGTTTAACAGTTTCATAATGTCAAAATGTACATGACACAGAATGAAGTTTTCCAATTAGATACAAGGTATAATTAAGCATAGTGTGGACAATTCCAAGTTCTGTCAATATAATTCCTTCCCCCTTCTTGTTTTCAGGCCTTCATCTATAAACCCAGCAGGTTTATGTATTCTGTAAAGGTGTCTGTCCTTGTGTCCATTATCTTACAAGTCTTGCCATAAGCCACTAATTCTTAACCCTTAGCTTCTGATTTGCTAAGTGGAAGGTTGATTTCCACAGCTGAACTTTTAACAGGTGTTTTTGCTAAACAGTCAGCCTGATCATTTCCCTTAACAGTGCGCTGTGCAGGATCCATAATGTGTAGACATATGAACCAAACCTTGTATATGAAATACTGTTTGATGAGTTTCTAACAGCAAATCTGACCTACTGCTAGAATAACCTGTTTTAAGTCTTATCGAAACCGAAAAGGATTCTGAAGAAATTACAAATTAGCATGGACCAATTTCTTCCACCCACTGTAAGCCTAAAAGGATGACAATGAATTATGCATCATGTACTGATTAGTGGCTGGTAAGTCATTTCTTTATCATTACCTGCAATTCAGACACAAAGAAAGAAAACAGCCACACCAACATTCCCAGTTAAATTATCATTTCATCCATCTGTAAAAATGGTTTCCGTATGATAACAACTTTCATTAATATACCGATGAACCAGCAGACTCTCAGGCAGAACATAATCCTATTGTGTTACCGAACATCAACTGAAGTCATTGGAAAAACAAGGTGGTGCTACAGAGAAAGCTACAGTGGGAGATGTTGTATCATCCAATACACCCATATTCCCAGCTTGATAAGAACCCAGCCACCCAGAACTAAAAACATTCTTCTTGTGATGTTCCCAACAGTCCTCTATCACACCTTTAACATGATGATATTTCTTTACCCCTCAAATTAATCCAGTATGTTAACAGCAACTTCACCCTCTGTCATTGTGAGGGCAATTATCCTATTTCAACCAGTAAAGCCGAAAAAGGAGACGACCTTACTGCACCACAACACAATCTTAAAGCCTGTGCTGGTATCACACCCAAACAGAATAAAGTTGAAGATGAAGCTGATCCTTAAGCCACATAACCAGAATCAAGAACAGATTGAATTAAACAAATATAGAAAATCAACAAAGATTTTCCTGTTGCACCCTAGAATAGCCACACATATAAATTATTTTACTGATAGGGTGCTTCCATGTCAGTTTATTATCCATCCGCATGTCTGGAAAACTTATGACAGACTATTCCTCAAGAATTTAATCATATAATTTCATATCATGTGCCCACCCATTCCTGCACAGTCCGTCCAAATAAAAAACTCAGATAAATTATGCAATCTCCCCTCATTCCTAATCTCCAAAATTTGATCAAAAGTCCTTCCGTCCATAACATATCATATGTGGTAACAATAGCAAATAATACTGCTATTACAACATCTTTATTTAACTGTCCTTTCCTAATATCATCTTCCAAATCTAAAACTGAATCTAATGTTTTTCTGCCCTTCCAAGATCCACTCTGATAAAATGCTATATCACCTCTCTTTTCCAAAATATAACTCAAGCACTCGATTACCATACATTCCATCAGTTTACATGAATGAGACATTAACGATATAGGCCCAAAACGAGAAGGATCAGACGGGGATCTCCCAGGTTTCAGAACAGGCACAACTGCTGCCATATTGCATGAGGGAAGAAGATGGCCTGATCTCCAAACACAATTCAAAAATTTAATATTTTCACAAGAGAGAATTACAATTACATATATCACACTTTCCTGGGGTGCCTGACCTGAATTAATAATAGATTTCTTAAATTTCTGCAAAGAAAACTCTACATCAGTGATACTATGACTGGGTTCCAACACATCAGGGTATTTATTCACTGAAAAACATATCCCTACATTGTTTAACTTCTTCACTTAAATGGTCTTGATTTTGAATGACAGCAAATGACCCAGCCAGTAACACAACCTCCCCTGTTTCAGTCACAATCATTTTGCCCTCATTAATCAACACTGGAATAATATGATCATTTCAAATCCCCCCATTTCCTTAACCACATCGCAAACATCTCCAAGTTTAATATCCCTTCAAATATTATCTCAATATAATTCCAGTAAATCACCGTCTTCCTCATCACGGCCTGTGCCCTTCTATTATTAATAGTGTTACTCGGAGACTGATGCATCGTCACATAAAAACTTACATTTCTCCCAATTTGCTTTACCAAACACATTCAAATATATCGGCTTCCAGTCCCCGATATACAGTAAATCCAAACTCAAGCGCGTCAGGACAGGAGGCTGACTGACGTTCATATTAACTAATCACCGTCTGAGTTCTTATTTGACCGACAGGCAATATAACCACTGACAGCAGAGGTTAGTGGAGGGTCTGAGCGACGATAGGCTGGCGGAAATCTGCCCCATGTTCGGCCCCTCCTCTTCCGCTCCATGGCCATGGCGAAGTTCAGCGAGTCGCTGCTGTCGATGGTCGCCGGACTCGGCGTTCACAAGGACGGGCGCGGTTCCCCTTCGTCGCCTCAGTCAGTCCGTTCCGGCAAAGCTTGTGGCAGCTGATGAAAAATGTCTTTGCAGGGAGCGTGCGAGGAGGCGAGGGTTATGACTACAACTCCCAGAAGGCCCCGCTGATTACAGACATTTACACCACACGCTGCCCCGCAAAGCTAACAGTATTGTGAAGGGCCCCACGCACCAGTGGCAGGTATTTCTGGCAATAATACAGAAGGTGCAGGGTCAGTTCATTCCAAAGAGGAAGGAAGATCCGAAGGGGAGTAAGGGGCGTCGGTGGCTGACAAGGGAAGTAAAGGACAGTATACAAATAAAAGAGAAGTATAACATAGCAAAGATGAGGGGGAAGCCAGAGGATTGGGAAACTTTTAAAGAGCAACAGAAGATACCTAAAAAGGCAAAACGGGGAGAAAAGATTAGGTAAGCAAGCCAAGAATACAAAGGAGGATAGTAAAAGCTTTTTAGATATGTGAAGAGGAAAACATTAATTAAGACCAAAGTTGGGCCCTTGAAGAAAGAAACGGGTGAATTTATTATGGAAACAAAGAAATGGCAGACGAGTTGAACAGATACTTTGGATCTGTCTTCACTGGGGAAGACACAATCTCCCAGATGTAATAGTGGCCGGAGGACCTAAGGTAACGGAGGAACTGAAGGAAATTCACATTAGGCAGAAAATGGTGTTGGATAGACTGATGGGACTGAAGGGTGATAAATCCCCAGAATCGATGGTCTGCATCCCAGAGTACTTAAGGAGGTGGCTCTAGAAATCGTGGACGCATTGCTAATCATTTTCCAATGTCCTATAGATTCAGGATCAGTTCCTGTGGATTGGAGGGTAGCTAATGTTATCGCACTTTTTAAGAAAGGAGGGAGACAGAAATCGGAATTATAGACCAGCTAATCTGACATCAGTGGTGGGGAAGATGCTGGAGTCAATTATAAAAGATGAAATAGCAGCACATTTTAATAGCAGTAACAGGATTGGTCTGAGTCAGCATGGATTTACAAAGGGGAAATCACACTTGACTAATCTTCTGGAATTTTTTGAGGGTGTAGCTATGAAAATGGACAAGGGAGAGCCAGTAGATGTAGTGTACCTGGACTTTCAGAAAGCCTTTGATAAGGTCCCACGTAGGAGATTAGTGGGCAAAATTAGAGCACATTGTATTGGGGGTAGGATACTGACATGGATAGAAAATTGGTTGGCAGACAGGAAACAAAGAGTAGGGATTAACTGGTCCTTTTCAGAATGGCAGGCAGTGACTGGTGGGGTACCGCAAAGCTCGGTGCTGGGACCGCAGCTATTTACAATATACATTAATGGTTTAGATGAATGGATTATAAGTAACATTAGCAACTTTGCAGATGGCACAAAGCTGAGTGGCAGTGTGAAATGTGAGGAGGATGTTATGAGAATGCCGTGTGACTTGGACTGGTTGGGTGAGTGGGCAGATGCGTGGCTGATGCAGTTTAATGCGGATAAATTTGAGATTATCCACTTTGGTGGCAAGAACAGGAAGGCAGATTATGCTCTGAATGTTGTCAAGTTCGGAAAAGGGGAAGTACAACAAGATCTGGGTGTTCCTGTACATCAGTCACTGAAAGTAAGCATGCAGGACAGCAGGCAGTGAAGAAAGCTAATGGCATGTTGGCCTTCATAACAAGGGGAATTGAGTATAGGAGCAAAGAGGTCCTTCTGCAGTTGTACAGGGCCCCGGTGAGACTACACCTGGAGTATTGTGTGCAGTTTTGGTCTCCAAATTTGAGGAAGTACATTTTTGCTGCTGAGGGAGTGCAGCGTAGGCTCACAAGGTTAATTCCCGGTATGGCGGGACTGTCATATGTTGAAAGATTGGAGCGACTGGGCTTGTATACACTAGAATTTAGAAGGATGAGAGGGGATCTGATTGAAACATATAAGATTATTAAGGGATTGGACACACTGGAGGCAGGAAACATGTTCCCAATGTTGGGGAGTACAGAACAGGGCCACAGTTTAAGAATAAGGGGTAGGCCATTTAGAACGGGGTTGAGGAAAAACATTTTCACCCAGAGAGCTGTGGATCTGTGGAATGCTCTGCCTCAGAAGACAATGGAGGCCAATTCTCTGGATGCTTTCAAGAAAGAGTTAGATAGAGCTCTTAATGATAGCGGAGTCAATGGATATGGGGAGAAGACAGGAACGGGGTACTGATTGTGGATGATCAGCCATGATCAAAGTGAATGGTAGTGCTGGCTCGAAGGGCCGAATGGCCGACTCCTGCACCTATTGTCTATTGCACCCCTCACACAAACTCTTCTCCGTCCTGCCATCTGGCAAAAGGTACCGAAGCATTCGGGCTCTCACGACCAGACTGTGCAACAGTTTCTTCCCCCCAGCCATCAGACTGCTCAATACCCAGAGTCTAGACTGACATCTACATCATTTATTATTATATTGTAATTTGTCCTCTACTGTGCTTATTGTCTTGTGTATTAATTATTGTACTGCCCTGCACTGTTTTGTGCACTTTATGTAGTGCTGTGCAGGGCTGTAGTCTAGTGCAGTTTTTATGTTGTTTTACGTAGTCTAGTGTAGCCTTGTGCTGTCTCACACAGTCTAGTGTAGTTTTGTGTTGTTTCATGTAGCACCAGGGTCCTGGAGGAACGTGGTTTTGTTTTTACTGTGTACTGTACCAGCAGTTTATGGTCGAAATGACAATAAAAGCAACTTGACTTGATGACACAAAAGTTGGGGGTGTTGTGGAGAGTCTGGAGGGTTGTTAGAGATTACAGCGGAAAATAGATAGGATGCAGAACTGGGCTGAGAAGTGGCAGATGGAGTTCAACCCAGATACGTGTGAAGCGGATCAGTTTGACAGGTCAGTTTTGAACACAGAATATAACATTAATGGTAAGACTCCTGGCAGGTGGAGGGTCAGAGAGATCTTGGGGTCCGTGTCCATACGACACTCAAAGCTGCTGTACAGGTTGGCAGTGTTGTTAAGAAGGCGTCTGGTGTGATGGATTCATCAACCGTGGGACTGAGTTCAAGAGCTGTGAGGGAATGGTGAAGCTATATTAGGAGACATTTAGTCCCCACTTGCAGTACTGTGTTCAACTCTGGTCACCTCACTACAAAAGGAATGTGGATATGAAAGAGGGAGCGAAATGACTAACAGGAGGGGACATAGTTTTCAGGTGCTTGGAAGTCGGTACAAGGGGGATGTCAGGGGTTAAGTTTTTCACACAGAGTGTGGATGGTGTCTGGAATAGAAACATAGAAAAACATAGAAAATAGGTACAGTAGGCCATTCGGCCCTTCAAGCCTGCACCGCCATTCAGTATGATCATGGCTGATCATCCAACTCAGAACCCTGTACCTGCCTTCTCTCCATACCCCCGATCCCTTTAGCCACAAGGGCCATATCTAACTCCCTCTTAAATATAGCCAATGAACTGGCCTCAACTGCTTCCTGTGGCAGAGAATTCCACAGATTCACCACTCTCTGTGTGAAGAAGTTTTTCCCAATCTCGGTCCTAAAAGGCTTCCCCTTTATCCTCAAACTGTGCCCCCCCCCCCGTTCTGTACTTCCCCAACATCGGGAACAATCTTCCTGCATCTAGCCTGTCCAATCCCATTAGGATTTTATATGTTTTAATAAGATCCCCCATCAATCTTCTAAATTTCAATGAGTATAAGCCTAGTCGATCCAGTCTTTCATCATATAATAGTCCTGCCATCCCAGGAATCAATCTGGTGAACCTTCTTTGTACTCCCTCTATGGCAAGGATGTCTTTCCTCAGATTAGGGGACCAAAACTGAACACAATACTCCAGGTGTGGTCTCACCAAGGCCTTGTACAACTGCAGTAGTACCTTCCTTCTCCTGTACTCGAATCCTCTCGCTATAAATGCCAGCATACCATTCGCCTTTTTCACCGCCTGCTATACCTGCATGCCCACTTTCAATGACTGGTGTACAATGAAACCCAGGTCTCGTTGCACCTCCCCTTTTCCTAATCGGCCACCATTCAGATAATAATCTGTTTTCCTGTTTTTGCCACCAAAGCGGATAACCTCACATTTATCCGCATTAAATTGCATCTGCCATGAATTTTCCCGCTCACCTAAACTATCCAAGTCATACTGCACTGCCAACAATGGTGGTAGATGCAGTTACAATAGGGTATTGTAAGAGACTTTTAGATAGGCACATGGAGCTTAGAAAAATTGACGGCTATACGATAGGGAACTCCTAGGCAGTTTCTAGAGTAGGTTACATGGTCGACACAACATTGTGGGCTGAAGGGCCTGTAATGTGCTGTAGATTTCTATGTTCTGTGTCAAAGACAGGCAGAGGGATTTGTTTAAGTGTACCGCAGTACAGCATGGAAAGGTTGGGCCGAAAGGTCTGTGTCAGTGCTGTAAGAGAGAGGTTCTGTCCCAAACATCGACTCCATTCCCCCCAATAGATGGTGCCTGACTTGCCAAAGTTCTTGAAAAGTTGTATTCAGTTCTTCTTAGCTTTCCATACAAAGGATGTTTAGTGCTGGAAGACTGCAGAGGAGATTCATCATGATTAAGGGGGTTTGTGTCCATAAGACCATAAGTAATTGGAGCAGAATTAAGCCATTCACCCCATCGAGTCTGCTGCCTTTCTGTCATGGCTGATCCCGGATCACACTCAATTCCATACACCTGACCTCTCACCATATCCTTTGATGCCCTGACCGATCAGGAAACAATCAACTTCTGCCTTAAATATACCCACAGACTTGGCCTCTACCGCAGTCTGTGCAGAGCATTCCACAGATCCAATACTCCCTGTCTAATAAAAAACTATAAACTTACCTCTGTTTGAAAAGGTGAACCCTCATTTTTTGTGGCTGTGCCCTCTGGATTTTGATAGCCCCACCATCGGAAACATCCTCTCCACATCCACCTTATCTGGTCCTTTCATCATTCAACAGGTTTCAATGAGATCCCCTCTGCATTCTTCAGAATTCCAGGGTGTACATGCTCAAAGTTGCCAAATGCTCTTCATATGTTAACCACTTCATTCCCAAAATCATCCTTTTGAACCTCTTTTGGACTCTCTCCAATGACGACCGATCCTTTCTGAGATATGGAGCCCAACACTATTGACAATACTCCAAGTGTGGTCTGACTAGAGTGTTATAAAGGCTCAGCATTACCCCCTTGCGGTTATATTCATGGGGCGGGATTGGACAGTATTGATCTACTGAGGGAAGTTGGAATCCGAGTTCACAACTCCAGATACTGGTTCCAGTGTCAGGCAGTAATGTTGTATCTGGAGAATTGCATTCTAATGTAGGAATAATGCGGAGGTTTTGGATGGTGAGTGGAAGAGGCTAAACAGGATGCTGCCTGGATAAAGTGAGAATGGACAATCTCGGGATCTAGTTTCTCTGGAGCGGCTGAGGCTGAGGGAGGTCTGACAGACGTTTACAGGAACGTGAGAAGCACAGACAGAGTGGACAACCCGTATTTTGATCTCTATGGAGGAAATGTCTAATACCTGAGGGCATGCACTTCAGGAGAAAAGAGAAAAAAACTACCTCATTGGTCCTTTTTGCACTATTTATGAATTTTGTAATTTAGTGTAATTTTGCATCTTTTCTCGGCACAGCTGCTGCTTAAAAAAACAGTTATAAAAGATGTTAAAAACCTGACTCAGAATTGTAAGGGAGATTTGTGTTTCAAGTTCTGTTTTTTATACTCATAGTGACAGGTGTCTGGAATGAATGTCAGGGGTGGTGGTGGAGGCAGATGTGATGGAGTCTATTAGATACCACCTGAATGTGTGGAGAATACAGGGATGTGTTCCTTGTGTAGGCAGAGGGATTGGTTTAGTAAGGCATGAAATGTCCGGTTCAGTTGGTTCAGAACAACACAAGGAGCAGAAGGGCCTGTTATGGACAAGTACAGCAAGCAGAGCAGGTAAACTGGATAAAGTGTTCCCAGTCAGAGCACAGACTGTGACGTCAGTGGATATGCCAGCATCACAGTTCTCCCACCAAAGATACTTCACTGCCGGATAAAATGAAGTTTGTGATGTTTATAAATGATGTGGTGAATTGTACTGCTCAGGCATCCCATCCTACTGAGTAAATTAAAATTATTGTGAAAGCTGCAGAAAGGTATCTTGGTGTAACTGGTGTTTTGTTGGAGGCTTTAAAAATGAAGATTTGTTGGGTGGGGTGTCTCTATCCCAGTCTACTTGTGAACATACATAACAGGATTAAAATATTGCAATGAAATGCGAGAACTCTGATTTATAGTGGTCACGACTTTAAGAAGTTTTCTTCTCATTTGTCAAAGTTTTCCAATGTTATATCTATTCAGGAAACCTGCACATTTTAAGTTTTTATTCCTGTGTAGGATTATATTGTCGTTCGGCTTGACAGGTTAGTTGGCAGAGGGGTGGGGTTGCCAGTTTTATAAGGAAAAGGGCAGAGTAGAGAGTTGTGAATGGGAACAAAATGTATCAGGAACTTGTAGAAGAAATTCTTGATTCAACAGGTATGTATCAAATTTCCTTTTTTGAAAATATTAACATTTTGAATCGTATTTTGAGGTTTGGCCATCGACTTTCCTCATGGAAAATGGTTGTAGTAGTGCCCATTCTAAAACCTGGAGCTCCCCGTCTGATCCTCCTTGTTGTAGGCCAATATCAACAACATCTCCTTTATGTAAAAGTGTGGAATGTATGGAAACATGTGGAATGTATGGAAATCGAGTGTTTAAAAACATAAAAACATAGAAAACCTATAGCACAATACAGGCCTTAGTTCTCTAATTTTGAGACAGGACTAGTCAGTATACTATTTCTGAGGACACTACCTCACCTCCCTTATCAAGCTGGGAAATCTTCACTCATTCCCTTCATCCCACAGGCTGACTCTGGGAGGGAGACCAGACCTGGGCACAGTGTTCCACGTACGCTCTCACCAGGACCCCATATACCTTCAGAGGAAATCTTTATTCTTGTATTCAAACCCTCCTTCCCATTCAATGCTTGTCATTTAATATCGATCTCAAACAGTGAACAGATATAATACAGCCTCAGACATGAATTTAAAGGGCAGGTGTTGCAACAGTTTGAGCTTCATACCGGGGGCCACGGAGCAAGCAGGGAGTCACAATGGGAGGAATGTGGAAGTGTTGTGTGTCTGAGCCCAGCTGTGTGTGTTTGTGTATCAGAATCAGGTTTCATATCACTGGCATATGTGGTGAAATTTGTTGTTTTGTGACAGCAGTACATTGCAATATCTAGTGATAAAAACTACAAATTACAATCAGTATGTATAAAATTAAATTTGAAGAGCACTGCAAAAAGCGAGGGAAAATACTGAGGAAGTGTTCTGGAGTTCATTGTCCATTTAGAAATCTGATGGCAGAGGGGAAGATGCTGTTCCTGAAACGTTGAGTGTGTCTCCAGGGTCCTGTACATCCTCCTTGATGTTATCAATGAGAAGACGGCCTGTCCTGGGTGATGGGGGCTTAATGATGGACGCCACCTTTTTGTGGCATCATCTTTTGACTGTGTCCTGGATGCCGTGGAGTCCAGTGTCCATGAAGGAGCTGGCTGAGTTTACAACTTTCTGCAGCATTTTCCGATCCTGTGCAGTGGCCTCTCCACATCAGACAGTGACAACACCAGTTAGAATGCTCTCCACAGTACATCTGTAGAAATTTGCAAGTGTCTTCAGTGACAGACCGATTCCCTCAATCTCCGAATGAAATATAGCCGATGTTGTGTCTTCATTGTAACTGCATCAATATGTTGGGCCCAGGATAGTTCCTCAGAGATGTTGACAAGCAGGAAATGGAAACTGTTCACCCTTTTCACTTCTGATCCTACGATGAGGACTGGTGTGTGTTCCTCGACTTCCCCTTCCTGAATCCACAATGAATTCCTTTGTCTTAATGATGTTGAGGTCAAGGTTATATATGTGTCTATACACACAGACGTGGGTGTGGAGAGAGCAGAGCAGTGGGCTGAGCACGCATCGTTGAGGTGTGTCAGTGTTGATTGTCAGCAAGGAGGAGATGTTATTTCTGATCCACACAGACTGTGGTCTCCTGGTGAGGATCCAGTTGCAGAAGGAGGTACAGAGGCCCAGGGTTTGGAGCTTGTTGATTACAATTGAGGGTCTGATTGTGTTGAACGCTGAGCTGTAATCAGCAGCCTGACTTGTGTATTGCTATTGTCCTGCTGATCTAAGGCTGAGTGGAGAGACAGTGAGAATGCATCTGCTGTGGACAGATTGTGGCGATCAGCAAATTGCAGTGGGTCCAGGTCCATGCACAGGCAGGAGTTAATTCTCGTCATGACCAACCGCTCATATAACCGTATAACAATTTCAGCACGGAAACAGGCCATGTCGGCCCTTCTAGTTCGTGCCGAACTCTTACTCTCACCTAGTCCCACCAACCTGCACTCGGCCCATAACCCCCCGTTCCTTTCCTGTCCATATTTCTATCCAATTTAACTTTAAACGACAACATCGAACCTGCCTGAACCACTTCTGCTGGAATCTCGAGATTCGTTTTTCTGTGGGCAAGCTCAGTAAAGCAAAGAACCATAATAGAATTCACAAACAGGCATCCGTTAGTCTCGCGAGACCATGGATTTGCGCCTTGGAAGGTTTCCAGGGCGCAGGCCTGGGCAAGGTTGTATGGAAGACCGGCAGTTGCCCATGCTGCAAGTCTCCCTTCTGCTCGCCACCGATGTTGTACAAGGGAAGGGCACTAGGACCCATAGAGCTTGGCACCGGTGTCGTCGCAGAGCAAATGTGTGGTTAAGTGCCTTGCTCGACGACACAACACGCTGCCTCAGCCAAGGCTCGACGAGCGACCTTCAGATCACTAGACGAAAGCCTTAACCACTTAGCCACGCGCCAACATTAAAAACTGTACTCAACAGGACAGACAAAAGAAAAAGGAAATCATATGCAAAAAAACACAACAAACTATGCAAATACAAAAGAAAATAAATAAATAAATATAATAATAATAATAATGCATATTAATAACATGAGATGAAGAGCCTTGAAGGTGATTACAAAGGTTTGAGATTGGTGACCCTGTCCACCTTTGATCCCCGATGAGGACTGGCTCATGGACCTCCAGTTCCCTCCCTCTGGGGTTAATAATCAGCTCCTTGCTCTTGCTGACATTGAATGAGAGTTTGTTATGAGACCACAAGTTACAGGAGAATAATTAGGCCATTTGGCTCACCGAGTCTGCACGGTAATTTCAACACGGCTGATTCATTATCCCTCTCAGCTCCAGTCTCCTGCTTTCTCCCTGTATCCCTCCATGCCCTGACCAGTCAAGGATCTATCAACCTCTGCCTTAAATATTAATAATGACGACCTCCACCCCTGGCTGTAGCAAGGAATTTCACAGATTCACTAATCTCTGGTTTAAGAAATTCTTCCTCATCTCCATTTCAAAAGGACACTCCCACATCCTTTCCACAGGCCTTGCAACAGGGCCGGGATTCTTGTGATGTCTGCATGTGTATTTGAGTCTGTGTGCTTGTTTGCTTCTATTGATGTGTGTGAGTGTGCATGTACTGTACACAGCATGTGTCTGTGCGAGCACGTGTGTGTCTGTCTGCGTTTCGTATGAGTCTCATGGCCTGTGTGCACATTTATGTCAATGTGTGCCTCTCTGCGCGAGCACGTGTGGATCGGTGTTTGAGTGTGTGTGTCTGACTGTGAAAGTGAGTGTGTGTGTCTGTGTGAGTGGGTGTGAGTGAGTGTGTGTGTGTGTGTCTGTGTGTGTGTCTGTGTGAGTGAGTGTGTGTGTGAGTGAGTGTGTGTGTGAGTGTGTGTGTCTGTGTGAGTGTGTGTGTGTGTGAGTGTGTTTGTGTGTGTGTGTCTGTTAGTCTGAGTGTGTGAGTGTGTATGTGAGTATGTGAGTGTGAGTTTGTGAGTGTGTGTCTCATTCTGCCTTTGGATGGATGTCTGTGTGCTTTTGCGTCTTTGCTCAAATTTGAAATTAAACTTATTATGAAAGTACATATACATAACCATGTACGACCATGATATTCATTTTCTTACGGGCATGCACAGTAGAACAGAAAAATGTTATAAAATAAAAATAAACTACACACGAAGACCGACAGACTCATAATGCTGAGACGATGAGTTGCAGAGGCCTGGAAAATGTGTCCATGCGTGTGGGACCTCCTTCCCCAAGGCAGCAGCGGGAAGAGAGCGTGGCCTGAGCGGGTGGGAGGTGTTATCATTGATGCTGCTTTCTTGTGGCAGCACTTCTTGTCGATGTGCTGAATTTTTTTTTTGCTGGCTGGGAGATGTCCAGCACTTTCTGTAGAATTTTCCGTTCATCGGAACCGGTTTCTGTCCCAGGCTGTGATGCAACCAGTCAGGATACTGTCTATCATGCATTTATCGAAGTTTGTCAGAGTTTTAGACGACAAGCTGAACTTGTGAAAACTTCTAAAGCAGTAGCAGTGCTGTGCCTTCTCTGTGACAGCAGGTACGTGTCAGCTCTCTGAACTGGCAGCGCCAAAGCATTTATAGTCATCAGCCCTGTGGAAGAACATTTGAAATATGAAATCAAAAGAGCTGTGTGTTGTTAAAGCTTTGTGGCCTTGTGGATTTTTCCTAGATAGAAACACAAGCTGATTTCCCTGTAATCAGAGGGAGGAGAATGGAGAGAAGGGGAGGGGGGCGGGCAGAGACAGTGAAAAGAGCTGTGTGTTGTTAAAGCTTTGGGACCTTGTGGATTTTTCCCAGATAGAAACATGAGCTGATTTCCCTGTAACTCAGAGGGAGGAGAATGGAGAGAAGGTGAGGGGGCGGGGGAGAGAGGGTTAAAACAGTTGTGTGCTGTTAAAGTTTGTGACTTCGTCGATAGCCTGTATTTATCCAATTCAGTTGCAAGTCTGCAGAACTAAGATCATTGTGCTGACCACAACCCCTCAGTAGAGCGATAATACAGCTGTACAAATGAGATAAGTGTGGACGGTTGGGAAAGAACGTTCTGAATTAACTCCTCTGTTCTGATAAAGTCATACACACTTGTCTGCTACTGGATCCGAACTCAAGCTGAGCTCCCTCTAACTCAGAGGGTGGAGAGTGGGGGAAGGGTGGGGGGAGAGTCGGTGGGGGGAGAGATGTAGTGAAAGAAGGGTAGGGAGGGGGAAGAGAGGGTTAAAAGTGTTGTGTGTTGTTAAAGCTTTATGATTTTTTCGATGGCCGGTATTTATCCAATTCAGTTGCAAGTCTGTTAACTAAGATCATTGTGCTGACCACAACCCCTCAGTAGAGCGATAATACAGCTGTACAGATGAGATAAGTGTAGACGGATGGGAAAGAACGTTCTGAATTAACTCCTCTGCTCTGAGGAGTTCATACACACTTGTCTGCTACTGGAACCAAATACAAGCTGATTTCCCTCTCATTCAGAGGGCGGAGATTGGTGGGAGAGATATGGAGAGAAGGTCAGGGTGGCAGACAGAGAAGGGAAGTGAGGGGGAAGAGAGGGTTAAAAGAATTGTGTGCTGTTAAAACTTTGTGACTTGACAGCCTGTATTTATCCAATTCAGTTGCAAGTCTGTAGTACTAAGATTATTGTGCTGACCACAGCCCCTCAGCAGAGCGATAATACAGCTGTACAGATGAGATAAGTGTGGACGGTTGGGAAAGAACGTTCTTAACTAACGCCTCTGTTCTGATATGGACACATACACTTGTCTGCTACTGGAACCAAACACAAGATGATTTTCCTCAAACTCAGAGTTCCACAAATGTGGACTCTCTATGATCTCATGGTAAAATAAATGATTTTCCACAATGATTGTGGACAGAGGTTAAAACACCTGCGACATATTCACTGGAATTCAGAAGAATGAGACGAGGTCTTATGGAAACATATAAAATTATGAAAGGGATAGATAAGATTTAGGCAGGAAAGTTGCTTCCACTGGTAGGTGAGACTGGAACTTCCGGACATAGCCTCAAGATTCTGAGGAGTAGATTTAGGACGGAGATGAGATGGAACTGCTTTTCCTGGAGTGGTGAATTTGTAGAATTCTCTGCAAAATGAAGCAGTAGAGGCAACCTCAGTAAATATATTTATGACAAGGGTGGATAGATTTTGCATCGTATGGGAATTAAGGGTTATGGAGGGTTAAGGGACAGGTAGGTGAAGGTGAGTCCTTGGCCACATCAGCCATGATCTTATTGAATGACGGAGCAGGCTCGATGGGCCAGATGGCCGAGTCCTGCTCCTAATTATTATCTTCGTATGTTCTTATATACCCACCTACAGAGTCTAAGACAGCCCGAGTCCAGCCCGGATCCAAGATTCTGGATGAAGTTTTAATGTTAGCAGACGACAGAACAAAGAGCTCGAATCCCAGCGTGACGTGCAGTAGAAAGAGCTTTTGAACTCCATCGACGAAGAGATGGAGATTGGACACGAACAATTAATGACATTAATAATGTTACCATGGAAACGTGGTTAAAGGGACTGTGTAAGGCTGCCACTGATGGGACAGCACGTCAGCATAGTGATTTTGTAAATGTCACCAGGTGCAGACAGACAGCGGGATACGCTATTACTGACTTTATTTTCCATTTCCAGGACACATGGGAGTCTTCTGCTGGAATAGACTTGCAGGACAGCTCTGCTTTCGAGGTACAGACAGTCTTGAACTGCACAGCGACGCTGATTATCTACGACACCTTCTCCTGACATGTAAACCTCTGATGTATTTACATTCTACCACCCTGTATGCGGAACTATCTCAGCTGATTTATTATCAACTGGTCCTTACCGAACACAGAGCAGAAACTCTTTCTTTAACCGGACACATCCATTACGTACGGTCCAGAGGGTGTATCAGCAGAGATGTCATTGAGTGAAGAACAGAAAGAAGAATTTGAAATACCAAAAACAACCCATCATGCTATCCATCAGATGGTCAGGATGTACAACAGTTCCTGTCTCCTGTCCTCCTCAGCACAGTGTCCGCACGGCTGTGTGCTGAGCCCATTGCTGTACACTCTGCTCACACATGACTCCACAGTCAAACACCTGAGTAATCACACCGTCAGGGTCGCCTGTGACACCACACTTGAGGGGCTCATCGCCAACAACTGTGAGATGGCCGACAGAGAGGAGGTGGAAGAGCGCTGAGCCTGATGCCTCTTCCTCAATGTCAGCAGGATAAAGGAGATGGTTATTGACTTTGGGAGAACTCGCACCTCTCACATCGCTCTTTACATCAGTGACGTGGCAGTGGAAACTGTCAGCAGTCTCAAGCTTTCATGGTGCCAGAACACATCCTCCACCGTCACAGTAAACTCACCAACCCTCTGCCTTCTGAGGAGGCCGCAGAGAGCTGGGCTGTGCACTGTATATCCATACTCATTTCAATCTGCAGGTGCGCAGTGGAGAATATCCTAACTCGTTGCGTCACTGCACAGTACGGAAACTGCACTACAGCTGACAGGAAGGCTCTGAACTGGCGGTCCAAACTGCCCAAAGCATCAGTGACATCAGCCTGTCCACCATCAGGGAGATGGATACAAAAAGGTGACTGACAGGAAATGATGAAGTAGTGGTGGTTGCGGGTGTGGAGGAGTGGGTTAATGGGAGGAGGTGTCAGTTACTGCTTCTTGTAACATCATGAAGGATCCCACCCACCCGACTCACGGGCTGTTGCCCCAATCCCGTCATGGAGGAGGCTACATTGCATCCACACCAGAAACGCCCCAGTTACTCAAAACAGTTACTCGCCCCAAGAAGCAGTAACTGACACCTCCTCCCATTAACCCACTCCTCCACACCCGCAACCACCACTACTTCATCATTTCCTGTCAGTCACCTCATGTACAGCCAGGTGTCACTTTAAGGACATACAATCAATCTGTGTATATAAGCTATCCTATGTATTTATATTTATTGTATTTTTATTATTGTTCTTTATCATTGTGTGTTTCCCTTTTTATTGCTGCATCAGATCCGGAGTAACAATTGTTTTATTTTCCTTTACAGTTGTGAACAGAAAATGACATTAAACACAGCTGCTCTGATAAACATACCGGCAACATCATCACAGACACATGGCAAAGCCGCGCTCACAACAACAGAAACACAAATCATTCACACATTTTACGAGATGCAATACAAATAGAACAAAACCATGTAGAGTGTAGTGGTCAACATATTCATAGTACAACATCGCACTCATAGTGTTAAAAACTAAAGTGGCCAGTTCCAGATAAAATGTTAAACCAGCCTTCCTGTCCGTAAAAAATGAATGCAATTGATTGTCACAAACAAGAGAAAATCTGCAGATGCTGGAAAACCGAGCAACACACAGACACAATGCTGGAGGAACTCAGCAGGTCAGGCAGTATCTATGGAAAAGAGTACATTCGACGTGTCGGGCCGAGGCCATTCGGCAGGACTTGCCTTTAGATAATCCAATAGATTTAGCACTTCTGATGTCAGCCTCACCGCCCTATAATTGCCTGGTTGAGAACAGTAGGTGGTGAATCTGTTCAATTCGTTGCCACAGGGGGCTGTGTTGGCAGGTTAGTGGACTATAAATATGGCGGAGGTTGACAGGTTCTTGATTACTCCGGGCGTGAATTGTTCTGGTGGGAGGGCAGAAGGATGAGTTCAGGAGGGAAATGGATCAGCCATGATGAAATGGGGGAAGCAGACTCGATGGGCCGAATGACCTGATTCTGTTCCAGTGTCTTGTGCTCCAAACACATATTTACCACCTCACCAATACTTTCCGGTTTCTGCAGAGATCGCTCCCTCCATTTGTCCTTCTCCACTAATGTTCCTCCTGGCAGCTTTCCCTGAAAGCGAGATGAGTACGACACCCGGTGCTCCTGATGCAGCTCCTCCACGTTGGTGAGGCCCGGCGTAAACTGGAGGGATCGCTCCGTCCAGCACCTCCGTTTCATCTGCCAAAACTGGAACTTCCCTCTGACCAAACAATTTTATTCCTGTTCTCATTCCCGTTCCAAAAGGTCGGTCCAAGGCTTCCTGTTATGCCATGATGATGCCAACCACTGGGTGGAAGAGTAACACCTTATAGTTTCTTTATATAAACTCCAGCCAGATGGTATGAGTATCGATTTCTCCTTCCAGTAAACGTTATCCTTTCCCCTCTCCTCATCATCTTTCCCCCACTCTGGCTCTTCTCACTTGCATATCACCTCCTACTGTTAACACTCCTCTTGCCCTTTCTCCCATGGTATATCCTCTCCTTTCCAATCAGATGTATTACTCTCCATCCCTTTATCTTTCCCAGCTGAAGGACTTCACCTTACAGCTATCCTCCTCCTTCTGCCCCGCCTTTTTATTCTGGCCTTCCCCCTTCCATTCCAGTCCTGAAAAAAACGGTCTCAGCTCGGAACGTCAATTGTTGATTCATTTCCATAGACGCTGCCTAACCCGCTGAGTTCCTCCAACATTTTCTGTGTGTAACTTTCCTACCCAGCGGCGTCCTGGCGGAATGGCAGGTCCTCTGTGGACGGCACTCTCGCCTGGTGGTTTTCTGCCGCAATGGCCGGTAACTTGTTGATAACACTGCCACCTGGTGGTGTCCTCCCGCAATGACAGGTCCGCTGTGAAGAACCCTCCTACTTGATGGTGTCCAGCCGCTCTGGACAGCACTCAACAGTCCACGTTTTGTAAAGTGACACTTCATCGGGACCGGAAAGGACGGGGATAGATGCTAGAATGATCAGTTGAGGAATGTCGTAGATGTACAAGCTGGCAGTTAGTCGGTGAGTTTGGCAAGCTTGGTGGGAGGGGATGGAATTGATTTCAGAAGCTGGGAGATGAGGGTTGGAAAAGTTAAAGAGCTGCAGAAGAACAAATCTAATGGGAGAGTAGAGTGTAGCACTGACGAAAGGAAGAATGATTGGAACCAGAGAAAGTTGATGGAACCGCGGTAAGAAAAAAAGGTGGCAGGGTAATTAGTAACACACATATAAAATTGCTGGAAGAACTCAGCAGGCTATGCAGCACCTGTGGAAGAGAGTACAGCCGACGTTTCCGGCTGGGACGCCAGCAGGGCTGGTGGAATAAAGATGAGAAGTCAGGCTTACAGGCTGTGGAGTTGAGAGGGAGAAACAAAAGCTGAAAGGTACAACCGGAAGGAGGGGGTATGGGTGAAGTAAATAAGGTAATGGACGAAAGTAAAAGAGGGTGGAGCACCAGATGGAGGTGATACCCATCTGCCCTCTATTAGATTTCCCTTGTTCAGTCCCGTACCTCTTTCCCCAATAAACTTCCCAACCCTTTGCTGTTCTGACGTTCTCCCATGAAATGTCTTGATACAGCTTTGAATTTATCGTTCCCTCAGCGATTACAAGCTGTCAGGAGCTTACGCAGCGAAGAAGTCCCAAAGTATAATGCTCCTTCCATCATGCCTCAGAGTTATGATGAGGTTCTGGTGTTGGTGGGCAGTGCTGTTTTCCCTCCAAACAAAGCAATGCGCATTTCTGCCAAAACCTTCAACATTTGTCTCACCTGTCCGCAGAACATTGTCCCAGAAGTCTTGTAGAGCATCCAGGTAGTCTTTTGTAAGCTTGAGACGTGCAGAAAGGTTTTTTTTTTTGAAGAGCAGTCATTTCCTCCGTGGTGTTCTTCCATGAAAACAATTCTAGCTCACTGTTTTTCTAACAGTGGACACACAAGACTTCAGCAAGTTCTAGAGATTTCTGCATGTTTTTTTTTCCCTGTTATCCTTGGGTTATTTTTCATCTCGTTAAGGATTCCCTTGTGATCTTTGCAGGACGTCTAATCCTAGGGAGAGTGGCAACAGTACTGAATTTCCTCCATGTGTAGATAGGTTCCTTTACTGTGAACTGAAGCAACACTCGGGACTTTCGAAATGTTTTTGTAGCCTTTTGCATCTTCGTGCATCTCTACAGTACTTCTGCTGAAAGTTATTTTTTTGATCGAGATATGGTCCACATTAACAGGTGCAGGCTCTGACGGTAACTCGACTTTGTGAATCTTTATATATATATATATAGGGCAGGACACCTCTACAACCAACAATTCAATCTGATCTCATTGAACACGGGACTCCGAATAGATATTGTAGACGGCATTATCCCTGAGGTTCACATACTTTCCCCAGCAAATGTAAGTATTATTGCTTCATTTTTCTCATTAAATAAATGAACAAGAGTTGTTTTCTCTGTCTAGTTTTATGAGATTAATGAAGATCAGATCATGTTTATACAGAAGTTGAGAAAACTCTGCGGGGTTCATAAACTTTCTAGCACCACTCTAAACCTGGCCCTCACAGCTACAAAAACCCTGGCCCACACGGCGCCACAGCACCTGGCCTTCTCACCCTTCAGCCCTTGCCTAGACACTACCGATAAGCAATAAACCCACCACAAATAGATAGTTCTGTAAGGCTCAGGGCTACCGGCTCGTGTTTGTCTGGGGGAAAGCCTGTCCGGCCGTCAAACCGTGTCTCCCGTTTGCGTAGTCGCTGTGTAATGCCCCCTGGTACAAACTCACACAACAAATATCAGACAGCACACAATGTACGATTTACAGATTACACTTTACAGATCTTACTGGAACTGTGTAATTAACACAGATACAATATAAAAGGAAAGTTAAAGGCGCCAAACTTATCAGAGTTCAACCACTTCGTGCACAACAGTTGGAGCTCAATTAACGGGGTCTTCTTTCCACCAGTCGATCTCCTCCGACCCGCCGCCTGGGACCAACCACGGTGGTCGATCAGAGGGCGTCCAGCACGTACTTCCTCTTCGGTTCTCCTCCCGACAAGTCGGTCCACTTACCCAGACTCCCACACATACAGATAGAATAACACAGCTTCCATTGGTTAGTTCCTCTGTTATCTATAACTATAACCCAAGCATTTCAACGACGGAGAACATTACCTAATAGTTAGCATTGCAAAGAAGCCATTTCAGCATACTTAGCAGTTAACAGTTAACATTACAGTTAATATTACTGAGAACCCTACAGTTATAAACATACACATTAAAATTTGTGCAAAGACGAGGAAGACCCCAGTAAAGGTAAGTGTTGACTTAGTTAGTGAAGGCGTGGGGCAGAGCAATATGGCAGGTTTCGGTGATGATGAACGACCAATTATGAGATCAGGAAACACCAGATCATTTCCCACTGCCCGCAGAACTGCATCTAATCAAAGGCGACACGCTTTTCCTTCTCCTTTTCCACGGGATGGCAACAAAAAAAAAAGCCGAGATAAAAAGAAAGAGAAAAGGAACCAGGAGGTTAAACACAAGCTGGGATTGCAGAAAATATGTCACCCCTAAGCTCCAGGTTGCAGGGTTAAGTAACACCAAATATCCAGTAAATTCTGTTAATTTAATCCTGAGTACACCCCCACCCCCACACACACATAACATAAAGATCAGAGAAAACCAAATGTGGGGAGGTTACATCTTAATACGAGGTGAAGCCAAATAACCAGGCCTCGGGACATAATCTATTCCCCAGATGGTCAAAATAAAACCTAACACTGCGGTCTTACATACCTTAACCCTCACAGTGGAAAGCCTTTCATTATCATGGTCCATGGAGAAAACATAACCTCCACAAACGACCACCCACCATCACAAACACTGCTCCATACGTCACTATAATCCTGACCCACCCACCACCAAAAACACTGCCTCACACGCCACTATAATCCTGGCCCACCCACCACCACAAACACTGGCCCACAGACGCATATGCGGCCTAAAGCGTCTGGGGGTCCATTTCAAGTGTTATTGTGGGGCCCTACCGCCGATTCCCCCTCCCCCCAAAAAAAAATAAAGAATAAAAACTAATATTCAAGTTGGTTTGCATCAATAATGGTATCATTTCGGACTTAAACGTTGATGCATTATATGCACTTTCAGCATAATGGACAGAGAGCTCAACATAATCCAAACAATTATCTTAATTAAAAACTGAAACAATGACATTTTTTACTTTGGAATGAGAAGCCTCGCCCTTTTCAGCAACTAGTCTGCATCGAATGGCACTATGTGTTAGGTATCAGCTGACATAAGAACAGACAGCTTAAAGAATGTCCCTCTAATTAAATTAATGACAAAAGCAATGTCATATTTAATAAAAAATCACACTTTATTAATTCAATAAACAGTGTCTGAAAGTGAACTTCTGGAAGGTTACAACAAACTGCCTCTCGCTCTCTTTAAGCACCACGGACAGCTCACGTAAGACCTGGAGAGCGAACAGGAGGAGAGTCAGAGAGAGAGGGGACGCAAGCGGGAGAGCGATATTACGATTTGTGGAAACGCCGCCAAATCACCTATACACATTTTGAGTGAAATATGTGGCTTATTTTATTATAATTATAAACTTTATTTCTGCTAAAAATGTGTTAAAGGACTTATCACTAGAACTTCAACACCCTCCTGTGCTTGAGTGCTGAGAATGCTTTAATGAGCTCATCTTTGTCCAGTGATCTTGCTATTTCATGCTGAATTGATACCTGAGCAAGAGCTGACGGACGCTCCTGGAGCATTGTTGTCCTCAGATGCGTTTTCATGAGCTTTAGTCTCGGAAAACTTCTCTCTCCACTCACTACAGTCACAGACACTGTCAGCATGAGTCTCAGAGCAATGGTGAGGTTAGGATACAGTTCAACCAGCTTGTTGCTGTAAATGTAGCTCAGAATTTGCAGGCCAGTTTTTTTTTTTTTTTTTTTTTGCAGGCACAACAGCAGCCGACACCTCGCGCAGAAGGTCCTCAGCATCCACATCACCAAGTGTCCTCTCCATGTTTACGCAGCTGTCTTTCAGTGTGCGACTTTGGGTGGCTTTTTTCATTTCCTCTCTTCCATAAATGAAGCCAAACAGACTGTAAAATGACTCCATCAGCTTGAAGCGCTCACTGATGCCTGTGATGGCAGAGTCCACTAGTGGAAGGAAAACTTCTCTCTTGTACCGTTCCTCGGGTGCCACTGTCAGGGAAGGATCTGCACTTTGGGACTCGCACTGGAACTGGCGTTTTGGTTTTCTGATTCATGCAGTAGGAAAGACCATTGGTATCCCTATCTCTTCAGCTGTGTCTCTGGCATCTGTTTGGGCGGATGAAAGGCCGTTCTCTCTGTATTCCTTGAGAAATTTCAGAACATATTCCACCTCGCGCTGTAGCACATCGATTCCCACTTGTGGGCTCTGGAGCAGCTTGCTGACACGATTCACCTCATGTAAAACGTTGTACCAGATGATACCAGTCAGCAGGAATTTCCATGACATGATCTCCTGTTCTAGGCCTCTGGCTGCAGATGTGGTTTCACTGTCACATTTCTGTGTGGCATGTTCAATCAGTCACAGGAGCGCATTGCCAACATCGGGAAGCTGGTAGCGCAGGACTTTCACACTTTCCACGCGGCACTCCCATCGCGTGTTGGATATGGCCTTGAGGGTCATCTGTGGCACGTTCTCTTTGAAAAGCTCCCATCTCTGTGTCGCTGAGCTGAGTAGTGTGTATAGACGTTGCAGCGCCCCAAAGAAGCTCACAGACTCCACTGTTGATTTTGCAGCATCGACAATGACTAGGTTTAGGCTGCGGCTGGCGCATGGCATGAACAGAGTTTTTTTGTTAGTACCTAGCACCCTCTTCTGCGCCCCGCTATTTTGCCCCGCATATTGCTCCCGTTATCATATGCCTGCCCGCTGCATTTTGAGATATCTAATCCTAACTTCTCCATATGCGTTAAGAAAACGTCGGTTAGGCCTGCGCCTGTTCTGCGCCCTCCACAATCGTACTGAACCTCCTTTGCAGTCTTCCAGCACAAAAGATGCTTTTTATAGAATGCGATCTAGAACTAAATGCAACTTTTCACGAAACTTAGCAACTCAAGCAGCATCTATTGAGAAGAATAGAGTCGAGGCTTCGGACGAGACCATTCCATTACATTACGGTGAGTCAAAGCGTCTGGCAGCGACACCTGCAAGAAGTGCGTCCAGCTGCAGCTCCTAACAAACCGCATTGGGGAACTGGAGCAGGAGCTGGATGACCTCCGGATCATTCGGGAGAATGAGGAGATTATAGAAAGCAGCTTCAGGGAGGTAGTTACACCAAAGGAGCAGAGCACAGGAAATTGGGTCACTGTCAGGCGAGTGAAGGGGAAAGGGAAGGCAGAGCAGGGTTCCCCTGTGGCCATTCCCCTCAACAATAAGTATACCGCATTGGATACTGTTGGGGGGGATGACTTACCTGAGAGACGCTGCGGCAGCCGGATCTCTGGCACTGAGTCTGGCTCTGCAGTGCAGAAGGGAGAATGGAAGAAGAGCAGAGCGGTAGTGATAGGGGACTCGATAGTTAGAGGTACAGTTAGGAGGTTCTGTGGTCCTGACAGAGAATCCAGGATGGTTTGTTGCCTGCCTGGTGCCAGGATCAAGGATGTCTCTGATCGATTGCATGACATTCTGAAGTCGGAGGGTGATCAGCCAGATGTGATGGTACACATCGGTACCAATGACATAGCAAGGAAGAGTGAGGAGGTCCTGGAGAGTGAGTATAGAGAGCTTGGTAGGAAGTTGAAAAGCAGGACCTTGAAGGTGGTAATCTCAGGATTGCTACCTGTGCTACGTGCCGGTGAGGGTAGGAATAGGATGCTCTGGAGGATGAACAAGTGTCTGAGGAACTGGTGTAGGGGGGCAGGGTTTCAGATCTCAGGATCATTGGGAACTCTTCTGGGGCAGGTGGGACCTGTATAAGAGAGACGGGTTACACTTGAACTACAAGGGGACCAATATCCTTTCAGGGAGGTTTGTTAGTGCTACTGGGGAGGCTTTAAACTAGATTTGCAGGGGGATGGGAACCAGAGTGCAAGAGCTGACAGTGTGGCTGGGGTGAAAATAAATTATGTTAAAAGTTCAAGCAAATCCGCTAATAGAAAGGTTGCGAGTGGTGGTAAAAATCTTCTGAGGTGTATATATTTCAATGTTAGGAGTATTGCGGAGAAGGCAGACGAGTTGAGGGTGTGGATTGACACGTGGAATTATGACGTTATAGCAATTAGTGAAACTTGGCTACAGGAGGGGCAGGACTGGCAGCTTAATATTCCAGGGTTCCGATGTTTCAGATGTGATCGAGGCAGAGGAATAAAAGGTTGTGGGGGGGTGGGGGGGCGGCGGTAGCATTGCTTGTCAGGGAAAATGTTACGGCAGTGCTTAGGCAGGACAGATTAGAGGGCTTGTCTACTGAGTACTTATGGTTGGAGCTGAGAAACAGGAAAGGTATGGCCACATTTCTGGGATTGTATTATAGAACACCCAATAGTCAACGAGAATTGGAGGAGCAAATCTGCAGAGAGATAGCAGGCAACTGCAGGAATCATTAAGTTGTGGCGGTAGGGGATTTTAATTTTCCACATATTGATTGGGACTCCCATACTGTTAGGGGTCGAGATGGGTTAGAGTTTGTAAAATGTGTTCAGGAAAGTTTTCTAAATCAATATATAGAGGTACCACCTAGAGCGGATGCAATATTAGATCTCCTGTTATGAAACGAGTTAGGACAGGTGACGGAAGTGTGTGTACGGGAACATCTTGGTTCCACTGATTATAACACCATTAGTTTCAACATGATCATGAATAAAGATAGTTCTGGTCCTCGGGTTGAGGTTCCTAAACTGGAAAAAGGCCAAATTTGAAAAAAAAATGAGAAAGGATCTAAACAGTGTAGATTGGGACAGGTTGTTCTCTGGCAAAGATGTGTTTGGTAGGTGAGAAGCCTTCAAAGGAGAAATTTTGAGAGTGCAGAGTTTGTATGTTCCTGTCAGGATTAAAGGCAAGGTGAATAGGAATAAGGAACCTTGGTTCTCAAGGGATATTGCAACTCTGATAAAGAAGAAGAGAGTTGTATGACATGTATAGGAAACAGGGAGTAAATAAGGTACTTGAGGAGTACGAAAAGTGCAAGGAAATACTTAAAAAGGAAATCAGGAGGGCTAAAAAAAGACATGAGGTTGCCTTGGCAGTCAAAGTGAAGGATCATCCAATGAGCTTTTACAGGTATATTAAGAGCAAAAGGATTGTAAGGGATAAAATTGGTCCTCTTGAAGATCAGAGTGGTCGGCTATGTGCGGAACCAAAGGAAATGGGGGAGATCTTAAATAGGTTTTTTGCGACTGTATTTACTAAGGAAACTGGCATGAAGTCTATGGAATTAAGGGAAGCAAGTAGTGAGATCATGGAAACTGTACAGATTGAAAAGGTGGAGGTGCTTGCTATCTTGAGACAAATTAAAGTGGATAAATCCCCAGGACCTGACAGGGTATTCCCTCGGAACTTGAAGGAGACTAGTGTTGAAATTGCAGGGGCCCTGGCAGATATATTTAAAATGTCGGTGTCTACGGGTGAGGTGCCGGAGGATTGAAAAATGGCTCATGTTGTTCCGGTGTTTAAAAAAGGATCGAAAAGTAATCCAGGAAAATATAGGCCGGTAAGTTTGACGTCGGTAGTGGGTAAGTTATTGGAGGGAGTACTAAGAGACAGAATCTACAAACATTTGGATAGACAGGGACTTATTAGGGAGAGTCAACATGGCTTTGTGCGTGGAAGGTCATGTCTGACCAATCTATTGGAGTTTGTCGAGGAGGTTACCAGGAAAGTGGATGAAGGGAAGGCAGTGGATGTTGTCTACATGGACTTCAGTAAAGCCTTTGACAAGGTCCCGCATGGGAGGTTAGTTAGGAAAATTCAGTCGCTAGGTATACATGGAGAGGTGGTAAATTGGATTAGACATTGGCTCAACGGAAGAAGCCAGAGAGTGGTGGTAGAGAATTGCTTCTCCGAGTGGAGGCCTGTGACTAGTGGTGTGCCACAGGGATCAGTGCTGGGTCCATTGTTATTTATCATCTATATCAATGATCTGGATGATAATGTGGTAAATTGGATCAACAAATTTGTTAATGATACAAAGATTGGAAGTGTTGTGGACAGTGAGGAAGGTTTTCAAAGCTTGCAGAGGGATTTGGACCAGCTGGAAAAATGGGCTGAAAATGGCAGATGGAGTTTAATACAGACAAATGTGAGATATTGCACTTTGGAAGGACAAACCAAGGTGGAACATACAGGGAAAACGGTAAGGCACTGAGGAGTGCAGTAGAACAGAGGGGTCTGGGAATACAGATACAAAATTCCCTAAAAGTTGCGTCACAGGTAGATAGGGTCGTAAAGAGAGCTTTTGGTACATTGGCCTTTATTAATCAAAGTATTGAGTATAAGAGCTGGAATGTTATGATGAGGTTGTATAATACACTGATGAGGCCGAATCTGGAGTATTGTGTTCAGTTTTGGTCACCAAATTACAGGAAGGATATTAATAAGGTTGAAAGAGTGTATAGAAGGTTCACAAGGATGTTGCCGAGACTTGAAAAACTCAGTTACAGAGAAAGGTTGAATAAGTTAGGACTTTATTCCCTGGAGCGTAAAAGAATTAGGGGAGATTTGATAGAGATATAAAATTACGATGGGTATAGATAGAGTGAATGCAAGCAGGCTTTTTCCACTGAGGCAAGGGGAGAAAAACACCAGAAGACATGGGTTAAGGGCGAAGAGGAAAAGTTTAAAGGGAACATTAAGGGGGCTTCTTCACACAGAGTGTGGTGGGAGTGTGTAATAAGCTGCCAGACGAGGTGGTAAATGCGGGGTCTTTTTTAACATTTAAGAATAAATTGGACAGATACATGGATGGGAGGTGTATGGAGGGATATGGTCTGTGTGCAGGTCAGTGGGATTAGGCAGAAAATGGTTCGGCACAGCCAAGAAGGGCCAAAAGGCCTGTTTCTGTGCTGTAGTTTTCTATGGTTTTCTTTTGTACAGGTACTACATTTTTTTTTCTGTATAGAGGTTGTTCCATGTCAAATTTGACCCGTATCTATTGAAATGGATTTTAGATCTCTGAAACATTAATTAAGGATTAATCATTCATTTATTAATGTCAGACAGGCTATTTATACACTACGAATAGATCCGTGGTTCAAAACTTGGGATAGACACTTGTTATGAGGGGATTCATGGGCCCGGTCAAAATTGACCAATACCATACTGTGAAGGTATAGAATATGAACAGGTTGCCTGGGCTAATGTCCCGGAGCTGCCGGTCGATGGGGCAATCTGCCCGGGAATAAGACCTGGGAGATTAGGCGGTTAATGTGAGGAACTGAATTTCGGGCTGGAGACAACGCGGCCGCCTTTGTCTTGTGCTCAGGACGCGGCTTTGTTAATGAACCGTAGCACCGAGGTGACCGGATATTTCACCGCGCTGATCATCTGCTCCCTGAATTTCGACTGAGTCACCGCGTAAATAAATGTGTTCGTGCAGCAGCTGAAATTCCTCAGCAAATAGCCGACAAGATAGAAGATCCATTCCGAATCATTGAAATCGTATCCTTTTCCTGAGATCTGATAATATATGAAATTTACAACCAGTGTCATCCACAGGAGGATGAAGCTGCCGGAGAGGGTGAAGAGTAAAACCACAGACCTCCTCCTGCTCTCCATCTCCGGGTCACTGCGGTTCTCCCCCTTACTCTGACCCTTCAGCCCCTTACGGACCCGACTGGCCACTAAAATGTGTCTGACTGTCAGAGCGTTGAGCAACAGGATCGCAGCGAAAGGGAGGAACGAAGTTAAAACCGTATCGAACCAATCGTATACTACCCACCCGGGGTCAGTGAAATACTTGTCCATGAGTTTACAGAACCACGGTACATTGTCGATGATCACGCTGGGTTCCTGCGTGAAGTATCGGGGAACATGTCTCTGACAGGACAGTACTCCGGTTAGTGTTAGAACCACAGCCGCAGTTTTCCCGGTGCAATATTTTGTCTTCAGCTTCTGGCAGCAAATGGCGACAAAACGATCAAAAGTGAAAGTGACGGTGAACCAGACAGAACAGTCAGTGGCGGAGAACGTCAGTACTTCGATAACACTGCACACCGGGGTGATGCCCAGAAAACTCCATGGGAAATAATACAATCTGATTCGATACAAAATGACCTCGGTGACAATGGTCAGTAGATCCGCCGCTGCCATGGCCACCAGGTAGCGAGTGGTGCAGGTAGAGAGACCGCACTTTCCCCGGGACAGGATCACAATCGCCACTAAATTCGCTGGTGAAAGGGAACAGAGTTTGGGAATTACTGAACCCATTCTGCGGGAATTAACACGGGATCGGGTTTCAGCTCATGATCAGGGGTGCTGGAGTCTGCGAATGCTAATCTAACACCAGACACGGCTCACACCCTCTCTGACCTGCTGTCCTCAGTGTGAGGATCAGAGACATTCGTCGGCGATTAAAAAAAAAAAATCTGCATGAACAACAACAACGATCAGTGCTAATCCTGATTCCAGTCGCTGATTTAACCGTGACTGACCAGGCGTCAGGAAACTCAGCATCAGGTGCAGCCAAAAATGAATACAGAAGTGAGGAACACACACAAAATACTGGACGAACTCAGCAGGTCAGGCACCAGACATGGAATTGAACAAACTCCAGTTTCGGGTGGGATCCTTCAACAGGCCGAAGTTGTCCCCCAATTTATGACGGGTCGTAGAGGGAAAGTAGAAATAACTCTGTAATCAGAGGCTGACGGGCTCCATTAATGGATTGATTCTACAGCACAGATGAATTCGATAACACTAGCGAGCAGATGCATAGCCACTGGTTCTGGTGATAAGACCCGATTATTGACCAATAGACAGTGAAACCCGACTCTGAGAGATTCTAGGGGGAGACGTAAAACACGGGACCAGGTTTTCTCTTTGATCAATAACTCAGAAGCAGTGAGCTCTACGATGTAACCCGACACCCCCCCCCCCCACCCTCTAACCTCACCTTCAGCAGAGCTGCCCGTCGCCAAAACAGGGCCAACTCCAGACAAGCTGACATTAAAGGCAAGACTAACATTCGAGTCGATACCCTGAGTTTGAGGAGAGACAGAGGTTTAGTTCCGCTTGTTATTAAATGTGAAAATCTGAATGTTGAACTGACAGGATCGATATTTCTGACGGATATTTGTGCAATTATCATCAAGTTAGAAGCTCGTCAAATGATCGTAAACAGATTCACATGGTTAACACACAGAAATACCAAACATGAATTGCTCTGCTCACTCACCAGGAACTCCAATGACGGCAATGAACACGTACAATATTTTCTCCACACTCTCGTACGTAACTAACATTGCAGACATTTACTCTGTCCAGTGTCTGAGCCCCTATGCTACAAGCGATTTCGCGGAATGAAGTGTTGTGGCACAATATTCCTGGGGTTTTTAATACCATTCAGCTACTCCACAGGGACAGGTTTCAACAGATTTAAAAATAAGCATGTTTAAAGTACTTACAAACTGATTACATCAGGCAGGTGCAATCCCCGCGGTGACAGATTGCGATTAATTTAAGTAATCATTTTTAGATCATTTGTGAGAGTTAGTTTGCCCCAAGAAATGTGACTGAACCTTCCGAAGTGTCTCATCAGTTAAATGTGTTTCCCCTGTAAATATGTACTTCAAAGGAACCATTTGTCAAACACACAATATTGCAGTAAATTATGTCATTGTAGCTTATGAAATGTATTGAATCACCCTCCATTACTCTTGATATAGATTGTGTTTGGGGGATTCTACCGAGAAGTTTCCCATGAAACTGCCTGTGAGGTTCGTCTGGGACCAAACTCTCACCCTTATACATGGCCAGCAAATTCAGCAGTCTAGTGTGGACGGGAGATTATGTTTTAATCTTATCACCCCGCATATGTCAGAAAACATGGCGGAGGGCTGGAGAGGTGGTTAAGAAAAAGTAGTTGTGTGTGTGTGCGTGCGCGTGCGTGTGTGTCTGTGTGTGTTTGTCTGTCTTTTTGTCTGTCTATGTGTGTCAGAGTGTTTCTGTGTCTGTGTGTGTGTAGACTCATTGTCTCTGCCTGACCCTGCCTGACTGTACACCTGTCCGTATACTTCGAATTCAGTTTATTCCCCCTTGGTGCATTTCCTTCCCATTTGTCTCTGCAAACTGCAGATGCTCTCGAACTCTCATTTCAAACATTTCACCAAATGATTGCCTGAACCATAAAACATTAAGAACAGATTTCAAAATTCAAACTGCATTTACTATTAATGTCTGTACAAATGAAACAACCCGGAGATTCGTCACAGCTCCAAATCAGCGGACACCCCAGCATGCACACTGGATTATCCCAGAACAAGAATCATTTCGAATAGTTCACAAAACAGCTGCCTCCACCTGGGAAAAGGGCAAGAGCAAATTTCAAAGTTCAAACTCCATTGGCTATTGAAGTATGTCTTCATCAAATTACTTTTAGAGTCGTCATACATCTAAATCGTGAGAACCCTGAAAGAGATGTGCACCCCCAAATTCATGAGCATGCTCCAAAACCACCGATTCCCCAAAATCCGTGTGCACCCTCAAAACCGCCATCATTCCCAAATTTCTGCAAACAGTCACAGGAACACCCAAATACGTATGCACCCTGAAATCGGTGAGCACACCCATTTTCAGTGTGCCCCCACATCCGCCGCCACCCTCAAAACCACATACACCGCAATATTCGCTGACAAGCACCCATTTCTGAGCTAAATCCATGTGCTCCCTCATATTCTCCAAATCAGCAGAATCCTCAAATCCGTCTGCACCACCAAACCCGTCTTGGAAAGTTACAGGCCAACTTTACAAAACACTGACAGTCATAGTCATACATTATCGATCCCGAGGGAAATTGGTTTTCGTTACAGTTGCACCATAAATAATAAATAGTAATAAAACTATAAATAGTTAAATAGTAATATGTAAATTATGCCAATAAATTATGAAATAAGTCCAGGGCCAGCCTATTGGCTCAGGGTGTCTGACCCTCCAAGGGAGGAGTTGTAAAGTTTGATGGCCACAGGCAGGAATGACTTCCTATGACGCTCTGTGTTGCATCTCGGTGGAATGAGTCTCTGGCTGAATGTACTCCTGAGCCCAACCAGTCCATTATGTAGTGGATGGGAGACATTGTCCAAGATGGCATGCAACTTGGACAGCATGCTCTTTTCAGCATTCTCTGGTTGCAGCGGAGTTGACTGAGTCTGTTCGAAAGGGGTCGGGGGCTTTGCTGCCTGTTCAGTAGGTCATGGAGAGGATGTGACAGATTGTTCATAATCGATAACAGTTTGTTTAGTGACCTCCACTCCACCACTCACTCGAAAGAGTCCGGTTTGTGGCCAAGGATGGATCCAGCCTTTTTGATGAGATTATTTCGTCTTTTTGCATCACCAACACCGATGCTGCTCCCCCAACAGAAAGCAGCAAAGAAGAGTGCACTGGCTACAACAGATCGGTAAAATATCTGCACCAACCTTCCTCACGCATTCAAGGATCTCGACTTCCTTAGAAAATAGAGTCTGCTCGTCCCCTTCTTTTAAACAGTCTTTGTGTTGGTTTTCCAGTCGTGTCTTTTGCTGAGGTGAACCTCGAAGTAACTGTACATCTCCGCCACAGTAACCTCTTCCTCCAGAATGTATACAGGACTCGTCATAGTCCTCTCCCTCCAGAATGTATACAGGACTCGTCAAAGTCCTCTTCCTCCAGAATGTATACAGGACTCGTCACAGTCCTCTTCCTCCAGAATGTATACAGGACTCGTCACAGTCCTCTTCCTCCAGAATGTATACAGGAGTCGTCACAGTCCTCTTCCTCCAGAATGTATACAGGACTTGTCACAGTCCTCTTCCTCCTAAAATCAATAACCATTTCCCTGGTTTTAGTCTCCGATTGTAAAGGTTCTGCAAAATACCAAAGAGCAGGATCACACAGGTCTTCAGTACCCTGGGGCTGATACCGACAGGGTCAGCAGATGTAGCCTCTCCCCCTGTCTCCTACCCTGACCTACAGTCACTGTCAGACGGGACAGCAGGTGTAGTCTCTCCCCCTGTCTCCTACCCTGACCTACAGTCACTGTCAGACGGGACAGCAGGTGTAGTCTCTCCCCCTGTCTCCTACCCTGACCTGCAGTCACTATCAGACGGGACAGCAGATGTAGTCTCTCCCCCTGTCTCCTACCCTGACCTGCAGTCACTGTCAGACGGGGCAGCAGATGTAGTCTCTCTCCCTGTCTCCTACCCTGACCTGCAGTCACTGTCAGACGGGACAGCAGATGTAGTCCCTTTCCCTGTCTCCTACCCTGACCCGCAGTCACTGTCAGACGGGACAGCAGATGTAGTAGATGAGGTTTTCCTCCTCCTACCAGTGTTGAGCCTTGCTGTTACAGTCTGATACCAGAGATCACCATTCAGACTAAAATCATTTCAGCTGTCTTCCATCCATTGACATTTGCAGAATTTTGACCGTGCGGAAAAGGGAAAGGGTCTGTGTGTGAATATCAAACGCAACAGCACATCAGTTCTGCCGTGTCTGTCACTTCACCAGGAATTGGATGCCTTCAGTCCTCGAATGTGGAGCAGGAGATGCTGGAGAAGACAGCACACAGTTGTGACAAGGAAACCCGAATATGTGTACACGTCCGTGATCTGAGTTTATGAACGGCCAGTCAGTTGGTAGTGGTGGGATGTCAATCACGGGATCTCATTTTGGAAGGGATGCACGAGGACGTTGTACCTGCAGATACACCAGCAAGTTCACACTGGGGAGAAGCCGTTCACCTGCTCCCAGTGTGGGAAAGGATTCATACAAACATCCGATCAGCAGAGATACCGGAGCGGTCACTCGAGGGAGAGCCCATTCACCAGCGGCGAGTGTGGGAAGGGTTCAATCAGTTAATTCAGCGACTGAAGCTCCAGCCATTTCACGCAGGGGGAAGCAGCTGCACACCTGTTCGGAGCGTGGGAAAAGTTTCATTCAGGTAACCCACCTTGAGAGGCTCCAGCGAGTTAACAATCAGTAGAGGCCATACTTCTGTACTGAGTGAGCAAAGAGATTTACTCAGTCATCACTAATGCTGAAACACCAACAACTTCACACCAGGGAGGAAGTTCAGGTCAGCTGTCTGTTAAATGTTTATACACGATGGTGACTAAATCTAGTTGCGAGTTGACGAGAGATAATTGTCAGATTCTGCGGATATTGCAGCAGTTCCTCACACTGAACCCTGGTCACTCAGCATTGCAGGGCTTTGTTAGACCAGAACTCCACACGATATAGGAGCACAATCAGGCCATTCGGCCCATCGAGTGTGCTCTGAGATTTCATCAGCACTCAGTTCCAGTTCATCGCTCAACACCCAATCCAGAATAGCTGATCCCCAGTGTGTTCAACCAGCAGCTGCTCGAAACGGACATCTCGTAGGCATTCTACAAATCTCCCACTCTTGGTAACCAACACTAACCTGATTTTTCTAATTGATATACCCCCATGACTATCGTAACATAGCCCTTTTGACATGCATTTTGTCTCCTGTTGTCATTTATAGACCGCATCCTTACCACGGTTAGAGGTCTGCATATAAATTTTCTCAGGGTCTTGTTACACTTAATGTTTCTTCACTCTACCCACAGAGATTCTACCTCTTCCGATCCTGTACCGCCTCTTTTTTGTAATGATTTGATTTCATATTTACCAGCAGAGCCACCCGCCCCTTTGCCTACCTACCTGTCCTTCCGATACAACGTGTCTGCTTGGTCGTTAGCTCCGGGTTATAATCTTCTTTCAGCTATGATACGGATATGTACACAAATCACACTGTGCTAAAAGTTCACCTCTCTTATTCTGTACACTGTGCACATTCAAACATAACACCCCCAGTCCTGCATTCATCCCCCTTATCGATGTTATCCCACTTTAATGCTGCAACTCATCTCGTTGACTGCAGTTTTGCCCTGACATCAGCCTCTGCTTGCTAGTACTCTCACTGCACACTATCTCTGTTGCCAACCAACTACGTCATCCCAGGTATTCACACTCCTGTTCCCATCCCCCCGACAGGTTATTTTAAACACACGCTCTAACAAACCTGCCCACGAGCATACTGGACCCCGCCAGGTACAGGTGCAACCCGTCCCTGTTGTACAGATCATTGCATCCCCAGGAGAGATCCCAATGACCCAGAGATCTGATGCAATGCCCCTGCACCAGTTCCTCAACCACACATTCATCTGCCGCATCATCCTATTCTTACCCAATTTTGAAATGTTGCCTCACTTGGAAGGACTGTTTCTGAGCCAGAATGGAGCTGAGGGAGGAAGTAAATGGGAGCGTATAGAACTTCGCTTGCAAGGATATGTTCCAGGAGCGAGATCAGTGGGGGGAGCGGGGTAAGGTAAAGATAGGAAGGTAGGAAGCGGTTTAGACAAGATAACCATGCAAATCGGTCGGGTTATAAAATATATCAGCTGGTGTGAATGTGTTTTGTGAGCCCTGCTACCTGCCACGGTCGGTGTCTTTCTCAGGTCAGCAGTCAGCTGATTGCGCCAGTGTGGATGGTGGAGGCTTTACAGGGATGGTAAATGGTGCAGGGGTCAGGCGGGGTTACAAAATGACGATGGGTGTAGGGTAAGAAGGGTTTTCACAGATGGTGAGGGCCGCAAGGATCGGGGGTGTGAACAGAAATGGGGAATGATGTAAGGGTTTTCACAGAGGGTGAGGTGTGAAGGATCGGAGGTGTGAACAGAAATGGGGAGTGACGAAAGGGTTTTCACAGAGGGTGAGGTGTGAAGGATCTGAGGTGTGAACAGAAATGGGGTGTGATGTAAGGGTTTTCACAGAGGGTGAGGTGTGAAGGATCGGGGGTGTGCAAAGAAATGGGGAGTGATGTAAGGGTTTTCACAGAGGGTGAGGTGTGAAGGATCGGAGGTGTGAACAGAAATGGGGAGTGACGTAAGGGTTTTCACAGCGGGTGACGTGTGAAGGATCGGGAGTGTGCACAGAAATGGGGAGTGATGTAAGGGTTTTCACAGATGGTGAGGTGTGAAGGATCGGGGGTGTGAACAGAAATGGGGAGTGACGTAAGGGTTTTCACAGAGGGTGAAGTGTGAAGGATCGGAGGTGTGAACAGAAATGGGGAGTGACGTAAGGGTTTTCACAGAGGGTGAGGTGTGAAGGATTGGAGGTGTTAACGGAAATGGGGAGTGATGTAAGGGTTTTCACAGAGGGTGAAGTGTGAAGGATCGGGGGTGTTAACAGAAATGGGGAGTGATGTAAGGGTTTTCACAGAGGGTGAGGTGTGAAGGATCGGGGATGTGAACAGAAATGGGGAGTGATGTAAGGGTTTTCACAGAGGGTGAGGTGTGAAGGATCGGGGGTGTTAACAGAAATGGGGAGTGATGTAAGGGTTTTCACAGAGGGTGAAGTGTGAAGGATTGGAGGTGTGAACAGAAATGGGGAGTGATGTAAGGGTTTTCACAGAGGGTGAGATGTGAAGGATTGGAGGTGTGAACAGAAATGGGGAGTGATGTAAGGGTTTTCACAGAGGGTGAAGGCTGCAAGGATCGGAGGTGTGAACAGAAATGGGGAGTGACGTAAGGGTTTTCACAGAGGGTGAGGTTTGAAGGATCGGGGGTGTTAACAGAAATGGGGAGTGATGTAAGGGTTTTCACAGAGGGTGAGATGTGAAGGATCGGGGGTGTTAACAGAAATGGGGAGTGACGTAAGGGTTTTCACAGAGGGTGAGATGTGAAGGATCGGGGGTGTTAACAGAAATGGGGAGTGACGTAAGGGTTTTCACAGAGAGTGAGGGCCGCAAAGTTCGGAGGTGTGAACAGAAATGGGGAGTGACGTAAGGGGGTGTAAAGGAATGCTTCTCCACCACTGGGGAAACGTACTTCACTTGTCGGACCAAAATGGCATTTCTTTCTGTAACAAAATGGAACCTGTATTGTATCAGAGTGCTTTGCTAAAAGTCTTCGTGCAACATGATGCTGATGGTACCTGAGCACTTGAGTGCAGAACCGCAGCTGTGTTACTGGAAGAATGCCAAACATTGTTTCAGCAGACAACAAAATGCACCCTGTCCTTCAACTTGTGTCCAAAGGGGTGATGGTATTGTTTCTTTTTGATAAAGCTATTACCAGCATTTGGGCAGTGCTAGTCTTCCCTTGCTGCAAGGAAACATAAAGGCACTTTTGATTGATCCACTCTGAGTTATTTGTTATTGGTTACCAGACGTGGTGAAAAGGTGCTTAACGCCATCTGCTACCTGGACACTCACTCTTACCTGCACCCGCACCTTACTCCCCACCGCTTCGCCATCTCAACACTATAAAACAATTCAGTAGAAACTGAAATACCCATTCCGTCCATTGAGTCTTCTCCACCATTCGATCACGGCTATTGGATGTTCCCTCTGAACCCCACGCTGCTGCCTTCTAGCGGTCACCTTTGACACCCTTATTAATCAACAATCCACCATTTACTTACGTGAAGTCCATTACGCCACTGGTGTTTGGGGCAGCAATGAGGAGATTGCAGAAGAGGTTCACCAGGATGTTGTGTGGATTGGAATCATGAGCTACTGTGTGAGGAGAGTTTGGACAAACTTGGGCTGTTTTCTCTGGAGTGGAGGAGGCTTAGGGTGACCTGATAGAACTTGATAAGATTACGAAAGATCTCGATAGAGTAGATAGCTGACATTTTTAACCTTCTGTGCCACAATGTCTAATACCAGAGATCATGCATTTAGAGAGGAGGGACCTGTGGAATTCATTACTATGGACGGCTCAGAGGCCAAGTCATCCTGTTTAGTTAAAGCATACATTGACCGGTGCTTGATTAGTAAAGGCATCAAATGTTATGGGGAGAAGGCAGGAGAATTATGTTGTGAAGGAAAATAAAAGACACTGGGATAGCGACGGAAAGAGGAAACTTTAGAGTCAGACGTGTCAAGCACAGACAGACGGGACAGACTCAGACAGGGGTTCTTGTCTGGCACGGAGCAATGAGGCTGAACACCGGTTCATTTTCCACTCTCGGACCTTTACTGAGACTATTTTTCATCAGTACATGTTTCTCAAACAATACATTTCAATGTACAAGTTCAACATAAATTTATTATCAAACTGTGTTAACCAGCTGCTTTCGAACACTTCACAAAATGTTTGCAAGGTAACTCAATGCCCACCCCCAGCCTGGGGTCAGGAATGGGACCAATTCCAGAGGGAGAGGGCTGGGTGAGTCTGGGACTTTGTGAAGGAGCCCTAACTCCAAACTCCTCATTTCCCTTCCTCTTCTCACTCCCCTCCCTCACACTCCACTGCATGTGTTTGTGAGATAGAGAGAGACCTGCCTGCCCACTCACCCTCCATCAACGATGTCCCCTCTCCCCAACACACTCACACTCCTGTGCACACTGCAATCCCTGTGGGCTGAATTGATCCAAAAATGTTATGTCCTCCCTCTTGCTCCAACTCCTTAGCCACGTGTTAAACTGTTTCTCCTTCCTACTCCTGGCACATGGCATGGATGGCAGTCCTGAGATCACAGCCCTGGATGAGTTGATTCTTTACTTAGCACCTCACTAACTGAACTTCCTTTGCAGAACCTTGTTAGTCTACCCCCCTTCCCATCTGAGCCTTAGAACCATACCAAGTGCCAGAGACCCTACAGCTGTGACTTCACTTTGTGAGGTCATCCCCCCATCCCAACAGCATCTAAGGTGATATATGTGTTGTTCAGGGGGATGGCCACAGGGGTGCACTGCACTCACTGTTTTACCCCTTTCTCCTCCCTGACTGTCACCCAGTTTCTTGTGCTGTCACCTTGGGTGCAACTGCCTCTCTATATGTCCTACCTATCACCCCTTCAGCCTCCCGAATGGTCTGGGGTTCATCCAGTTCCAGCTCCAACTCCTCAATGTGAATCATTCGGAGCTGAAGCCGGATGCCCTTCTCACAGGTGTAGTTACCAGGGACACAGGAGGGTCCCCTGCCTTCCCACATCCTGCCAGAGGAGCTTTCCACTATCCTGCCTGGCATCTCGACTGTTCTCACTGAGCAAATGTAAAGAAGGGGGCAAAAAAAAGTTCCACCTCCAGCATAATTTTGCCTTCTCTGATTGAAGGCTCTCCTCACTGAAACCTCAAAGTCTCCGCTCCAACTTTGTCCACTCTAACATGGGCCACTCCTCTTGCTCCTGCCTAACATTAAGTTATTTTTGATAATAAATCCTGTACACTGATTGGCCACTGCTCAAAGCTTTAATAAATACTGTCCTGAGCCACTGCCATTAATACTCAATTGTCAAACCTGAGTGAATCACATCCTCTCAAGCTTCTGATCTCTCCGATTAACGATGGGTCAAAGCCCGGCAGGGTGACACAAGGATGAATGACTGATTGAAACCCATCCCACATTCAGAGCAGGTGACCACCCTCACCACAGTGTGAACCCGCCACTGTCTCTGCAGTGTGGATGAGTGTGTGAATGCCTTCCCACAGTCTGAGCAGGTCAACATCCTCTCACTGCTGAAAACAGTCTGGTGTGTCGTTAGGTGAGATGTCTGAGTGAATCTCTTCCGACAATCTGAGGAAGGTGAACAGTTTCTACCCACTGTGAACTCGCTGATGTTTTTTCAATTGAGATGACTGAGTGAATGTCTTCCCACAGTCTGAGCAGGTGAACGGCCTCTCCCCAGTGTGAATGAACTGGTGTGTCAGTAATTAAGTGGAACTAGTGAATGCCTTCCCACATTCAGAGCAAGTGAATGGCCTCTCCCCAGTGTGAACTCGTTGATGTTCATTCAGTTGAGATGACCAACTGAATTCCTTCCCACAGTCTGAGCAGTTGAAAGGTTTCTCCCCAGTGTGAATTCGCTGATGTTCCTTCAATTGCGAAGACCGAGTGAATCCTTTCCCACATTCAGAGCAGGTGAACGGCTTCTCCCCAGTGTGAACTCGCTGATGCACTTTGAAGTCAGATGACCGAATGAATTCCTTCCCACAGACTGAGCAGGTGAATGGTTTCTCCCCAGTGTGAACTAATTGGTGTGTCAGTAGGTGAGAAGATCGAGTGAATCTCTTCCCACATTTGGAGCAGGTGAATAGTTTCTCCCCGGTATGAAGTCGTTGATGCACTTTCAAGTCCGATGACCGTGCAAATTCTTTTCCACAATCTGAGCAGGTGAATGGTTTCTCTCCAGTGTGAACTCGTTGATGTACTTGTAAGTCAGACGACCGTGTGAATTTCTTCCCACAACCTGAGCAGGTGTACGGCTTCTCCCCAGTGTGAATTCGCTGGTGAACTTTCAAGTCAGATGGCCATGTGAATCCCTTCCCACAAACTGAGCAGGTGAATGGTTTCTCCCCAGTGTGAATAAACTGATGTTTCTTTAGTTGAACTGACTGAGTGAATCCCTTCCCACAGTCTGAGCAGGTGAACGGCTTCTCCCCAGTGTGAATTCGATAGTGCTTCACAAGTGTGGATGACTGCGTGAATCTCTTCCCACATTCAGAGCAGCAGAACGGTTTCTCTCCGGTGTGAACTCGCTGATGTACCTTCAGTTGAAATGACCGAGCAAATCCCTTCCCACATTCAGAGCAGATGAATGGCCTACCCCCAGTGTGAACAAACTGATGTTCCTTCAGCTGAGATAACTGAATGAATCTCTTCCCACACTCAGAGCATGTGAAAGGCCTCTGCCCAGTGTGAACTAACTGGTGTCTCAGTAGGTGAGATGGTCGACGGAATCCCTTCCCACAGTCTGAGCAGGTGAATAGCCACTCTTCAGTGTGAACTAACTGATGTTCTTTTAGTTGAGCTGAATGAGTGAATCCCTTCCCACAGTCTGAGCAGGTGAACGGCCTCTCACCAGTGTGAAGTCTGAAGTGCTTCACAAGGGTGGATGACTGAGTGAATCCCTTCCCACATTCAGAACAGCTGAACGGCCACTCCCCCGTGTGAACTAACTGGTGAGTCAGTAGGTGATTTGACCGAGTGAATCCCTTTCCACATTCAGAACACGTGAATGGTCTGTCCCAGGTGTGAACTAACTGGTGTGTCAGTAGGTGAGATGACTGACTGAATCCTTTCCCACAGTCTGAGCAGGTGAATGGCCTCTCCCCAGTGTGAACTCGCTGGTGCCTCTGAAGTGTGGATGAGTGAGTGAATCCCTTCCCGCAGTCTGTGCAGGTGAACGGCATCTTCTCAGTGTGAACCCGCTGGTGTTCGTTCAGTGGAGATAACTGAGTGAATCCTTTCCCACATTCAGAGCTGGAAAATGACTTTTCCATGCTGTAAACTTGCTGGTGTCACTGTGGTGTGTTTGAGTGTGTAATTGCCATCCCACACCCACAGCAGGTCAATATCTTCTGACTGCTGAATTTTTGGATATATCTTTCGCATCAATGACAGAATGAATTACTTCCCACAGTCAGAACAGGTGGAGCATCTCACTATGGTGTGAAATTGCTCATCGATCTTCAGGCTGGATGACTGAGCAGTTCCCCTCCTACACACAGAACAGGTGAAAGTCAGACATTTGAATTGCTTGTAGAATCAATACAGTTGAACTGATCTCCAGTGAACAAATGCTGGTGTGTTCTCAGCTCCCGGTTCCAGTGAATAACACTGAGTTACAACAGAAAACTTCATTTCAGACACAAAATACATTTCCAGTTTGGATGAGATACTTCTTCATCTCCAAGGATCGACAACAGATGTGTTGTTGTTGCAAAGACAATATTTGCTCACTCCTTAAGTATCCATTCAGAGACAGCAAAACTGACGTGCTGCTGTGTTTGAGATCCCCGTGCACAAGTGTTCTGGCATTTTAAACCTGTAAAAATATTTGCAAAAGATATCAGTGGATGAAGGACAATATTTCAAGTGAGATTTTAGTCTGTCATGAGCTCCAGCATCACAATGTTAGAAAGTTCACCTCAAGTTGGAGCCAAAGGGTTAGTAATGTACTGTAGATTTCTATGTTTATCTATGAACTCCTCATCTTCTAACTGGGCTAGGATCAGGCATCCTAACTGACCAGAAAATTCTCTGATTGTATTCCTGTCTGGATGAGAATGGGCTATTTCTGCCCTCAATTAACCTGTGACTTGGCTCAATTTGTCTCTGTCCTTTGGTATTATTTCAAGTTCTGGTCATGTTCCACAACACTACAAAGAGCCTTTGTTACTACGTGTTTGATCCTGGAGATTTTCTAATTCCTCGGATCCCCTCTCCCGAGCTGATTGACAGAGATGAACCCATCGATGGCAATGTCAATTAATATGAAGGGGAGGTCAGCAGTTTTTCGAGTGTGGCACTTTTGTGATGTGAAAGTCAGAAGTCACTTGTCATCGAAGACAAACATGTTTTGTGTCCTTATTTACCCGGAGAAAACAAAAGCTGACGGAATGTGTCCCCCCCCCCCCCACAATTCAGCACTAAATGACATTTTCACTGACTGGAAGGTAGACTATTCATCCGAGATTAACTTGAACTATATTTTTGTTCCGAGTTCTTAATCCTCGGATTGAAATAGCTGGAGCTTGGCAGTAGTTGGGAGATACATCCACCCACAGCATTTCCTCCGCCTGTACCGCGACAAGGCTGGCAATTTCACCCATGGCTGCCTCTTTACCCAGAATGCCGGAGGAACCAGAAACCTATCTACTCGCTGTACAATGATCCAGCGATTCGCATGCGCCGCAGGGCTGGCTGCGGCTCCAGCGCTCATCAGACGAAAGGTCCCTGGGGCTCGAGTACAGATTGTGGGGCTGAGAAAGAGGGAAAGCATCGGGGCTGCTGCGGAGTGTAGAACCAGTGTGGCCGGAGCTCAAAGTAATTGTACTTCAGTCGTGGTTCGAACACCGGTGATTAATTTCCCACCCGGATCATCCTCCCACCTGCGGCCGATCCTCCTGAGCCTCTCGTCTACTGAGCGCATGCGCGATATCCGGGATTAGCTCAGACCTCTACGCATGCGCATTTGATCCCGAGTGGAAACCGTGACGGAAGCGTCATTTACAAACTCACCAGGAAGTGCGCAGACTTTGCGAAAAATAAAACGTAGAACTATAATAATAGAAACATAGAAACCCTACAGCATAATACAGGCCCTTCGCCCACAAAGTTGTGCCGAAAATGTCCCTACATTAGAAATTACGAGGCTTACCTAGAGCCCTCTATTTTTCTAAACTCCATGTACCTATCCAAAACTCTCTTAAAAGACCCTGTCGTATCCACCTCTACCACCGTTGCCGGCAGCCCATTCCACGCACTCACCACTCTCTGCGTAAAAAATTACCCCTGACATCTCCTCTGTACCTACTCCCCAGCACCTTAAACCTGAGTCCTGATTAGATAGATATACTTTATTAATCCCGAGGGAAATTTGGTTTCGTTGCAGCTGCACCAACCAAGAATAGAGCGTAAATATAGCAATACAAAAACCATAAACAATCAAACAACAAAATGCAAACTATGCCAGATGGAAAATAAGTCCAGGACCAGTCTATTGGCTCAGGGTGTCTGACCCTCCACGGGAGGAGCTGCACGTTCGATGGCCAAAAGCAGGAACGATCTCCCGCGCCGCCCAGTGTTGTATCACGGTGGAATGTGGCAAAAGTCCAACAGTAAAAAGTTCAATATCCAGTCTGCAAACACGTTCCTCGATCGTAATATGCCCCGGATTGCACCACCTGTTGTTAACCAGATCAGTAAGCTCCCTAATCCTTAATGTTTACCGCTCTCAGAGCACTTCCGGTCAGCCGGAGCAATATTACCCACGAACTCCTCTTTTCCAAAAGTCTCTGTTGTCTCGACCCGGTCCTCTTTCCTCGACTTTGTGATCCCCCTCTGCATCCTCTGCGTGTTTTCCTCCGGATTTCCGCCGCTCTGCTCGGTAAACCCGCCGGCATTAGCTGGTCCCTGGAATACACAATGCGACCTTGCTTCTGTCCCGCGTGTCGGGGTGTGACCATCTCCAGCGCTTAAAAAAAAACAAATAAAACTCTCTCTACCAGCATGTTAGAGAGGGTGCAGCTTCGACGTGTTACCGTGAGAAAAAGAATACAAAAAATAACATAAATTAAAAAGTAAGAAGAAGAAAGTAAGAATAGATCGGAACGGCTGTACCAGGCTACATGCACGACCGGCGCATGCGCACTCTTGTGGCAACCATTTCAGCCCTGGGAAAAGCCTCTGACTATCCACATGATCAATGCCTCCAATCATCTTATAAACCACTATCAGGTCACCTCTCATCTTCCGTCGCTCCAAGGTGAAAAGGTCGAATTCACTCAACCTATTCTCATTAGGTATGCTCTCCAATCCAGGCAAATCTTTGTAAATCTCCTCTGCACCCTTTCTATGGCTTCTGCATCCTTCCTGTTGGGAGGCGACCAGAACTGACCACGGTACTCCAAGTGGGGTCTGACCAGGGTCCTATATAGCTGCAACATTACCTCTCGGATCCTAAATTCAATCCCACAATTGATGAAGGCCAATACACTGTACGCCTTCTTAACCAGAGAGTCAACCTGCGCAGCTGCTTTGGGCGTCCTATGGACTCGGACCCCAAGATCCCTCTCATCCTCCACACTGCCAAGAGTCTTACCATTAATACTATATTCTGCCATCATATTTGACCTATCAAAATCAACCACTTCACACGTATCTGGGTTGAACTCCATCTGCCATTTCTCAGCCCAGTTTTGCATCCTATCAATGTCCCGCTGTAACCTCTGACAGCCCTCCACACTATCCACAACACCTCCAACCTTTGTGTCATCAACAGACTTTCTAACCCATCCCTCCACATCCTCATTAGGTCATTTATAAAAATCACGAAGAGTAAGGGTCTCAGAACAGATCCCTGAGGCACACCACTCGTGACCGAGCTCCATGCAGATTATGACCCGTCTACAGCCACTTTTTGCCTTCTGTGGGCAAGCCAGTTCTGGATCCACAAAGCAATATCCCCTTGGATCCATTATCTCCTTACTTTCTCAATAAGCCTTGCATGGGGTACCTTATCAAATGCCTTGCTGAAATCCATATACACGACATCTACTGCTCTTCCTTCATCAATGCGATCAGTCACATCCTCAAAAAATTCAATCAGGCTCGTAAGGCACGACCTGCCCTTGACAAAACCATGCTGACTATTCCTAATAATATTATACCTCTCCAAATGTTCATAAATCCTGCCTCTTAGGATCTTCTCCATCAACTTACCAACCACTAAGGTAAGACTCACTGGTCTGTAATTTCCTGGGCTATCTCTACTCCGTTTCTTGAATAAAGGAACAACATCTGCAACCCTCCAATCCTCCTGAACCTCTCCCGTCCCCATTGATGATGCAAAGATCATCGCCAGAGGCTCAGCAATCTCCTCCCTCGCCTCCCACAGCAGCCTGGGGTACATCTCATCCGGTCCCGGCGACTTATCCAACTTGATGCTTTCCAAAAGCTCCAGCACATCCTCTTTCTTAATATCTACATGCTCAAGCTTCTCAGTCTGCTGAAAGTCATCAATACAGTCACCAAGATCCTTTTCCATAGTGAATACTGAAGTAAAATATTCATTAAGTACCTCTGCTATTTCCTCCGGTTCCATACACACTTTCCCACTGTCACACTTGATAGGTCCTAATCTTTAACATCTTATCCTCTTGCTCTTCATATACTTGGGGTACCTTGGGGTTTTCCATAATCCTGCCCGCCAAGGCTTTCTCATGGTCCCTTCTGGCTCTCCTAATTTCCTTCTTAAACTCCTTCCTATTAGCCTTATAATCTTCTCGATCTCTAACATTACCTAGCTCTCTGAACCTTTTGTAAGCTTTTTTCTTTCTTCTTGACTAGATTTATTACAGCCTCTGTACACCACGGTTCCTGTACCCTATCATAACTTCTTGTCTCATTGGAACGTTCCCATGCAGAATCCCACACAAATATCCCCTGAACATTTGCCACATTTCTTCCATACTTTTCCCTAAGAACATCAGTTTCCAATTTCCTGCCTAATAGCCTCATAATTCTCCTTACTCCAATTAAACGCTTTCTAACTTCTCTGTTCCTATCTCTCTCTAATGCTATTCTAAAGGAGATAGAATTATCATCAGTGTTAACTAGGGGGCCGTGCACAATCCTGATTTGATGGAGACAGATGTGAAGAAGCACGGAGGAACACCCGGAGAAACTTCTGAAATGCCCGCTTCACTGCCGCTGCTACTGTGTGATCGAGAATCTCCGGAGGGAAAGGCCCCACATCCTCGGCTTTGCCTATTGCCTGTTGCTGGGGCCGGGGTCAAAGCGCTCGGCAGAGATGGTGCTCGGTGTCGGAGAGCTGGTCGGAGGCTCGGAGTTTTCGTACGGACTCGGAGTCAGACTGTGGTCAGATGCTTCCAGGATGCTGCATCGGCAAGTTTGCGGCACTGGAGGTTCACCGTCCGCGTGAGATGATGGGACTTTGAGATTTTTTACCGTGCCCATGGTCTGTTCTTATCAAATTACGATATTGCTTTGCACTGTTGTAACTATATGTTACAATTATATGTTTTTTGTCAGTTTTTCAGTCGGTTTGTCATGTGTTTCTGTGATATCATTCTGGAAAAACATTGTATCACTTCTTAATGCATGCATTACTAAATGACAATGAAAGACGACTGCATGTCCCCATAATCGAAATCTAAAATCACTATCTGCAAAATGCTCTCCCACTGAGATCTGACAGCTGACCAGGTTCTTTTCCCAATACCAAATCAAGTACAGCCTCTCCTCTTGTAGGCTTATCTACAAATTGAGTCAAGAAACCTTCCTGCTCAGACCTAACACCCCATCTAAACCCCTTGCTCTAGGGAGATGCCAATCGATATTTGGGAAATTAAAATCTCCCATCATGACAACTCTGTTATTATTACACCTTGCTAGGATCTGTTTCCCTATCTGCCCCTCGATATCCCTGTTACTATTGGGCGGCTTATAAAAAATACCCAGTGAAGTTATTGACCCTTTCGTGTTGCTAACCTCTCCCCACAGACACTGTACCAATAATGTACCAGTTCAGACCTTCACTGAGACCATTTCTCATAAGTACATGTTTTACACACAAAACATTGAAAAGTTCAACGTAAATTTATTATCAAAATGTGTTAACCAGATGCTATCAAACAATTCATTTTCTTGTTGGTAAGGCAAATCAATGCCCACCCCCAGCCTGGGGTAGGGAATGGGACCAATTCCAGAGGGGGACGGTTGGGTGAGTCTGAGACTTTGTGAATGAGCCCTAACACCATCCTCCTCATTCCCCTTATCCCTCCTCACTCCCCTCCCTCACACTCCACTGCATATGTTTGTGTGTGTGTGTGTGTGTGTGTGTGTGTGTGTGTGTGAGAGAGAGAGAGAGAGAGAGAGAGAGAGAGAGAGAGAGAGAGAGAGAGAGAGAGAGAGAGAGAGAGAGAGAGAGAGAGAGACCTGTCTGCCCACTTCACTCTCCAGCAACGATGTCCCCTCTTCCGCCAACGCACTCAAACTCCTGTACATACAGTAATCCTTGCAGGCTCAAATGATCCAATAACATTATGCCCTCCCTCCTGCACCAAATCCTTAGACACATGTTAAATTGTAAAATCTTCCTATTTTTGGCATGTGGCACAGATGACAGACCTTTGGTCACAGCCCTGGACGAGCTGCCCTTTAACTTAGCACCTCACTCCCTGAACTCCCTTTGCAGAACCTTGTTACTCTACCAGCCCATATCATTGGTACCCACATAGATCACGACCTTCACTGTTCACCCTCCTGAGCAAAGCTGAGTGCTCGGCCGGAGATAACCCAGACCTGGAGCACACAGGAAGCTACATACCATCCTGGAATCTCATTCTTACCCACGGAACATTCAGTAAGTTCCCTTAGCTAATGATTCACCAGTGACCACAGCTCGCCTCTTCTCCACCCTTCCCTTCTCAGTTTCAGGGCCAGACTAAGTGTCAGAGACCCTCCTGCTGTGACCTTCCTTTGCCAGGTCATCCCACTGTCTCTAACTGTGACCAAAGTGATATATGTGTTGTTCAGCGGGATGGACACAGGGGTACACTGCACTTGCTGTTCCCCCACCCCCCTTTCTGCTTTGCGACTGTCACTCAGTTTCCTGTGGCGTACAGCCAGGTTACAACTACCTCTCTATATGTCCGACCTATCACCCCTCCAGCCTCCCGAGTGATCTGGAGTTCATCCAGTTCCAGCTCCCACTCCTTAATGTGGATTATTCGGAGCTGAAGCTGGATGCCCTTCTCACAGGTGTAGTTATCAGGGACACAGGAGGGTCTCCTGCCTTTCCACATCCCGCAAGAGGAGCTTTCCACTATCCTGCCTGGCACCTTGACTGTTCTAACTGAGCAAATGTGAGGAAGGGGGCAAAAAAACTTCCACCTCCAGTATAATGTTGCCTTCTCTGTGCGAAGGCTGTCCTGACTGAACCCTCAAAGAGGTAAAGCCTCAAAGTCTCCACTCCAACTCTGCCCAGTCCAGCATCGGCCACTCCATTTGCTGCTGCCTAACGTTGGCATCTTCTTGTTAATCAATCCTGACTGTTGACTGGCCCCTGGTGAAAGCTCAAAAATAACCTTCCCTGAAACCACTGCCTTTAATGCTCAATTGTCGAACTTGAGTGAATTGTGTCCTCTCAAACTTCGATTAACAATGGGTCAAAGCCCGGCAGGGTGACACAAGGATGAGTGACTGATTGAAACCCATCCCACATTCAGATCAGGTGACCACCCTCACCACAGTGTGAACCCGCCACTGTCTCTGCAGTGTGGATGAGTGTGTGAATGCCTTCCCACAGTCTGAGCAGGTCAACGTCCTCTCACTGCTGAAAACAGTCTGGTGTGTAGACAGGCGAGATGAAAGTGTGAATTCATTCCCAGTTGGAACAGGTGAACGGCTTCTACCCAGTGTGAACTCGCTGATGTTCATTCAGTTGAGATGACTGAGTGAATTCCTTCCCGCAGTCTGAGCAGTTGTACAGTTTCTCCCCTGTGTATACGTGCGGAGTTCATTCAATACCGGATGACCGGCGAGACCTCTCTCAGAAAGGGGAATCCTTGGTCGCTCCAATAGTGTTGTAAGTAATCCTGGAGTAACAAACATCAGCCTCATCGGTCCAAAATGCATTTTCATGTCCCAGCATCTTCTCAGTTAAGTTTAATTTCCATTCCTCAGACCTTCCGGCAAGTTCAGGGGTTCCTGTCCTCCAAAACGCAGCAAGACAGGTTTGGAGAGGGTGCACCACACAGAGCTGTATTTGAGTGCTCGCAGCATAAGAAATAAAGTGGATGGTCTTGAAATTCAGCTAGATTAGCAATATGACGTTGTGGCCAAACCTGAAACTTGGCTAAAGGATGGCTGCCACTGGGTAAAATAGAGTTGAGAATAGATATACGACCAATAGAAAATGATACGGGCGATATTGTGATGGGAGATAGGGATGGCAGAGGAACTGAATGCGTATTTTGCATGATTCTTCACGGTGGAAGACATCTGCAGTACTGAATATCGGACATTCAAGAGTGTCAGGAGAGTGAAGCACATGCAGTGAAAGTTACAGCTGAGAAGGTGCTCAGGAAGGTTAAAGGTCTGAGGGTGGATAAATCTCCTGGATCTGAGGGTGGATAAATCTCCTGGACCTGATGGAATGCACCTTCAGGTTCTGAAGGAAATAGCTGGAGAGATTTTGTAGGCATTACTAAAGATCTTTCAAGAATCGATAGATTCTGGCATAGTATCTGATGACTGGAAAATTACAAATGTTACTCCGCTATTTAAGAAGGGTGGGAGGCAGCAGAAAAGAAACTACAAACCTGAAAGCCTGACTTCAGTGGTTGGGAAGTTGCTGGAATCGATTGTTATGGATGAGATTACGGAGTACCGGGAGGCACATGACAAGATAGGCCAAAGCCTGCGTGGTTTCCTGAAAGGAAAATCCTGCCTTACTAACCTACTGCAATTCTTTGAGGAAATTACAAGTTGGGTAGACAAAGGGGATGTAGTAGATGTGGTATACTTGGATTTTCAGGGGCCTTTGAAAGGTGCTGCACATGAGGCTGCTAAGCAAGATAAATCTCATGGAATTAGAGGGAATTTACTACCATGGTTGGAGCATTGGCTGATCAACAGAAAACAGAGTGGGAATAAAGGGATCCTATTCTGGCTGGCTGCCGGTTACCAATGGAGTTCCACTGTAGGCGGTGTTGAGACCACTGCTTTTTACGATGTATGTCAATGACTCGGACTGTTGGATTAATGGATTTGTGGAAAAATTTGCCGATGATACAAAGGTAGGTGGACGAGCAGGTAGTGCTGAGGAAACAGAGTGCTGGCAGAGAGATTTAGATAGTTTCAGGGAATGGACCAAATACAATGTTGGAAAGTGTATGGTCATGCATATTGGTGAAAGAAATAAACAGGCAGACAATTACTTAGATTGGGAGAGAATTGAAAATGCAGAGCTGGAAAGAAACTTGGAAGTCCTTGTGCAGGATACCCTAAAGGTTAACCTCCAGGCTGAGTCGGTGGTGAAGAAGGTGAATGCAATGGTGGCATTCATTTCTCGAGGTACAGAATATAAGAGCAGGGATGTGATGTTGAGGCTCTATAAGGCACTCGTGAGACCACACTTGGAGTATTGTGAGCAGTTTTGGGTTCCTTATTTTAGAATGGATATACTGACATTGCAGGGGGTTCAGAGAAGATTCATAAGAATGATTCCAGGAATGAAAGAGTTACCATACGAGAAGCATCTGTCTTCTCTTGGGCTGTATTCCCCGGAGTTCAGGAGAACAGTGGTCGGAAGGGGAATCTCATTGAAACATTCTGAATGTTAAAAGCTCTGAACAGATTAGATATGGGAAAGTTATTCTCCATGGGAGGGGAGTCTATGACAAGAGGGCACAACTTCAGGATTGGAGGACATCCATTTAGAACGGAGATGAGGAGAACTTACTTTTCTCAGACGGTGGTAAATTTGTGGAATTTGTTGCCACAATCAACTATGGAGGCCAAGTAATTTGGCGCATATAAGCCAGAGAGAGATAGGTTCTTGATTAGCCAGGACATCAAAGGGTATGGGGAGAAGGCAGGGGAGTGGGGATGACTGGAAAGAATTGGATCAGCCCATGACTGAATGGTGGAGCAGCCTTGAAAGGCCGAATGGCCTACTTCTGCTCCTATATCTTATAGTCTTAATTGAGTTGTCTGAGTGAATCCTTTCCCACATTCAGAACAGGTGAGTGGCACCCCCCAGTGTGAATTCGCTGATGTATTTTAAACTCAGACGACCGAGTGAATTCCTTCCCACAATCTGAGCAGGTGAGGAGTTTCTCCCTCGTGTGAATTCGGTAGTGGCTCACAAGTTTGGATGACAGAGTGAATCCCTTCCCACATTCAGAGCAGCTGAATGGTCTCTCCCCAGTGTGTTCTCGCTGATGTACCTTCAGTTGAAATGACCGAGCAAAACCCTTCCCACATTCAGAGCATCTGAATGGCCTCTCCTGAGTGTGAACAAACTGATGTTTCTTGAGTTGAGATGACTCAATGAATCCCTTCCCACATTCAGAACACGTGAATGGCCTCTTCCCAGTGTGAACTCGCTGATGTACCTTCAGTTGAGATGACCCAGTGAATCTTTTCCCACATTCAGAGCAGCTGAATGGTTTCTCCCCAGTGTGAACTCGCTGATGTAGCTTCAGTTGACATGACCGAGTGAATCCCTTACCACATTCAGAGCAGCTGAAAGGTTTCTCCCCAGTGTGGAATCGCTGATGCACCTTCAGTTGAGATGACCGAGTGAATCCCTTCCCACAAACTGAGCAAGTGAGTGGCCATTCCCCAGTGTGAAGTCGCTGATGTTCCTTCAGTTGAGCTGAATGGGTGAATCCCATCCCACATTCAGAGCAGATGAATGGTTTCTCCCCAGTGTGATCTAACTGGTGTGTCAGTAGTTGAGAATGCCGAATGAATCCTTTCCCACAGTCTGAGCAGGTGAACGGCCTCTCCGCAGTGTGAACAAACTGATGTTCTTTCAGCTGACTTGAATAGGTGAATCCCTTCCCACATTGTGAGCAGATGAATGGTTTCTCCCCAGTGTGAATTCGCTGGTGTTTCAAGAGCTGAGATGAAGAAATGAATCCTTTCCCACATTCAGAGCAGCTGAACGGCCTCTCCCCAGTGTGAACTCGCTGATGTATCTTCAGTTGAGATGACCGAGAAAATACCTTTCTACATTCAGAGCAAGTGAATGGCTTCTCCCCAGTGTGGACTTGCTGATGTTCCTTCAGTTGACATTGCCAAGTGAATCCCTTCCCACATTCAGAGCATGTGAATGGTTTCTCCCCAGTGTGATCTAACTGGTGTGTCAGTAGATGAGAATGCCAAATGAATCCTTTCCCACAGTCTGAGCAGGTGAACGGTCTCTCCGCAGTGTGAACAAACTGATGTTCTTTCAGATGAGCTGAATCGGTGAATCCCTTCCCACATTCAGAGCAGATGAATGGTTTCACACCAGTGTGAATTTGCTGGTGTTTCAGGAGCTGAGATGAATGAATGAATCCTTTCCCACATTCAGAGCAGCTGAATGGCTTCTCCCCATTGTGAACTCGCTGATGTACCTTCAGTTCAGATGACCGAGCAAATCCCTTCCCACATTCAGAGCAAGTGAACGGCTTTTCCCCAGTGTGAACTCGCTGGTGTCTCTGTCGATTGGACGAGTGAGTGAATCCCTTCCCACAGTCTGAGCAGGTGAATAGCCTCTCCTTAGTGTGAACTCGCCGATAACTCTGTAGTGCAGAAAAGCGAATGAATCCCTTCCCACAGTCTGAGCAGATGAATGGCCTCTCCCCAGTGTGAAGTCGCTGGTGTGTCTGGAGTTGAGAACGCTGATTGAATCCCTTCCCACCGTCTGAGCAGGTGAATGGTCTCTCTCCAGTGTGAACTAACTGATGTTGTAGCAGGTTGTTTGACTGAATGAATCCCTTCCCACAGTCTGAGCAGGTGAATGGCCTCTTCCCAGTGTGAACTCGCTGGTGCCTATGTAGTGTGGATGAATGAGTGAATCCCTTCCCACAGTCTGAGCAGGTGAACGGCATCTTTTCAGTGTGAACGAGCTGGTGTTCATTCAGTTGAGATGATTGACTGAACCCTTTCCCACATTCAGAGCAGGTGAATGATTTCTGCCCAGTGTGAACTCGCTGGTGTCACTGTGGCGTGGTTGAGTGTGTGAATGCCTTCCCACCGTCCGAGCAGGTCAATGTCCTCTCACTGGTGAATTTTCTGATATACCTTTAGCATCAATAACAGAATGGCTTCCCGCTTGCAGAACAGGTGGAGCATCTCACTATGGTGTGAACTTGCTGACGTATCTTCAGACTGGATGACTGAGTGGTTCCCCTCCCTCACACAGAGCAGGTGAATGGCCTTTCCCCACTGTGAACTCACTGGCGTGTCTGCGGGTAGCCTGTGAGTGAATCTCTTTCCACACTGAGAGAAGGAGAATGATATCTACTGCGAACAATTCTCTGGCAATTCAGAAAGTCAGATGTTTGAATGCCTTGTACGATTGATGCAGTTGAAGAACTGATCTCCAGTGAACATATGCTGGAGTGTTCCCAGCTCCCGGTTCCAGTGAATTTCACAGAGTAAAAACAGAAAACTTCATCTCAGAGACAGAATACATTACCAGGTGGGATGAGATATTTCTTCACCTCCAAGAATCAACACCAGATGTGCTGGTGTTGCAAAGAATAAATTTGGTCGCTCCTTAAATATCCAGACAGCAAAACTGATTTGTTGTTGTGTTTGAGATTCCCGTACACAAGTGTTCTGCCATTTCAAACCCGTAAAAATATTTGCAAAAGACATCAATGGGTGAAGGACAATATTTCAGGAGGGATTTCAGTCTGTGGTGAGAACATAAGAAATAGGAGCAGGAGTCGGCCATCTGGCCCTTTGAGCCTGATCTGCCATTGAATAAGATCATGGCTGATCTGGCCATGGACTCATCTCCACTGACCTGCCTTTTCCCCATAACCCTTAATTCCCCAACTACACAAAAATCTATCCAATCTTGTCTTAAATATATTTACTGAGGTAGCCTCCACTCCTTCATTGGGCAGAGAAATCTGCAGATTCACCATTCTCTGGGAAAAGCAGTTCCTCCTCATCTCCATCCCAACTTCCCCCAAATCTTGAGGCAATGTCCTCTAGTTCTAGTCTCATCTACCAGTGGGAACAACTTTCCTGCCTCTGTCTCATCTATTCCTTCCATAATTTTACATGTTTCTATATGATATCCTGGCATCACAATTTTACCAACTTCAACACAAGTTGGGGGTACTCAACCCCAGGATACTGTGGGAAGTGAGGGAGGAAATTGCTGGCCTCTGGCGATGATCTTTGCATATCAATAGGGAGAGGAAAAGTACCAGAGGATTAGAAGACATTCTTCCCTTTTCAAAAAAGGGAGTGGAGGCAAGCCAGGAAATTACAGACCAGTGGTTCTTACTTCAGTGGAGGGCAAGTTGTTGGAGAAGCTCCTGAGAGGCAGGATTTATGAGCATTTGTAGAAGCATAATCTGACGTGGGATAGTCAGCATGGCTCTGTCTAGGGCAGATCATGCCTTACAAACCTGACTGAATTCTTTGAGGATGTAACAAAACACACTGATGAAGGTAGAGCATTGGATGTAGTGTACATGGCTTTCAGTAAGACTTTTGATAAGATTCCTCATGCGAGGCTCATTCAGAAAGTAATGAGGCAAGGATCCAAGCAGACCTTGCTTTGTGGATCCAGAATTGGCTTGCCCACAGAAGCCAAAGGTGACTGTAGATGGTTTGTATACTGCATGGAGGATGGTGACCAGTGGTGTTCCACAGGGATGTGTTCTGAGACTCCTTCTCTTTGTGATGTTTATAAATGATCTTGATGAGGAAGGAGAAGGGTGCTGATGACACAAAAGTTGAGGGTGTTGTGAAGAGTCTGGACAGTTCTCCAGAGGTCACAGCAGGATGCAGATAGGATGCAGACCTGGCAGATGGAGTTCAACCCAGATAAGGGTGCTGTGGTTTATTTTGGTACATCACATTTGAAGACAGAATACAATATTATGTTGGGACTATTGACAATGTGGTGGATCAGTGACATCTTGTGGTCCATGTCAGTTTTACACTCAAAGCTGCAGTGCTGATTGACATTGTTGTGAAGAAGGCCTTCATCAACCATGGAACTGAGTTCAAGATCGGTATGGTAATGTTACAGCTATATAAGACTTTCTTAAAACCCACACAGTACAGTTACCTCATTACAGGACGGATGTGGATACTATGGAAAGACTGCAGAGGAGATTTACAAGGATGTTACATGGAATGGAGAACATGTCTTATGAGAATAGTTTGAGTGAACTTTGGAGCGACGGAAGATGAGAGGTGACCTGACAGATGTGTATAAGATGATGAAAGGCATTGATCGTGTGGATAGCCAGAGACATTTTTCCTGAGGCTGAATTGGCAAACACGAGGGGCATAGTTTTAAGGTGTTGGAAGTAGGGTCAAAGGGGATGTCAGAGGTAGGTTTTTCACACAGACAGTAGTAGGTGCATGGGATGCACTGCCAGCGATGATGGTAGAGGCAGATACCATAGAGTCTTTTGAGAGATATGTACATGGAGCTCAGAAAATCAGAGTGCAACGTGGTTGGGAAATCCAAAGCAGTTTCTAGAATAGGTTACATGGATGACACAACATTGTGGGCCGAAGGGCCTGTAATATATTGTAGATTTCTGTTTCTATACGCAATCATCTTCTAACAAGGCACAGATCAGACATTCTGACTGACCATCAAATTCTCTGACTGTATTCCTGTCTGTGTGAGAATGGGCTATTTCTGACTTCAGTCAACCTAAAACTTGGCTCAATATGTTTCGGTCATTTGGTATTATTTCAAGTTCTGGTCATGCTCCACAACACTACAAAGAGAACTTGTTTCCACATGTATGATCCTGGAGATTTACTAATTATTTGGATCGCCTCCCACCAGCTGATTGACAGTGAGGAACCCATCGATGGCAATGCCAATTAATATAAAGTGGAGGGCAGTGGCTATTCTCATTGGACTGCGGCACTTTTGTGATATAAAAGCCACAAGTCACTTGTCATCGAGGCAAAGGTGTTTCATATCGTTATTTACTCGGAGAGAACTAAATCTGACGGAAGGTTTTATTTCCATACAGCTCGAATTGACATTTTCACTGACTGGAAGGTAAACTCTTCAACCGAGATTAACTGGGAACTATATTTTAGTTCCGAGTTACAAATCCTCGGATTTACATAGCTGAAACACGGCAGTATTTGGGAGATACATTCGCTCCCATTTCCTTCGACTGTACGGGAACAACGCTTGGTAGTATCATCCATGGCTGCCTCTTTACCCAGAAGGCCCCACGATCGAGAAACCTAACTGTCAGCCACCGAACAATTAAGCGATGCGCATGCGCCACAGAAACGGCGGCGGCCCAGCGCTCATCAGCCGAAAGCCTGGCGGCGTGGGTACGGATCGTGGGGCTGAGAAAGAGGGAACGGACGGGGACTGTGCTGGGGTGCAGGACCAGTGCGCCAGGAGCTCACAGTAATAGCCAGTCAATCACGTTTCAGACGCCGCTGATTAATTCCCCACCGGAGACCCCTCCTACCTGCGGCCGGTCTTTGTGAGCCTCTCGACCACGGAGCGCATGCGCGATATTTGGGATGACCTCATACCTCTGCGCATGCGCGTGTGAGCAAAGAGAAGGCAATCTGCAGATGCCGAAATCCAAAACAACAGACGGAAAATGCTGGAGGAAAGTCAGGGAGGCAGACAGCAACTATGGAGAGAAGTGAACAGTCGGCGTTTCAGACCCAGACCCTTCTTCAGCACTGGAAAGGAAGGGAGGGAGTCAGAATGTGGGGCAGGTGAGGTGATAGGGTAAACCGGGAGAGGGGGCGGAGTGAAGTAAAGAGCTGGGAGTTGATTGTTGAGAGATAAAGGGCTGGAGAATAATAATAATAATAATAATAATGAATACTCTATTGATTCCGAGTGGGAAATTCATTCGTTTCAGCAGCAACATCTTAAAGCACAGCAAGCAGCGGACAGACTTTACTGAAAATAAAGTAGAGAATAATAATATACACAATAACACTGATGAGTTTATTTAGTCTTTCCCAACGTAAAGCAGCGAAGAAGACTGCACTCGCTACAACAGACCGGTAAAAGATCTGCCACATCCTGCCTCACGTGTTCAAGGATCTCGGCTTCCTTAGAAAATAGAGTCTGCTCATCCCCTTCTTTTAAACAGTCTTGGTGTTGGTTTTCCAGTCATGTCTCTCGCCGAGGCGAACACCCAGGTATTTGTCCTCCTCCACCATCGCAACTTCTTCTCCCAGAATGTATACAGGACTCATCACAGTCCTCTCCCTCCTAAAATCTATCACCGTTTCCCTGGTTTTGACCACGTTCAGGAGCAGTTGATTCTTCCCTTACTATTCCACAATCCTGTTAAACCAGCCCTCTGTACCCCGAGTCCTGCCCAACTACGGCAGAGTTATCAGAGAACATCTTTAAGTGGCCAGACTGAGAGTTGCACTGAAAGTCTGAGGTGTTCAGTGTGAACAGAAACGGAGACAGGACAGTCCCTTGTGGGGCTCCAGTGTCACTCACCTCCACCTCAGGCAGAGAACCACCCAGCGGTACAGACTGGGGTCTATCTGTCAGGAAGGCAGTAATCCAGGAGAGAGTGAATTTGTCTACGCCCACCCTTGCTCAGACAACGTGGCTGGATTGTATTGAAGGCATTAAAGAGATCAAAAACAGTGACTCTCACAATGCCAGCAGCATCATCCCGGTGGGAGTGGGCTCTCTGCAACAGGGAGATGATGGTATCAACCGCTCCCTCATGAGGTTGGTAGGGAAACTGTAGAGGGTCCGAGGTAAGTCTGGACCGGCCTCTGCATCACCTTCATCACATGAGATGTGAGGGCAATTGGTCTGTAGTGATTGTCCTCATTAAGTTCAGATAATTACCATACTGGGTAAAGGACCAAGGCAGGAATTATTCCACATCTTTTCCTGACTCGGTCTCAGATTGTCAGGGTGCACCAAAATACCAGACAGCAGGCTCGTACAGGCTTTCAGTACCCTGGGGATGATACTGCCGGGGTCAGCAAATGTAGTCTCTCCGGCTGTCTCCTACCCTGACCTACATTCACTGTCCGTCTCCCGGATGGCCTCATCTGCACGGGGTACACCGAGATGCAGCTCCTGAGAGACCGTGTTAGGGATCTGGAGCTGCGGCTCGATGACCTACAGCTTATTGGAGAGAGTGAACAGGAGATGGAGCGGAGCTACAGGGAGTCAGTCACCCCGAGGCTGCAGGAGTTAGATAAGAGGGTGACAGTCAGGAGAGCGAAGGAGAGAGCTCAGGTAGTGGAGGTGTCCCCTGTGGCCTTACCCCTCAGTAATATGTTTCTCGTTATGAATACGATTGAGGGGATGACCTGACAGGACGAACATGGCGATCGGGTCTCCGATCCTAATGGCGGTTATATACAGGGTCCAAACAGCAGCCGGGATATGGATTATGGAGGAACGTTTCTTTCTGGACACAAATTACCCTCCAACACCACTCTCTTCCATCTTGCTGAACTAGTCCTCACTGTCAATTATTACTCCTTTGGCTCCTCCCACTTCCGTCAAACAAAAGGTGTATCCATGGGTTCTCTCATGTGTCCCAGCTCTGCCTGTCTGTTTGTCAGCTATGTGGAACAGTCTGTTCCAAGCCTAAACAGATGTCACCCCCACATTTTTCCTACTCCACTGGCGCTGCTGCCTGCACCAATGCCAAACTAGTCGACCTCATCGACTTTGCCTCCAACTTCCACCCTACCCTTAAATTTGCCTAGTGCATTTCCACCACCTCTCTCCCGTTTCTCAATCTCTCCGTCTTTATCTCTGGAGACAGTTTATCCATTGATGTCACTGACTCTCACAGCTACCTGGACAATACCTCTTCCAACTCTGTTATTTGTAAAAATACCATCCTCTTCAATCAATTCCTCCATCTCCGCTGCATCTGTTCTCAGAATGAGGTTTTTCATTCCAGAATGAAGGAGATGACCTCCTTTTTCAAAGAAAGGGGCTTCCCTTCCTCTCCCATCAACACTGCCCTCCAGCGCATCTCTTCCATTTCACACATGTCTGCTTTCAGCCCATTCTCCCGTCATCCCACCATGGATAGGGCTCCTCCTGTCCTCACCCAGCTCCCCACCAGCCTGTGTGTCCACCACATAATTCCCTGTAAATCCACCATCTCCAATGGGATCCCACCAGCAAGCACCTCTTTCCCTCCCACCCTCGTCCAGCTTTCCGCTTTCCATTGGCATGGCTCCATATGACTCCCATGTCCATTTGCCCCTCCCCACTGATCTCCCTCCTGGCACTTATCTATGCAAGTGGAACAAATGCCCCACCTGCCCCCTCACGTCACTTCACCTGTAAGCCTGTCGGGGTTATCTACCGTATCTCCATTCCCGGCGAGACCTCGTGTATATCGGTGAGACACGACTGCTTAGCCAAGCACCTGCACTCCATCTGCCAGAAAAAGCAGCATCTCCCTGTGACACCAATTTTAATTCCACTTCCGATTCGCGTTCTGACGTCAACCCATGCACCCCCCACCCCCGCACACACAGACACACACACACACACACACACACACACACCACTATTGCAATGAGACCACACCCAGACTGGAGGAACAACACTTTATATTCCCTCTGGGTTGCCTCCAACCTGAGGTCATGAATGTCGATTTATCTGAACTTACAGTAATGCCCCGGCCCCACCTCTATTGCCCATCCCCTTCTCCCTTTCTCCCCTGATCTCGCCTGCACATCACCTCCGTCTGGTGCTCCTCCACCTTGTCTTTCTTCCATGGCCTGTCCTCTCCTATTGGATTCCCCAACCTCCAACCCGGTATCTCGTTCATCAGTCAACTTCCCAACTCTTTGCATCACCCCTCCCAGTTTCACCTCTGCTTTGTGTTTCTCCCTCCTCTCCCCACACCCTCTAACACTGACCCCTCATCATTTTTCTTCAGTCCTGCTGAAGGGTCTCGGCCTGAAGCGTCGACTGTACTCTTCCATAGACGCTGCCCGGAGTGCTGAGTTTCTCCAGCATTCTGTGTGTGTACTTGGATTTGCAGCATCTGCAGATTGTCTCCTGTTTGAAATAAGAAGCCTGCTGGATATTTAACCTTCCCAGTTGCTGAATGCAGGGTGAAGTTCAACAGTGACTGTTGGTTGTGAATACTGTAATTATTACTGTTTGTCATCAAACATTTTATACGTTATTGGCCTAAGTAGTTACATTTTTGTTTGTACAGAGACAGGGAAGTGCTGAAGAAGGGTCTCAACCCAAAATATCAATTGTTTTCTCTTTTCCGTGCATGTGCTGCCCTGCTGAGTTCCTCCAGCATTTCTGTGTGTTGCAATAAGCTGCAAGCTTTGACTAATTAAGAGTGTGCAGTGAAACCTCCCCCATCCACTGTTGAGGAACCTCATCACATCGGCCGTGGATGGTCAGGGCCCACATCCCTCTTTTGTGAGGCATCTCCCCGATGTGCAATGGATGTGGTGGGACAACCCCCTCCCCTGTGAGAAACCACTGTCATCAGCCACTGATCAATTAGGATTACCAACCTCCCATGTGAGAAACCTCCCCCATTGCCAGTGGATGTGCTGGGATCACCATCTCCCCTGTGACAAACCTCCCCCATTGTCCATGCATGGACTGGATCCATCACCCTCCCCTGTGAGAAACCTCCCCCATTGCCAGTGGATGTGCTGGGATCACCCCTCTGCCACGTGAGGAACCTCCCACGTTGCTAGTGGATGTGCTGGGAGCACCCCTCTCCCATGTGAGAAACCTCCCCCATTGTCCATGGAGGAGATGAGAACACCAGCCTCCCTGTGAGAAACCTGCCCCATTTCTGTGATCAACCCTCTCCCCTGTGAGAAACCTCCCCCATTGTCCATGGATGGACTGGATCCACCACCCTCCCCTGTGAGAAACCTCCCCTAATGGCCCTGGATGTGCTAGGACAATGAGGCTCCCCTGTGAGAAACCTCCCCCATTGACCGTACATGGGTGGGGACCATCACCATCACATCTATGTCGGCCATCCATGGGAAAAATGGAAACACTCTGGGAGGGATTCAGTGGGAACTGGAATCGCATTGGTAAGGCTGTGGTCCAGGCCATTCTGCCCCACCGTCCCATGCTGGCAGCTGGAGCTTAGCCGGTCCTCCTGCTGAGCCACTCAGCTCCATCGTTCAGCAATGGCTGTCTGAACCACTCGACCACATGTCCTGGGCCCAGACAGTCATGGTGAAATAAAAACAGAAAATGTTGGAAAATTCAGCAGGGATGAGACCTGGGAGAGACTAGTGATGGGATCCTCAATCTGGGAGAGAGTGAGGATGGGACCGTCAGTCCGGGAGAGTCTGGGGATGGGACCTTCAATCCGGGAGAGACTGGGGATGGGACCATCAGTCCGGGTATGGGACCTGCAGTCTGGGAGAGACTGGGAATGGGACCGTCCATCCGGGAGAGACCGGGGATGGGACCGTCCGTCCGGGAGAGACTCGGGATGGGACCTTAAGTCCGGGAGAGACTCGGGATGGGACCTTAAGTCCGGGAGAGACCGGGGATGGGACCTCCAGTCCGGGAGAGACTGGGGATGGGACCTTCAGTCTGGGAGAGACTAGGAATTAAATCTTTAGTCAGGGTGCGACTAGGTGTGAGGCCTTCAGTCTGGGAGAGATAGGGGATGAGATCTTCAGTCAGGGAGAGACTGGGAATGAGACTATCAATGGGTCAGTGGTTTGCACTCCCAGTCTCTGCTGGATTGAAGATATCTTCCCCTGTCTCTGTCAGACTGAATTATCTTCCCCTGTCTCTGTCAGACTGAATTATCATCCCCTGTCTCTGTCAGACTGAATTCTCATCCCCAGTCTTTGTCAGTCTGCAGCGATTCACTCAGTCATCTGATCTGCTGCCTCTTCAGCAAGTTCACACTGGGCAGACACCACTCACCTGCTCCAACTGTTGTAAGGGATTCACTCGGTCATCCAGCATACAGAGACACCAGCGAGTTTACGCCGGAGAGAAGCCATTCACCTGTTCCATTTGTGATTCACTCGATCATCTCACCAGTATTGGTACACCAGTCAGTTCACACTGGGGAGAGACCTTTCACCTGCTCAGACTGTGGGACGGGATTCAGTCATCCGCCCTTGTGAGTCACTACCGAGCTCACACTGGCCAACAAGTTTGAAGAAGTTGCTGAGTTTGATGGACAGCAGCAATATTTGCTGAGTTCGGCACCAACAGTCAGTTTTGAACATAACTCTGGATTCAGCAACTGAGTGCGAATTCGCTGATGTTTCCTCAGACTGAATAAGTGTCTGAACCCCTTCCCACGGTCTGAGCAGCTGAACTGGGCTTCTCTCCGGTGTGAACTCACTGATATTCTTTCACACAAAATGAAAGAACAATGTCCACCCAGGAAAAAATTGGGGCAGTCAAACTCAGTGATAAGCAAGGCATGAGTTAAGGTTTGAGCAAAAAAAAACTCATTGCAAAGGGCAAAATAACCTTTCTTAGCAACGAGGTGACATCTATTCTGAAATGTTAATTGGGTTCCCAGTGTTTAAGTATACCTTGGTTTTATCGGAGACTATTGCAAAGAGAAGGATGCAATCCAGGGGACATGGTAATGTAGCAGTTAACTTCACACTTCACAGCCCCAGCAATCGGAAGACTGGGGTTCAATTTCTGCCGCTGTTCTCCCCGTGAGGACCTGCGTTTCCTCTGGATGCTCCAGTTTCCTCCCACATTCCGAAAGACAAACGGGTCCGGGTTGGTAAGTTGTGGGCATGTTATGTTGGCACTGGAAACATGGCAACACTTGTTTGGTGCCCACAGCACACCTTCGGGCTGTGTTGGTCATTGACACAAACAGGGCGATTCATTGTGATTCAATATTCCGACGTACTTGTGACAAATAAAACTCATCTTTCTTTCACCTTCCCTGTGTACTGCATTTTTATCCTTTTATTAGAAGTAGCTCAGAGTAGGTTTACTGGGATATTGAATGGAACAGACAGATTGTCTTATGGGGAATGCTGGACAATCTAGTCTTGTTTCTTTTGGATTTAGAAGAGCAAGAGGAGATGGAAGAGTAAATGTGGAAATGACATTACATTCCATCACCCCGGTTACTGTATGAGGGTTATTCATTTGAAACAGATTAGGCAATGTTTTTTTTTTCCCTCTCAGAGTGTTGTTAGTTCTTGGGACTTTCTTCCTTCAAGGATGTTTGAAGCAGTCTTTGAGTAACTTTAAGCCAAAATTAGATTCTCCACAAGCAACAGACCATGGAGAATGGAAAATTGAGGTCACATCTGGATCACCATTAATGTTAATAACTGGCAGAGAAGACCCAAGTTATCTCATTCCTGCTTCTCATTTGTATTTGTGCTTGCATGTTGTCAGGCAGTGGGGAACTAAGTAGGAACCAAAGTCAATTGTTGTTTACTAAAATGAAAACAATGCAGTCAGATAAAAATGCAGCTCATCACAAAGTAATTAAAAGTTAGCAAATGGATCTGAAAACATCAAGTCAAAGCTATAAATGATAAAAGAAGTTCAATCTTTGAAGCCTTTAAAAACTATGACCATGTAATTTTATTGGGATAAAAAGAGACAAAGTGTAGTGAGGCTCCTGGCGAGGAGAGGCTGATGACAGGGCAACATTGCAGTCAACAGGAGGAGTTGCCACTGTAAAAGGTGGACAGAATAGAAAAAGGTGACTACAGGACTTAAGGTGTTATATTTGAATATGTGCAGTACACAGAGGAAGGCCGATGAACTTGTAGCACAGTTACAGATTGGCAGGTATCACTGAATCATGGCTGAAAGCAGATTATAGCTGGTTCTGTCCAAGGACACTCATTGCATTGAAAGGACAGGCAGCAAGGCAGAGAGGGTGGTGTGGCTCTGTTGGTAAACAAGGAAATTCAAACAGCAGAAAGAGGTGACGATGGCTTGGAAGGTGTTGAATCATTGTGGAGAGAGCTGAGCCACTGCAAGGGTAAAAATACCCTAATGGGGGGTATGTACAGACCACCAAACAGTAGTAGGGATGGAGTACTGTGTCCAGTTCTGGTCACCTCACTAGAGGAAGAATGTGGAAACATTGGAAAGGGTATAGAGGAGATTTACCAGGATGCTGCCTGGTTTGGAGAGTATGCATTATGATCAGAGATTAAGGGAGCTAGGTCTTTACTCTTTGGAGAGAAGGAGGATGAGAGGAGACATGATAGAGGTGTACAAGATAATAAGAGGAATAGATAGAGTGGATAGCCAGCGCCTCTTCCCCAGGGCACCACTGCTCAATACAAGAGGATATGGCTTTAAGGTAAGGGGTGGGAAGTTCAAGGGGGATATTAGAGGAAGGTTATTTACTCAGAGAGTGGTTCGTGCGTGGAATGCACTGCCTGAGTCCGTGGTGGAGGCAGATACACTGGTGAAGTTTAAGAGACTACTAGACAGGTATATGGAGGAATTTAAACTGGGGGCTTATATGGGAGGCAGGGTTTGAGGGTCGGCACAACATTGTGCGCTGAAGGGCCTGTACTGTGCTGTACTATTCTATGTTCTAAATAACAAGCAGAATAGACAAAGGAGAATCGGTTAATGTGTTGACAAGGTGCCTCACACAAGGCTGTTTAACAGGGTACGAGACCATGGTATTAAAGAATCTAGCATGGAAAGAGCAGAGGCTGACTGGTGGAAGGCAGAGTGGGAATCAAGGGAGCCTTTTCTGGTCGGCTGCTGGAGACTAGTGGTGTTCCACGGGGTTCTCTGTTGGGCCAGTTCATTTTACGTTACATGTCAATGATTTTGATGATAGAATTGATGGCTTTGCAGCCAAGTTTGCAGATGATATAAAGATCGGTGGTGGGGCAGGGAGTTTTGAGAAAATAGAGTGGCTACAGAAGGACTTAAGACAGATCAGGAGAATGAGCAGTGAAGTGGCAGATGGTATACAGTGTTGGCAAGTGTATGGTCATGCACTGTGGTTTCAGAAATAAAAGGGTTGACTAAAAGGGAAAGAGACAGAAGGAGAGAGCGGTAGTGATAGGGGATTCGACAGTGAGGGGAACAGACAGGAGATTCTGTGGACGTGAACAGGACACCCCGATGGTAAGTTGCCTCCCAGGTGCCAGGGTCAGGGATGTCTCAGATCGCATCCACAACACTGTGGAGAGGGAGGGGGGAGAAGCCAGATGTCTGGACACATATTGGTACCAATGACAAAGGAAGAAAAAGCAATGAGGTCCTGAAAAGAGAATTTCAAGAGCTAGGTAGAAAGCTGAGAAGCAGGAACTCCTGGGTAGTAATTTCTGGATTGCTCCCTGTGCCACACGCCAGTGAGGGTAAAAACAGAATGATTTGGCAGATAAATACAGTACATGGCTGAGAAGCTGGTGCAAGGGGCAGGGCTTCAGGTTCTCCGATACCTGGGATCTCTTCTGAGGGAATGACCTGTTCAAAAGTGACCGGTTGCACCTGCAGCCGAGCGGGACCAATATTCTCACGGGCAGGTGCGTTAGAGCTGTTGGGGAGGGTGTAAACTAACTTGGCAGGGCGAGGTGGGAACCAGAGTGAAGGGACTCAGAATAGGATGGCTGGTAAAAAACTGAAGATTGCGTGCAGTCAGACTGTCAGAAGGGGCAGGCAGGTGATGGGACTTAGTTGCAGCCAACAAATCATTAGGGATGCAAAATCAGGAAGGACAGAAAATACGGTACTCAAGGTGTTGTATCTAAATGCGCGTAGTATAGGAAATAAGGTGGATGATCTTGTTGCAATATTACAGATTGCCCGGTGTGATGTTGTGGCCATCACTGAATGGTGGCTGAAGGATGGTTATAGTTGGGAGCAGAATGTCCCAGTTTACACGTTATATTGGAAGGTTGGCAGAGGGGGTGATGTGGCTCTACTGGTAAAGAATGACAACAAATCAGTGGAAAATGAGACATGGAGTCAGAAGATGTTGAATCATTGTAGATTGAGTTAAGAAACTGCAAGGTTGAAAGGACATTGATGGCAGATATATACAGGCCCCCCAACAAAGCAAAAGTTAGTGGGAAGGTAGACAATTGGAACAGTTTTAAAACCCTACAGAGAGCAATTAAAAAAATCATTAGAAGGGAAAAGATGAAATCTGAAACCAAACTAGCAAATGATAACGAAGTGGATTGTAACAGTTTTCTCAAGTATGTTAAAAATAAAAGAGAAATGACAGTGGATATAGGACCGCTAGAAAATGAGGCAGGGGAAATAATAACAGGGGACAAGGAGATGGCTGATGAACTAAATGAGTATTTTGCGTCAGTTTTCACTGTGGAAGACACTAGCAGTATAGAAACATAGAAACATAGAAAATAGGTGCAGGAGTAGGCCATACAGCCCTTCGAGCCTGCACCGCCATTTATTATGATCATGGCTGATCATCCAACTCAGAACCCCGACCCAGCCTTCCCTCCATACCCCTTGACCCCCATAGCCACAAGGGCCATATCTAACTCCCTCTTAAATATAGCCAATGAACTGGCCTCAACTGTTTCCTGTGGCAGAGAATTCCACAGATTCACCACTCTCTGTGTGAAGAAGTTTTTCCTAATCTCGGTCCTAAAAGGCTTCCCCTCTATCCTCAAACTGTGGCCCCTCGTTCTGGACTTCCCCAACATCGGGAACAATCTTCCTGCATCTAGCCTGTCCAATCCCTTTAGGATCTTATACGTTTCAATCAGATCCCCCCTCAAAGGGTTAGGGTTATGCCTGATGTTGTAATGTGTGAAGGAAGAGAATTGGGTGCAGTTGCTGTTTCAAGAGAAAAGCTGCTCAAAAAGCTGAAAGACCTAAAGGTACATAACTCCCCCGGACCAGAGGAACTGCACCCTAGGGTTCTGAAAGAGGGAGCACCAGAGATTGTTGTGGAATTAGAAATGATCTCTCAAAAATCAATGGACTCTGGCATGGTGCCAGAGGACTGGAAAATTGCAAATGTTACTCCACTCTTTAAGAAAGGAGAAAGGCAGCAGAAAGGAAATTATAGACTAGTTAGCTCGACCTCGGTGGTTGGGAAGATGTTAGAGTCAATTGTTAAGGATGAGCTGATGGAGTACTTGGTGACACAGGACAAGACAGTACAAAGTCAGAATGGTTTCCTTTCGGGAAAATCTTACTTGATGAATTTGTTGGATTTCTTTGAGGAGATTACAAGTAGGATAGATAAAGGGGATGCAGTGGACGTTGTGTATTGGGACTTTCAGAAGGCCTTTGACAAGGTGCCACACATGAGGCTGCTTACCAAGTTAAGAGCCTATGGTATTACAGGAAAGTTACTAACATGGTTTGAACATTGGCTGATTGGTAGGAGGCAGCAAGTGGGAATAAAAAGATCATTTTCTGGTTGGTTACTAGTGACTAGTGGTGTTCCACAGGGGTCGATGTTGGGACCACTTCTTTTTATTCTGTATATTAATAATTTAGATGATGGAATAGATGGCTTTGTTTCCAAGTTTGCAGATGACACGGAGATTGGTGGAGGGGCAGGTACTGTTGAGGAATCAGGTAGGATGCAGAAGGACTTGAGACAGATTAGGAGAATGGGCAAGAACGTGACATATTAAATACAATGTTGTAAAATACCTGGTCAGGCACTTTGGCAATAGAAATAAATGTGTGGAATATTTTCTAAACGGCGATAAGATCCAGGAATCTGAGACACACATGGACTTGGGAGTCCTTGTGCAGAACACCCTGAAGGTTAACTTGCAGGTTGAGTTGGTTCGGTGATGAGGAAGGCAAATCCCATCTGAGCATTCATTTCAAGAGGTCTCGAATACAAGAGCAGGAATGTGATGCTGAGGCTTTATAAGGCACTGGTGAGGCCTCACCTTGAGTATTGTGAACAGTTTTGGCCCCCTCATCTGAGAAAAGATGTGCTGGCATTGGAGAGGGTCCAGAGCAGGTTCACAAGGATGATTCCAGGAATGAAAGGGTTATCATACAAGGAACGTTTGATGGTTCTGGGTCTGTAGGATGAGGGGGAATGTCATTGAAAATTTTTGAATGTTGAAAGGCCTAGACAGAGTAGATATAGAAAGGATGTTTCCCATGCTGTGAGGGTCCAGGACAAGAGGGCACAGCCTCAGAATAGAGGGGCGCCCTTTCAAAACAGAGATGCAAAGAAATTTCTTCAGCCAAAGGGTGGTGAATTTTAGGAAGTTTGTTGCCACATGAAGCTGTGGTGCCATGTCATTGGGTGTATCTAATGCAGATATTAACAGCTTTTTGTTTGGACATGACATCAAAGGTTACAGGGAGAAGGCCGGGATCTGGGGTTGAGGAGGAGATTTTAAAATAAAGGATCAGCCATGATTGAATGGTGGAGCAGACTCGATGGGCCAGATGGCCTAGATGGCCTAATCCTGCTCTTATGTCTTATAGTTCTTATAGTCTTATGGACTATTTTCTAAATGGAGAGAAAATTCAAAAACTGAGATGCAAAGGGATTTGGGAGTCCCTGTGCAGGATTCCCTGAATGTTAATTTACAGGAGTCCGTGGTGAGGAAGGCATATGTGATGTCACCATTCATTTGAAGAGGACGAGACTACAAATGCAAAGATGTAATGTTGAGTCTTTATAAAGCACTGGTGAGGCCTCACTTGGAGTACTGAGAGCAGTTTTGTGTACCTTATCTTGGAAAGGGTGAGCTGAAACTGGAAAGGGTTCAAATGCGGTTCATGAAAATGATTCCGGAATTAAATGGCTTGTTATATGAAAATCGCTCGATGGCTCTGGGCCTGAATTCACTGGAATTCAGATGACTGAAGGGTACCCTAATTGAAACATATTGAATACTGAAGGACCGTGATGGAGTGAATGTGGAGAAGGTGTTTCCTCTGGTGGGCGGGTCTAGGACATAGCCTCGAAATAGAGGGGCGTCCGTTCGGAACGGAGATGAGGAGGAATTTCTGTAGCAGAGAGAACTGAGTCTGTGGAGATCTTTGCCCAGGCAGCTTGGGAGGCCAAGTCATTATGTATATTGAAGACAGAGGTTGATTGATTTTTGATTGGTCACGGCATAATGGGATACGGGTTGGGGGGTGCAGCAGGAGATATTGTAGCTGCAGACAGGAAAAATGGATCAGCCATGATGAAATGGTTAAACAGACATGATAGGGAAAATGGTCTTATGGTCTAATACAAGAATAAAAAGCTCCTCTGAAGGTATGTGGGGTCCCGTTGAGGGCCTACATGGAACACTGTGCACAGGTCTGGTCTCCTTCCCAGAAACAGTCTATGGGATAAAGGGAATGAAGAATTTTCCTAGATTGATTTCAGGGTTGTGGTTGTGTCCTCAGAGAGATTACATTGACTGGGCCTGTCTCAAAACTAGAGAAATAAGAGGTGGTCTGACTGAGACAGACACAGTTTCACAGGGTGCGCAGAAATTTCCTCACCCAGATTGTGATGAATATTTGGAATTTTCTTCACAAGTTTTAAAAATTCAAAAGCCAAACTTAGGGGCTCTGCGATGCTGGGGACGTTGCAGGAAAGTGGCGCTGAGGTCAAAGATCGAGTGTATTCTGAGGAAAGGGTAGGACAGGCGCAACGGGCCGAATGGCCACGCCTGCTCCTGTTTCTTATTTTCTAAAGCACGAGTTTACCTTTGTGCCTTGTTCTCCCTTGGATTTCAGCCATTCGGATTGCACAGGGGAGCGGTGAGAGCTCCGGAGATCCATCGGCAGCCGCTGCGGGGCAGCTCCCGTCTCCCAGCAGCAGGGGACGAGTCCAGAATACAGGCCCCGATCCTCGGCGGGGAAAGGCCGGGCGCCCTCCGTGTAGCTGAAACATCTCACGGAATCTCTGCCAGTCTCTTCAGCTCTGCCTTCGAAAGGATTCAGGACCCGCCGGTGTTGCAGCCGAAACCCGAGGCGCAGCTCCCAGTCTCCGGCCTCACTCGGTCCCGGTTCCGGACTCCGGCCCGCTTCCAGCGCTCAGCGTCCCGCCTACTGACAACCCTCAGCCAATGGGAGCAGCCTTCTCCTAGCAGTGATCGCTGATTGGCTGAGAGTTTGTCTGAGAACGGGCTGCTACTGGGAGACGGAGATGTCAGTCACAGTTTGTTCTCAGAATCATAACAAGTTCCCCGAAGCTCAAATTTAAAAGTAAATTTTATTATCAGAGTTTAGATAAATCGCCACATACAAACCCGAGAAGCATTTTCCTGCGGACATACTCAGAAAAAGTAGAGAATAGTAACCATAACAGAAGCAGGCAGTGAAAGATCAGCCAGAATGCTGAAGGTAACAAACGGTACAAACGCAAATATGGAGAAATAGCGATAAATAACAAGAGATGAAATAACCGCAGCGGCTGCCGATGGATCTCTGGAGCTCTCACCGCACCCCTGCGCAATCCGAATGGCTGAAGGCCAAGGGAGAACAAGGCGCAAAGGTAAATACTTGCTTTAGAAATTGAGAAACAGGAGCAGGCGTTGCCGTTCGGCCCCTTGCGCTGTTCTGCCCCTCAATTAGAAATGGCTGATTCTTGACCGCAGCGCCACTTTCCTTCAAAGTTCCCATCCATCATGGCCGAGCCCCTAAATATGTCTTTTTAATTTAGAAAACACAAAATATTCACTGCACTGTGTGCGGGGATATTTATCCTCATCTCATTCCTGCTGAGGTGACCTCGGATTTTGAGTCTGTGATCCCCGGTTCCACTGCCCAGCCAGGAGAAACGTCATTCCTGCCCCTACCCTGTGAGACTGTGTCTGTCTCAGTCAGGAAGCTTCTCCATGTGAACCTTGTGATAATGAAAGCAACACACATCAAAGTTGCTGGTGAACGCAGCAGGCCAGGCAGCATCTCTAGGAAGCGGTACAGTCGACGTTTCAGGCCGAGACCCTTCGTCAGGACTAACTGAAGGAAGTGTTAGTAAGAGATTTGAAAGTGGGAGGGGGGGTTGTTTGTTGTTTGTTGGTTGCTTGTGGTAATGAAGTTGGTTACAGTTCTTTCAGACCAGCAGCTTTGACCACAAGACCATCAGACAGTTGTCAGCACGGAATGTCTTGCAGTTACTGCAGGAGAAGAACTGGATGGACATAGTGGAGTGGTTCGCTAAGCAGACAGTTCAGACCATCTGGCAGAATGCCTCCTCACCAGATCTCACCAACAGGCAGCAAGACCTTACCTGGCTGGGGGCGAGAGGGGCCTTCCCAGTCTGATCCTTGCTGCATGCCCGGAGATCACTTCCACAGCGCGCTGCCCCGAGATTACTGCAGTGGAGACGAGACGGTCACTCGCCTCTTTGCGGACTGTGGGATGGTGAAGATGTGTGGAGAAAGATGCAAGGGCCTGTGTCGCAGCAGCTGCGTGATAGAAGGGTCACTGATCTTCGGGCTGTTCCCAGGACGCACAGGAAAACGGACATCAAGTGCTGCTGCAAGATCATCAACTCGGTGAAAGACGCCAGGAAATTGTTGGTCTGTCATCATATCGAGATGTCCGAAGAGCAGGGTTTCCCACCCTGGGGTCCAAGGTTAATGGAATTGGTCTTTGGCATAAAAGAGTTGGGGAATCCCTGTCGTGGTGGAATGCTGCCGACTGGCACATTCCAGGCTGCAGGGACACCATTGAAACTATAGAGATCCTCTAGTACTGGACCGGGAGGGGCCGGGTCGGCTGAGGAAGCCTCCCAGTTAGTGTAGGAGTGGAACATCCCGGGGGGCGGGGGGCACATGCGCGACAACAGTCCTATCGGTTTTACCGAATGTAAAACACTAAACACGGCATAGACGACAAATGTAAATTCTTTGGGGAAAGGCACTGCACGTTTTATCATGCTGAATATTTTATATAAAGCTTACTTTGATACAAAGAAGTATCAGCATCTGATCTGTGTCCAGAGTGAGGGAGACTGGGCTTCTGTTGGAGACGGGACGGACATGGTTCAGTCACGAAGTTTTTCACACGAAGGGCTGTTGAAATCAGGACCTCGCCGAAAACAAATATCATTTCCCACCCTGTGACGTAGAATGTCCAGCGCTGTGCTTTTTCCTGCAGCCACAGGTCGGTCATCACCACTGCACAGCACAATATTCTCTCCACATCCCCACTCTCCTGGCATGAGCTAATTTAATAGTTATTGTCACTGTTCACAAATCCACCGTTTTACGCTCCACTCTGACTCTCTTTAGACCTGGAGAAAGATATTTTAAATTTAAATATTTTAGCTGCTGGAGGAACTCAACGGGTCACGCAGCATCTGTGGAGGGAAATGGACAATCGATATTTCGGGCTGAGACAGCCCAGGTGAAGGATCACGACACGGAAAGTCGATTGTACATTTCTCTCCATAGATCCTGCCTGACCCGCTCAGTTCCTCCAGCATCACGTTTCTCACCAGAGATTCCAGCATCTGCAGTCTCTCATGTCTTTAGAACTCCCCCCTGAGCCCTGCCTCAGACTGAACCAGGCTCTTCTCTCCGGTTTAATTTCTGTTCAGCTTCTTTTTCAGCCCATCACTCCCACTGGGGCACAGGCCGCCAGCAGCAGCCCTTTTAATTTAGAAAACTTGTGGAGAATACTCCAAATATTCACTGCACTGTGGGTGGGGAAATTTCTCCTCATCCTCGATCCGAGGATGATCACACGACTTCAATCGTCTTCCATGTGAAGGTCCTCCGGATCGCAGTGATGGGGCCTTTGGAGATTCAGCTGACATTTTTGTCGCACGAGGTTTTTACGAGATGGGGTTGCTATTCGTATTGCCAACCCTTCTCCGCTCGTAGCCGGGCTTAGACAGTCCATGGCCGCGTTTTTTTTATCTGTTGCCTGTTTAATGTGTTTTGGATCCCACACTAAACATAGAAATGGCCAGAATTTCCACTGAACACATCCAGCAAAACCATGTTCACCCATGAGTCTGCAGCGCGTGTAGTGGACAATCGCGGTACTGCAGGGGATCGGCAGCTCCCCGAAAGTGAAAGCGTTCTGAATCAGGAAGTGCCGCGAGTTAACATGGCTTCGAAAGGACCGGTCGAGAGTTTAACCGAGGAGGCAATTTGTCCCGTCTGTCTGGATTTCTTCACAGATCCGGTTATCCTGGAGTGTGGACACAACTTCTGTCGCTCTTGTATAACACGGTGTTGGGAAAGGGAGGAGAGAAACTCCTGCCCGGAATGTAGAGAGGAGATTGCTGACCGCACCCTCAGGGCCAATCGGGCCTTAGCAAATCTGGCTGAAAAAGCTCGAAATCTAAACCTAAATCGGAAAGGGAAGGAAAGTAAACTTCAGTGCGAGGAACATGAGGAAGAACTGAAGCTGTTTTGTGAAACGGACAAGACACTGATCTGTGTGATCTGCGCAGTTGCGGAAGAACACAGAGAACACCGCTTCAAGCCGATTAAAGAAGCTGTTAAAATCTATATGGTAAAAACTAACGTTAATTTAATACTTAACGCATTTCCTTTCTCCGACATGCCATCACACGAGCCTCCGTAACCAACACATCATTCTCTGCAACTTTCGCCATCTCCAACGGGATTCTACCATCTATCCGTCCCACAGCCCATCCCACACCCGACAACTCTCCGCTCTCTGTAGGAATCGCTCCCCGGACTGTATCGCCCTTATCCACTCGCTCCTCCCCACTGATCTCCCTCCTGGCCCTGACACCTGGAAGCGGGACAAGTGCTACACCTGACTCCTAACCTCCTCACTCGTCATCATTCAGGGCCCCAAACAGCCCCAGCTCCTCCCGTTTCTTCCATGGTCGATTGTCCTCTCGTATCAGATTCCTTCTTCAGCTCTTTGCCTCTTCCACCTGTCCCCTCTCAGCTTCTCACTTCATCACCCTCCCCCACGTTCCCCCTCACATTGTCTCACCCGTCACCTGTCAGCTGGTTCTCATCCCCAACCGTTTTATTCTGGCTTCTGCCCCATTCTTTCCCAGTCCTAATGAAGGGTCTCATCCCGAAACGTCGAGTGTTTATTTCCCCTGCATAGATGCTGCCTGACTCACTGAGTTCCTCCAGCATTTTGTGTGTGATGATCGGGTTTGATCACCTGTTTCTTATGATCCATCTTTGTTTTGATTTCCTTCTCTCTCTGACTTCCAGGATCAGCTTAAATCTTCCTTAGACTCTCTCACAAAAATGAAATCAGACTTCCAGGAAAAGGAGCAGCAACAGAACGAGAAGATTTCCGGAGTTCAGGTGAGGCTTCCTGAGTGGAATTTCTGATATTAATGTATAGTTTTGTTCCCTTTAATGCAGAATAGTCGAGTATCGCAGCTCCAGTGACCTGGGTTCGATCCTGACCTCTGGTGCTGTCTGTGTGGAGTTTGCATGTTCTCCCTGTGACCACGACAGTTTCAGACACATTCCACGGACATGCTGCATGAATGGTTAAATACAATTAACCCTGTGAAGGTGGGGGAGGGTGTATGTGAATCGGGTGGGAGTTAATGGGTCAATGGGGAGAATAGGTTTCAGGAAAACGTAAGTGAATGGGGTTGATGGGAATGTTTCAGAGCTAGCATGGACATTAATGGACCGAATGGTCTCCTTAATGTCATAAAGAAATACACATAACAATCCAGTAAATTCATCTTCACCTTTCATTCGACAGGAACAGTCACACAGCCTTCAGTCCCACGTCACATCCCAGTTTGCTGAACTGCACCAGATTATCACTGAGAAAGAGCAGAGTTTACTCAGGGATCTCAAGGAAGAAGAGAAGAGGATTCTCAATTCAATGGAGAAAAATCTTCGTGAGATTCAAGAGCATATAAGGTTAATTCAGGAGGAAATCACTGGGTTGAAGGAACAGATGGATCAAAAAGACAGTGTGATATTTCTCAAGGTGAGGGATTTTATTTCAGTTTGTTTCTGTCAAAGGCCACTAAATGAACAGTGGTATATTTGAAATAAACACAGCACAGCGGCCAATTCTAACAAGCCAATTGCTGCCGTTGGCGACGTCACACAGATTGTTATGATTGTATGACGAGCCCTCCAATCACATGAATAACGACCTTCCAAAATGTCGAAAATATGTATTCAGTCCTTTATCTGCAAGATACAATCATGAAGCGATGAAACATCAGTGTAATTAATCATAAATTAATCAGCCACGGAGCGGTCAACAAACGATACAATATTGGTCCGTCCTCAGCTCAAAACTGCCCAGAACAAAGCACAGATACGTAACTTATGCCCTTCACTATTACCAGGTCCCCACACACGTGACTAGTTACTATAACAATCACGTAACACAGAAAACAATACAGACAGGGCTATCAAAGACAGAAGACAGATGTGTCGCTCCTACACACAGCATTAATAAATGGCAGTAAACTGTTTTTCACTGGACAATTGATGCATCTATTCAGGGTTGTTGTTGTCCCAAAACTGGACTTCCACGACTTCTGTACATCCAGCACAGAATGCAAACTTCTCTGAAATAATTTATTCTGATCATAACACAGATCTGCTGATTGTGTCCTTACTTATCACGTTAAATATCCTCTAAATCTCCCATTAGCACCCAGTTCCAGTCACAGGCTGTGAGTGTGTTTGATGCGGTGGGTGTGAGGGTCTCTCTGTCAATCCGTGAAAACATAGAATGTGACCCACACATCAGACTTATCCTCTATATCTGGTTTTCATCAGGTTAGGGAAACTTTCAATGTTTCACATTAATTTTTCACATAAGTTTCACATTAGAGACGTAGAAATATAAACATTGAAAACCTACAGCACAATACAGGCCCTTCAGTCCAACATGTCCTTACTTTAGGAATTACCTAGGTTTACCCATAGCCCTCTATCTTTCTGAGCTCCATGTGCCTATCCAGGAGTCTCTTAAAAGACCCCATCGTATTGGCATCCACTACCATTGTCGGCAGCCCATTCCACACATTCAGCACTCTCTGCGTAAAAATATTACCCCTGACATCTCCTCTGTACATACTTCCAAGCACCTTAAAACTGTGTCCTCTCGTGCTAGCCATTTCAGCCCTGGGAAAAAGCCTCTGACTCTGATCAATGCCTCTCATCATCTGATACACCTCTATCAGGTCACCTCTCATCCTCCGTCGCTCCAAGGAGAAATGACCAAGTTCACTCAACCTATTCTCATAAGGCATGCTCCCCAATCCAGGCAACATCTTTGTAAATCTCCTCTGCACCCCTTCTATGGTTTCCACATCCTTCCAGTCGTGAGGCGACCAGAACTGAGCACAGCACTCCAAGTGGGGTCTGAACAGGCTCTTACATAGCTGTGAGATTACCTCTCGGCTCCTAAACTCAGTCCCGTGGTTGATGAAGGTCAATGCACCGAACCCCTTCTTAACCACAGAGTCAACTGTGTAGCAGATTTGAGTGTCCTTTGGACTCGGACCCCAAAATCCCTCTGATCCTCCACACTGCCAAGAGTTTTACCATTAATACCAAAGTCTGCCATCATATTTCACCATTATCTGGTTTGAACTCCAAACTGCCACTTCTCAGCCCAGATTTGCATCCTATCACTGTCACGCTGTAAACTCTGACAGACCTCCACACTATCCACAACACCCTCAAGTTGTGTCATCAGCAAATTTACTAACCCATCCCTCCATTTCCTCATCCAGGTCACTTATAAAAATCACAAGAGAAGGGGTCCCAGAACAGATTTCTGAGGCACACCACTGGTCACCGACCTCCATGCAGAATATGACCTGTCTACAACCACTCTTTGCCTTCTGTGGGCAAGCCAATTCTGGTTGCACAAATCAATGTCCCATTGGATCCCTTGCTGAAATCCATTTACACTACATCTGCTGTTCTATCTTCATCAATATGTTTTGTCACATCCTCAAAAAATTCAATCAGGGTCGTAAGGCACGAACTGCCTTTGACAAATCCTGCCTCTCAGGATCTTCTCCATCAAATTAACAACCACTGAAGTTGACTCACTGGTCTATAATTTTCTGGGCTATCTCTACTCCCTTTCTTGAATAAGGGAACAGCATCTGTAACCCTCCCATCCTCCAGAACATCTGCCGTCCCCATCGATGATGCAAAGATCATCGCCAGAGGCTCAGCAATCTTCTCCCTCGCCCGCCCACAGTGGCCGGGGATACATCCCATCCGGTCTCCATCATAAACAGGCCATTCGGTCTGTCATCCTCTAACAATTTCCCTGCTTCAGAATTCTCTTCCCACACCCAGCAACAGTGCCCTGAACTCCATGGTCCCTCACGTGTTTATCCAGTTTTTTTTTAGATTATGAAGACACGCAGTCCTTTCATTTTCATTTAGTAATGCATGCATTAAGAAATGATACAATACAGTTTTCCCATTACATTCAATCTCTGCTGTTCCGCTTCAACCACTCCTGTGGTAGCGAGTTCCTCTTCACTAAATTTCTTATGATATTTATTAAACTCCATCTGAACATCTTCCACAATTCTTCCCATAAATAGAGGTACATCCCTCACCCCTGCACACAATTAAATCCATCATTGATCTTAAATTCCTACATCTTATCACACTAATGTCTATCCAGATGAAAATACACAGCCTGTCCTGTCTTCCTTGTAAGTTTCATCCTCTCAGTAATGGTCTGACATTCAGGAACTTTCCCTGTAATTTAAGCAGTGGTTCTGTATTGGTTGTGTTTGTGAGTTACTGTGGGAGTGGGAATTTTCAACACCTTGTCATGACTTGGATGAAATTCATGATGTGGACAGTAAGTCCAAGTCTAATCAGATTTATGTTTGATTTATTTCAGGAGGAAGCTCGTCGGAACAGGAGGTAGGACATACTCTTTATTGAAAATCGGTATAGTTCAAACTGGCAGTTTATAACAAGTAGTTTAATATTTACAGGATTAATGATGATGTCCAGGAATTGTCAGTGACAGATGAGGCCCAACCGTTTGAAAAATTCGATTACCCCTATTTGTTGAACACAGTGCTGACAGAAACACTTGATGCCGTTAATCGAGGTAAAACTTACAAAGATTCATTTCTCCTTGTTTAATTAAGTTCCAATTTGAAGTGAGAATCGTCTGTAATTTGGTTGTAGGGGGTAGGGTTGGGAACGAGTGAAGCGACAGGACTGATGGTAAAAATGCAAAGATATCATGCAGTCAGACTGTCAGATAGGGCGGACAGGTACAAGGACAAAATTGCAGCCAGCAGGGTGAGTATCAGTGCATTAGGGATGCAGAATTGAAAGGGTCGCAGATACACTATACAAAGTGTTATATCTCAATGCATGGAGTGTGAGAAATAAGGTGAATGATCTTGTTGCACTATTACAGATTGTCAGGTATGGTGTTGTGGCCATCACTGAATCGTGGCTGAAGGATGGTTGTAGTTGGGAGATGAATGTCCAAGGTTACACATTGTATCGGTGGTATAGGAAGGTAGACAGAGGGGGGGTGACATGGCTCTGCTGGTAAATCAATAGAAAGATGTGACATAGGATTGGAAGATGTTGATTCCTTGTGGGTTGAGTTAAGGAAATTCAGAAGTGAAAATGACACTGATGACAGTCACATACAGGATCCCAACAGTAGCTGGATGTGGACCACAGATTACAATTGGAAATAGAGAAGGCCAATGAAACAGACAATGTTACGATAGTCATGGGAGATTTCAACAAGCAGGTCAATTGGGAAAATTAGGTTGGTAATGGATCTCAAGAGAGTGAATTTGTTGAATGCCATGTGATAACTTTTTAGAGCAGTTTGTCATTGAGCCAATTTGGGGAACAGCTCCACTGGATTGCGTGTTATGTATTGAACTGAAGGTGATATCTTAGAGAAAAAAAAAACCCGAGGAGGCCGTGCTCACAACATGACTGAGTTCAGATAAGGAAAAAGTAAAGTCTGACGTTGTAATATTCCAGAGGAGTAAAAGAAATTACAGTGGTCTGAAAGAGGAGCCGGCCAAAGTAAATTGGGGGGAGATGTTGTCCGGAATGACAGCAGAGCAGAAATGATGTCAGATTCTGGGAAAATGAGGAAGGTGAAGGATAGATATATTCCAAAAATAAATAAATACTCAAATGGCAAAATAGTACAATCGTGGCTGATAATGCTGATGTAAATGCAAAAGAGTGGGCATACAACAAAGTGAAAATTAATAGGAAGACAGAGAATTGACATGGGTGGTTGGGAAGTTGTTGGAGTCGATTGTCAAGGATGAGGTTACAGAGTACCTGGAGGCATATGACAAGATAGGCAGAACTCAGCATGGATTCCTTCAAGGAAAATCCTGCCTGACAAACCTATTACAATTTTTTAGGAAATTACCAGTAGGCTAGACAAGGGAGATGCAGTGGATGTTGTATATTTGGATTTTCAGAAGGCCTTTGACAAGGTGCCACACATGAGGCTACTTAACAAGATAAGAGCCCATGGAATTACGGGAAAGTTACATACGTGGATAGAGCGTTGGCTGATTGGCAGGAAACAGAGAGTGGGAATAAAGGGATCCTATTCTGGTTGGCTGCCGGTTACGTGGTGTTCCGCAGGGATCAGTGTTGGGGGTGCAATGATTTGGATTATGGAATGGATGGCTTTGTGGCTAAGTTTGCTGACAATACGAAGATAGGTGGAGGGGCCGGTAGTGCTGAGGAAATAGAGAGTCTGCAGAGAGACTTGGATAGATTGGAAGAATGGGCAGAGAAGTGGCAAATAAAGTATAATGTTGAAAGGTGTATGGTTATGCACTTTGGCAGAGAAAAAATAAACGGGCAGACTATTATATAAATGGGGAAAGAATTCAAAGTTCTGAGATGCAACGGGAATTGGGAGTCCTCGTACAGGATACCCTTAAGGTTAACCTCCAGGTTGAGTCAGTAGTGAAGAAGGCGAATGCAATGTTGGCATTCATTTCTAGAGGAATAGAGTATAGGAGCAGGCATGTGATGTTGAGGCTCTATAAGGCGCTGGTGAGACCTCACTTAGAGTACTGTGGGCAGTTTTGGTCTCCTTATTTAAGAAAGGATGTGCTGACGTTGGAGAGGGTACAGAGAAGATTCACTAGAATGATTCCAGGAATGAGAAGGTTAACATATGAGGAACGTTTTTCCGCTCTTGGACTGTATTCCTTGGAGTTTAGAAGAATGAGGGGAGACCTCATAGAAACATTTTGAATGTTGAAAGGCATGGACAGAGTGGATGTGGAAAAGTTGTTTCCCATGATGGGGGAGTCTAGTACGAGAGGGCATGAATTAAGGATTGAAGGGCGCCCATTCAGAACAGAAATGCGAAGAATTTTTTTTGAGTCAGAGGGTGGTTAATCTGTGGAATTTGTTGCCAAGGGCAGCAGTGGAGGCCTAGTCATTGGGTGTATTTAAGGCAGAGATTGATAGGTATCTGAGTAGCCAGGGCATCAAAAGTTATGGTGAGAAGATGGGGGAGTGGGACTAAATGGGAGAATGGATCAGCTCATGATAAAATGGCGGAACAGACTCGATGGGCCAAATGGCCAACTTCTGCTCCTTTGTCTTCTGGTCTTATAATTGGGAGGCTTTTAAATACCTACAGAGAGGAACTGAAAAGATGATTGGGAGGGGAAAAATGAAATATGATATTGAATTCAATTGAATTGGCTTTATTACTTACATCCTTTCTATAAACAAGCAGTAAAAATCTTCCGTCTAAATGTGCAGTTTATAGTAATTTATGATAAATAATATGTATAACATTCTAGTCAATATAACATAGAAATACAGTTGTCTCAGCACGAGTTAATCAGTCTGATAGCCTGGTGGAAGAAGCTGTCCCCGGACCCTGTTGGTTCTGGCTTTTATGCTGTGGTACCAGTTCCTGTATGGTAGCAACTGGTACAGTTTGTTGTTGGGGTGACTTGGGTTTCCAATGATCCTTCAGGCCCTTTTTCACACCTGTCTTTATAAAACAAGTAAGCAAACAATATCAAGCAGCACACATCAAAGTTCCTGGCGAACGCAGCAGGTCAAACAAACAAACAATATCAAATTGATTTTCAAGTATTGCGAGGAAATAAAATAGAGATGAGAGTGGATATAGGACCACTAAAAAATGAGGCTGGATATATAATAACAGGGGAAAAAGAGATGGCAGATGAACTAAATGAGTATTTTCATCAGTCTTCACTGTGGAAGACACTGGCACTGTGTCAGGTGTTGAAGAGTGCGAGGGAAGAGAAGTGAGTGCAGTTACTGTTACAAGGGAGAAGGTGCTCAAAAAGGTACATAAGTCACTCAGACCAGATGAACTGCACCCTAGTGTTCTGAAAGAGGTAGCGGTAGACATTGTGGAAGCATTTGAAATGATCTTTCAAAAATCATTAGACTCTGGTATGGTGCTGGAGGACCGGAAATTACAAATGTCACCCAACTCTTAGTCATGAAGAAGGCAGCAGAAATGAAGTTATACACCAGTTAGCCTCACCTCTGTGGTTGGGAAGACATTAGTGTCAATTGTTAAGTATGAGGTTATGGAATACTTGATGATACTGGACAAGATAGGACAAGTTGGCATATACTAAGATTGGTGGAGGGGCCGGTACTGTTGAGAAAACAGGTAGGCTGTGGAAGGACTTGGATGAGGAGACTGGGCAAGAAAGTGGCAAATGATACACAATGCTGGGAAATTCATGGTCATGCATTGTGGTAGGAGACATAATACGCAGATTATTTAAAATGGGGACACAATTCAAAAATCTGAGATGCAGATGGATGTGGGGGTCCTTCTGCAGAGCACCCTGAAGGTTAACTTGCAGGTAGAGTCAGTTGTGAGGAAGGTAAATGCAATGTTAGCATTCAGTTCCAGGAGTTTAGTATACAGGAGCAGGGATGTGATGCTGAGGGTTTATAAGGCACTGGTGAGGCATTACCTTGAGTATTGTGAACAGTTTTGGGCTCCTCATCTAAGAAAAGATGTGCTGGCATCGTAGAGGGTTCAGAGGAGGTTCACAAGGATGATTCCGGGAATGAAAGGGTTATCAGACTTGAAACGTTTGATAGCTCTGTGACTGTACTCGCTGAAATTTAGATAGATGATGGGGGAATCTCATTGAAACATTTTGAATGTTGAAAGGCCAAGACAGAGTAGATGTGGGAAGGATGTTTCCCATAGTGGGGGAGTCTGGGACAAGAGGGCACAGCCTCAAGATACAGGGGCGTCTTATTTAAAAACAGAGATGCAGAGAAATTTCTTCAGCCAGAGGTGGTGAATTTGCAGAACTTGTTACCACAGGCAGCTGTGGAGGCCAGGTCGTTGGGCATATTTAAGGCCGAGCTTGACAGGTTCTAGATTGCACACAGTATCAGAGGTTGTGGCGAGAAGGCTGGCGAGTGGGGCTGAGGAGAAGAAGAAAAGGATCAGCCATGATTGAATGGTGGAGCAGTCACAGTGGGCCAAATGGCCAAATTCTGCTCCTATATCTTATGAGCTTATGGTTATCAGACCACAACATTGAAGCATTGTGAGAATGAGCCCAGACAACCCAGCCAGCATTGACATCATTCAGGATTTCATCTCAGGAGAAGCACACACAGCATAACCAGACTGGCAAAACAGCCCGACACACACATACACAGGAAGGATTGGTAGATTGTAGTCAGAGACGCAGCAATGTACGTTGATATTTCCTTCAGTAACCTGGAAATTATTCTCTTCAGACACGGTAATTTATTTATTTAAACAACTCATACATGTCACACATTGTCAGCACACACCACACATGTGATGACACACTGTGACATACAAATACTTCAATGTGTACACTCTCCTTCAATGTGTACACACAAACACAATGATCTTTACCACAATCAACACACACACACACACACACACACACACACACACACACACACACACACACACACACATAATATCTGAGTGTGACACATGGTCAAAGAAATAGGCCCACGTTCCGACTTAGGAATGAAATCTGCCGTCCTTACCCAGTCTGTTCTGTGCACTGAGCTGCCCCCTGATGCGACGTCACATCAACAGTTCACAGACAGACTCCGGGGTGAGATTCCTCAGGAGGATGATCTGGGAGGGTTTGAACCCACGAACCACTTCATGCATCTGCAAGACTGAGATGTCTTCTTGAGCATGTCCCCCTTGTGTGTGTTTGCCCCATATCCCTCTAACCACTTCCTATCTATGTACCTGTGTAAGTTCATCTTAAAATATTTTAATTTTACCTGTTTCTGCAGCATCTGGCAGCAGATTCCACCTGCCCACCTCCCTCTCTGTGAGAATGTTACCCCATAGATCCCTCATGAAAACTTCCCCCTCACTTTCAATCTGAGCCCTCTGGTTCTGTACTCCCATTTCTCAGAAAAAGACTCACTTTATCTCAGCCCGTTGTGAATGTATTTACCTCGATAAGGGATCAACAATCAACATCCTACACTACAGCTAAATAGCCCAAGCTTAAACACTCTCTACTTTTAATCCAAACCCCGCCAGTCCTGGTAACATCCTCCTGAACCTTCCTGTCCAGTGTAATGACATCCTACACGGGTTGACTCTATGGTTAAGAAGGCGTACGGTGCATTGACCTTCATCAATCGTGGGATTGAGTTTAAGAGCCGAGAGGTAATGTTGCACGTATATAAGACCCTGGTCAGCCCACTTGGAGTACTGTGCTCAATTCTGGTCACCTCACTACAACTACAGGAAGGACGTGGAAACCATGGAAAGGGTGCAGAGGAGATTTACAAGGATGTTGCCTGTTTTTTTTTTGGGGGGGGGGTATGCCTTATGAGAATAGGTTGAGTGAACTCGGCCTTTTCTCCTTGGAACGACGGAGGATGAGAGGTGACCTGATAGAGGTGTACAAAATGATGAGAGGCATTGATCGTGTGGACAGTCAGAGGCTTTTTCCCAGGGCTGAAATGGCTAGCATGAGAGGGCATAGTTTGAAGGTGCTTGGAAGGAGATACAGAGATGTCGGAGGTATGTTTTCTTTATGCAGAGAATGGTGAGTGCGCGGAACGGGCTGCTGGTGGTGGTGCTGCAGGTGGAAACGACAGGGTCTTTTAAGAAACTCATGAATGGCTACATGGAGCTTATAAAAATAGAGGGCCATGGGTAAGGCCTAGGTAGTTCTAAGGTAGGGACATGTTCAACACAGCTTTGTGGGCTGAAGGGCCTGTATTGTGTTCTATGTTTTCTGTGTTTCTATGTTTCACTATATTCGGGGACGTGGAAATGCAGACAATACCTGAACTGTGGTCTATCATTGATATCATAGATCTTGCTTAAGCTCATGTGGACGGTGTCGAATAGGCTGATGAATACAGGACTGAAGGTGATATATTTGAATGCTCCAGTATACGGAATAAGGTAGATGATGTTGTAGCACAGGTAGAGATTGGCAGGTATAACGTTGTTGACGTCACTGAGTTGCGGCTGAAAGGAGATGCTGGTTGAAGCCCAACATCCAAGGATACACCTTGTGTTCAAAGGACAGGCAGGTAGGCAGAGGGGATGGGGAGGCTCTGTTGTAAAAAATGAAATTAAATCCTTAGAGAGAGGTGACATAGGATTGGAAGATGTTGAGTCATTGTGGGTAGAGTTAAGAAACTGCAAGGGTAAAAAGACCCTGATGGTAATTATATACAGGCTTCTAAATAGTAGCCAGGATCAAAATGGGATACAAATTACACTAGGAAATGATAAAAAAAAAATGCAATGTGACAGTCGGAATGGGGGATTTCAACAAGGAGGTAGATTGGGAAAATCAGGTTGGTGCTGCATCCCAAGAGAGGGAATTTGTAGAAAGTCCCCAAGATGGATTTTTTGAACTGCTTGTGGTTGAGCCCAATGGGAGAAAGGCAATTCTAGAGTGGGATTTGTATAGTGAACCAGATATGATTTGGGAGACTAAGGGAAAAGAAACTTTAGGAAGCAGTGATCATAAAATGATAGAATTCATCCTGAAGTTTGAGAGGGAGATAAAGTCAGATGTATCGGTATTAGAGTGGAGTAAAGTTAGTTACAGAGGCATGAGGGAGGAGCTGACCAAAGTAGATTGGGAGGGGACACCAGCAGGGATGATTGCAGAACAACAAAGACTGGAATTTCTGGGGGCAATTTGGATAGATAAATCCCAAATACGGAGGAGTATTATCCACGGAGAATGAGGCAACCTTGTTTAACAAGGGAACTCAAAGACAGCATAAAAGTGAAAGAGAGGGCATACAATAGAGCAAAAATTAGCAGGATGTTGAAGTATTGAGGAGATTTTGATAATCAACAGAAAGCAATTACAAAGCCCGAAGGAGAGAAAATGAGATATGAGGGAAAGCTTGCCTACAATACTCAAGAGGACACAAAACTCTAAACAGTAAAAGAGAGGCAAGAGTGGATATTGGACCCCAAGAAAATGACACTGGAGAGGAGACAAGTGACAAAATACATTGTCGAAGTGCTTATTTAATATTTTGTGTCAATCCTCACTGTGTAAGATACCAGCTGTATGTCAGAAATGTGAGAGTGTCTGGGGACAGAATTGAGTGTTGCTGATGTTACTGAGGAGAAAGTGCGTGGGAAGATTGACGGTCTGAGGGTACCTGGACCAGATGGACTACACCCCAGTGTTCGGAAAGAGTTAGCTGAAGAGAATATGGGGGCATTTATAATGATCTTTCAGGAATCACTAGACAATTGGACATTCAAGACGAATGGAAATTGCAAAGGTCACTTCACTCTTTATGACGGGAGAGCAGCTGAGGAAAGAAAATTACAGGTGAGTTAGTCTGGATGTGGTGAGCTTGGAAAGATGCTGGAGTCCAGTATTAATGGAACTGCTTTTGGGTACATGGAGGCACATGATAAAATAGGGCAAAGACAGCGTGTCTTCCCTGAAGGGGAAATCTTGCCCGACAAATCTGCTGGAATTCTTCGAGGAACACAAAGCCGACATAGACAAAGAATGATTTGGATGACAGAATTGTTGCCTTTGTGTCCAAGTTTGCAGATGAGATGAAGTTAGGTGAAGGGGAAGGTAGTGGTGCAGAAGCTCAGAGTCTGGGGAAGGACAGAGACAGATTCAAAAATGGACAAAGATGTGATAGATGGATTATCAAGTAGCGAAGTCATGCATGCAATTTGGCAGGCGGAATAAAGGCATAGACGATTTTGTAAACAGTGAGAAAATTCAAAAAATCAGAGGTGCAGAAGGGACTTGGGTGTCCTGGTGCAGGATTCCCTGATGGTTAATTGCAGTTTGAGTCAGTGTTAAGCTCAGCAAGCTCAACATTAGCATTCATTTCGAGAGGATTCGAATAGGATGTCATTCTGAGTGTTTATAAGGCATTGGTCAGACCACACTCAGAGTATTGTGAGCAGTTTTGGGTCCCTTATATCGGAAAAGATGTGCTGGCATTGGAAAGGGTCCAGGAGGTTCACAAGAATGATTTTGGGAATGAAAGAGTTGACATATGAGGAGTGTTTGATGGTTTTGGGCTGGACTCATGGGAGTTTAGAAGAATGGCTGATTTATTATCCCTCTCAACTCTACTCTCCCGCCTCCTCCCCATTAACATTTGTCACCCTGACTAATCAAGAAGTTTACATATCAACTTCTGCTTTAAAAATCAAACATGAGAAAATCTGCAGATGCTGGTAATCCAAGCAACACAGGTCCTGATGAAGGGTCTTGGCCTGATCTCACTGACACCTACCCGGAGAGAGTGGATATTGGAAGGATGTTTCCTATAGTGGCTGGGTCGAGAACACAAGGCACAGCCTCCGACTAGAGGGTGTCCATTTAGAACAGAGATGAGGAGGAATTCCTTTATCCACAGGATAGTGAATCTGCCGCAGGGAATATATTTCATTGACTATATTTAAGGTGAAGCCACACACACAAAATGCTGGAGGAACTCAGCAGGCAAGGAAGCATCTATGGAAAAGAGTGAACTGTTGATGGTTCAGGCTGAAATCCTGCAACAGGACCTGTGTTGTTTAAGGGTCCCTGCAAATTCTCCCCCATCCAAATGAGGGGCTGCGGTCGATGGGGTTGTGGGAAAGGGGACAAAGAGGTCCTCATCTCCATCTTTGTCCCCGCCAGCTTCTCGTTACGTCTACACGCACAGTTCACCGACAGGCTCTCCACCCCTCCCCCACCTGGTTCTGGTTCAATCTGACATTTATCTCTCCACTGCTGGTTCCCATTATCACCTCCTTTACTGTCTCGAACCTTCACACTCCCACACTCCCCCACTTCACACTCACAAATGAATGTTAACATTGAATGAAGGATCTGTACCTGTGCTGTACTGTTCTATGTTCCATGTTCCCTGTTCCCTGTTTAGAAGAAATAGAGGAGATCTCAGGGAAACAAAAAATTCTTCTGGGGTCAACAGGCAGGATACAGGGAGGATGTTTCCCCTGTCTGAGGAGTCAAGGGTCAGGGGTCACTGTCTGTTTGAAATTCTCAGCACCTGAAGGGAGAGGGGGGTTTGGGGGTTCTTATCCATTCAGTTCACAGAACCATCGCCGTACAGCATAGAAATGTGCCCTTCGACCCATCACATCTGTGCTGACCTATTTACCCATCTACATTCATCGCATTGGCCAGCATTAGGTCAGTCTCCTTCTGTGCCTTGCCTATTGAAGTATCTGTCCAAGTGTCTCTTAAACACAGGGGACTGGAGGCCTGTGACCTGCAGAGGTCAGTGCTGAGGCCGGGGTTGTTTGTCATTCCTATTAATGATTTGGATGATAATGTCGGTGACATAGTTAGTAGGTTTGTTAATGGCACTAAAATTCATGGTACAATGGACAGGGAAGAGGGTTATCTCTGTTTACACCGGGCCCTTGATCAACTGCAGAGATGGGTACAGGGAGAATGTTTTAAAACACATCTTGGCAGGGCCGTGGATAAGAAAAGGTGAAAAGAATAATGGGCAAATGGGACTAGCTCACTCGAGCAAGTTGGTCAGCACAAACGAGTTGGGCAGATGGGGCTCCGTGACCTCCAGTTTAAATCTATTCACTCACTCCTTTCCCATCTTAATCCACCCCTTTCCTGCACTTGTTTCTGCTGTCTATTTATTTCTATCCTTGAGGGAAGATGTCGACCTGAACCGGAGACTGTCCATCTCTCTCCACACATCCTGCCTGACCTGCTCGGTTCCTCCAGCATTTTGTGTCTGTCTGATCGGGAAATCTCTGCTCTCCGTCTTGCGCAAAACCCTAGGGGAGACATTCGTTGTCCATCCGCTTTCGTTCGGTCAAACCACGGGAAAGGTTCGTGTCGGCCACCCGACCGCGCCTGAGGCCTAGCGGCCTATCCCCGATTCCAGGGGCGGCGCTGCCCGAGTCTCCCCCCGATCCCCGGGGCCGCTCTGCCTGTGTCTCCCCCCGATCCCCGGGGCCGCTCTGCCTGTGTCTCCCCCCGATCCCCGGGGCCGCGCTGCCCGAGTCTCCCCCTGATCCCCGGGGCCGCTCTGCCCGAGTCTCCCCCGGTCCCCGGGCCGCACTGCCCGAGTCTCTCCCCGATCCCCGGGGCCGCGCTGCCCGAGTCTCCCTCCGGTCTCCGGTCCGCGCTGCCCGTGTCTCCCCCTCCGATCCCCGGGGCCGCGCTGCCCGAGTCTCCCCCCGATCCCCGGGGCCGCGCTGCCCGAGTCTCCCCCCGATCCCCGGGGCCGCGCTGTCCGAGTCTCCCCCCGATCCCCGGGGACTCTCTCATTCTCTGCTTCTCCCCCCAGTCTCTGTCACCCTGGATGTGGAAACGGCGCATCCGTGTCTCAAGGTGTCTGAGGATCGGAAGAGTGTGAGATGGACCCGAACCCGGAGGAATCTCCCTGACACCGGGAAGAGATTCACACACTGGGAATGTGTGCTGGGATCGGAGGGATTCACATCGGGGAGACATTACTGGGAGGTGGAGGTGACGGGGAATCAGGACTGGTGTCTGGGAGTCGCCGCAGAGTCTGTGAGGAGGAAGAGACGGGTCAGAGTGAGACCGGAGACCGGATTCTGGGTCATCGGGCGGTTTCGTGACGTGTTATATCGGGATTGTGACCTGTTCAGTGTTGTCCCCTCCCCCGAGTCCCGTCTCCCTGCCGGTCCCATCCCCGGGAGGGTGGGAGTTTATCTCAGTTACCAGTCCGGGACAGTTTCATTTTACAACGCGGAGACCAAGTCCGATCTCCACACCTTCACTGGGAATAAATTCACGGGGAAACTTTATCCTTTCTTCATGACTGGGGATGGAAACCAGTGGCTGAGAATCTGCTCCGGTTCCGCTCCGGGTCTGTAAACGGGTCGGGTCCTGGGACCGGCGTCAGGAGTGAAGTCACTGTAAATATAAATGTGCGGAGAATGAAATAAACACGAGATGAGAATTATCGATCCGTTAATTTTAACTCGTTCACCGCATCCGACATCGGAACAGAAACAGCGCGGATTCAGCAGCAGCCGCGGGCGGCGGGTCCTGAGCTCCCCCGGGTCCTAAAGTCCACCCGCACTGAGCGAGGTTAAATGGGACAAGTGGGGCGGTGCTGACTGGAGAAGACAGTGAAGATTGATACAAAGTGTTCATTAAGTTCATCTGACATTTCTTTGTCCCCATCACTACCTCACCAGCATCATTTTCCAATCCAATATCAACTCTCATCTCCCTTTCACTCTTCATGTAACTGAAAATGAACTTTTAGTATACTGCTTTATGTTATTGGCTAGTTTGCTTCATATTTCATCTTTAATATTCTTATGGCTTTTTTTTTGTTGCCCTTTGCTGGATTTTAAGAGCATCCCAATAATCCAACATCCCACTCACCTTTGCTCCCTTATATGCCATTTCCTTAGGTAACACGCAGTCCTTAACTTCCCTTGTCAGCCATGGATTCCCACCTCTGCCATCTGAGAAATTCTTCTGTCGGACATGTCTCTCCTGCGCCTTGTAATCTATTCCCAGATACGTCAGCCACCTCTGTTCAGCCATCGTCCCCACAGTATCCTCCTCCAATTCACCTGGGCAAGCTCCTCCTTCATGCCTCTGTAATTCCCTTTATTCCATTGCGAGACTGATACATGTGACTTAGGCTTCTCCCTATGAAAATGCAGTATGAATTCAATTATATTATGATCACTGCCTCTAACGGGTTCCTTTACTTTCAGCTCCTGGAGATGATCAGGGTTATTACACAACACCCAATCTTAGATGGTCTTTCCCCCAAGTAGGCCCAAACACAAGCTGCTTTAAAAAGCCATCTCGTAGGCATTCAACAAACGCCCTATCGTGATCTAACAACAACCTGATTTTCCCAACCCTTTGCATATTGATGTCCCCGATATAATTGTGACGCTACCGTTATTATAGGCCTTTGCCCGTTCAATACTGCGAATTAATTTAAAGCCAGTCCCTTAACTTAATAAAGTTTTTATCTGAAAACAACCAACCCTACCAAAGATTGTACTGAAGACTGCATTTGATTTTTTCAGCCATATCTGCTTCACACTGAAATAGTATGTGTTTACCAGTTTCATAATGACAAAATGTACATGACACAGAATGATGCTTTCCAATTAGATACAAGGCATAATTAAACATCGTGTGGGCATTTCTAAGTCGTGTCAATATTATTTCTTCCATTCTTATTTTTAGCCCTTCTTCCATAAACCCGACTGGTTTATGTATTCCGTGAAGGTGCCTGTCTTGTATCCTACAAGTCTTGCCATAAGGCCCTAACTCTTAACACTACCAACCCCTAAGCTAAGATTTGCTAAGTGGAAAGTCTATATCCACAGTTGAACTTTTAACAGGTTGTGTTGCTAAACAGTCAGCCCCATCATTTCCCTCACCAGTGCGCTGTGCAGGGCCCATAAGGTGCAGACACATAAACCAAATTTGTATATGAAATACTGCTTGACGAGGTCCCAACAGTCAATCTGACCTACTGCTAGAATGACCTGTTTTAAGGCTCATCAAACCCTTTTCTTGCTTTTTAAATCTTTTTATTAATTATTATTGAAAATCAACAAGAGAAAAATACATCAAAATAATCAAGATAACATATCTGAGTTGGATGACCAGCCATGATCATAATAAATGACGGTGGAGGCTCAAAGGGCCGAATGGCCTACTCCTGCACCTATTTTCTATGTTTCTATATCCATATATAGAGTAAGAGTTAAATTATCAACCAGGCTAAACAGAAAAACTATAATAATCAAAAAAACAAAGTATTAAAGCTTTTTTTTATGGAAAAAAGGCAAGAAGGAATAAAAAGGAACCCCTACTAACTAAAACGGAGAAAACCCCTAATAACTAAAAAAAAGGGGGAAAACCCCATTTGGAGCACAACCCCGGAGCTATACGCCATACAAGCTTCCATAAAAAAGACATCAAACTGCCAACCAAATTCATATAACCAAGCATCAGAAAAGGACCATCTTAATTAACTCAAGTCAAATGATAATAACGGGCAAAAGAGCCACACCTTTTCTCAAAGTCAAATTTACGATCAAAAGTTCCACTTCTAATTTTTTCCAAACTAAGACATAAAATCACCTGAAAGAACCATTGTATCAAAGTGGGAGCAGAGGCATCATTCCATCTTAATAAAATAGCCCTTCTAGCCAATAATGTGACAAATGCAATTACATACTGGTCAGATATAGAAATACCATGAATATGTTGAGGAATTATACCAAACAAAACTGTCAATTTATTAGGTTGTAAATGGATTCTTAAGGCTTTAGAGATTATTAAAAAAATGGATTTCCAAAATTGTTTCAATACAGAACACGACCAAAACATATGTGTCAATGTAGCTATCTCAGTTTTGCATCTATCACACTGATTATTTACATTAGGAAAAATTTTAGACAATCTCTCCTTCGTCAAATAATAATGATGTACAATTTTAAATTAAGTTAGATAATGACTGGCACAAAATTCACAACCAATCCTCTGATATCAAGGTCATATTAAACTCTCGTTCCCAATCTTGCTTGATGTTAAGGAAAGGAGAATTGTCCTGTTGTAACAGTAAATTATAAATTTTCCCAATAAAGCCTTTCACTAAAGGGTTCGTTTTTAAAATAAGGTCAGAATCTTGTATATATGGAAAATTACTTAAATATTCTTGTAAAAAATGTCTGACCTGAAGATATTGCAAAAACCATCAAACCCGAAAAGGATTCTGAACAAATTACAAGTTTGTAAGCAACAATTTCCTCCACCCACTGTAATGATGACAAAGAATTCTGCTTCATATACCCATAAATGGCTGGTAAGTGATTTCTTTATCATTACCTGCAATTCAGACACACAGAAAAAAGAAAACAGCCACACTAACATTCCCAGTTAAATTATGTTTCAATCCATCTGTAAAAATGGTTACTGTATGATAGTAACTGTCATTAATAAACTCATGAACCAACAGACTCTCAGGCAGAACAGAATCCACTTGTGTAACCTAAAATTAACTACAGTCATTGAAAAAAAACACAAAATGGGGTTAAGGAGAAAGCTACAGTGGGACATATTGTATCATCCAATAGTCATAGTCACAGTCATACTTTATTGATCAGGAGGGAAATTGGTTTTCGTTACAGTTGCACCATACATAATAAATATTAATAAAACCATAAATAGTTAAATAGTAATATGTAAATTATGCCAGTAAATTATGAAGTAAGTCCAGGACCAGCCTATTGGCTCAGGGTGTCTGACCCTCCGGGGAGGAGTTGTAAAGTTTGATGGCCACAGGCAGGAATGACTTCCTATGACGCTCTGTGTTGCATCTCGGTGGAATGAGTCTCTGGCTGAATGTACTCCTGAGCCCACCCAGTACGTTATGTAGTGGATGGGAGACATTGTCCAAGATGGCATGCAACTTGGACAGCATCCTCTTTTCAGACACCACCATCAGAGAGTCCAGTTCCATCCCCACAACATCACTGGCCTTATGAATAAGTTTGTTGATTCTGTTGGTGTCTGCTACCCTCAGCCTGCTGCCCCAGCACACAACAGCAAACATGATCACACTGGCCACCACAGACTCGTAGAACATCCTCAGCATCGTCCGGCAGATGTTAAAGGACCTCAGTCTCCTCAGGAATTAGAGACGGCTCTGACCCTTCTTGTAGACAGCCTCAGTGTTCTTTGACCAGTCCAGTTTATTGTCAATTTGTATCCCCAGGTATTTGTAATCCTCCACCATGTCCACACTGACCCCCCCGGATAGAAACAGGGGTCACCGGTATCTTAGCTCTCCTCAGGTCTACCACCAGCTCCTTCGTCTTTTTCACATTAAGCGGCAGATAATTCTGCTCACACCATGCGACAAAGTTTCCTACCGTCGCCCTGTATTCAAGATTACACCTGAGTACAGTACACCCAACAATACACCCATGTTCCCAGCGTGATATGAACCCAGCCACCTGAAACTGAAAACCAAATGTCCCCTAGCACAGGATGATAATTTCTTTGCCCTCTCAAATTAATCCAATTTGTTAACATCAGCTTCAACCTCTGTCGCTGGAGGGGCAATTGTCCCATTTCAGCCAGTAAAGCCGAAACAAGGGACGACTTTACTGCACCACAGCAAAATCTTAAAGCCTGTGCTCGTATCACACCCAAGTATTTTAAAGTTGAACATGAAACTGATCCATAAGACACACAGCCAGAATCAAGAACAGATTGAATTATACAAATATAAATGGTCAACAAAGATTTTAATGTTGCACTCCAAGAACACGCACACAGCCGCCTGAGGATATTTAATGCTCCTTTACAGTTATCAATTATTTTACTGACATGGTGCTTCCATGTCAGCTTATTATCCATCCACATGCCTGGAAATCTTACCACTGACATATTTTCAGGAGTTTGACCATATAATTTCAAATCAAGTGCAGGTCTATTAATCCTGTTTGTAAAACACATAACGTGTTTTAGTGACTGAAAACTTAAAATCTTCATCTATTTGCCCACTGTTTGACCTATTAATTCTAAATTTCATCCTTTTTGCAGTAAAATTGAAATGCTACCTCTAATCTATAAAGCTATATCATCTGTATAAAGTGATTAACCCAGCGTACTCATCTCAGAGAAAATGGCATTAATCATAATATTAAATAATGAAGGGCTAAAATACTGCTTTATGGGGTCACATTTTCCATCTCATAGAAACACAAACATAACATGCCCACCCGTACCCGCACAGTCCGTCCAAATAAAAAACTCAGATAAATTATGCAATCTCCCCTCACTCCTAATTTCCAAAATTCAATCAAAAATCCTTCCATAACATATCATATGTATTTACAATATTAAAATACTGCTATTACAACATCTTTATTTAGCCGTGCTTTCTTATAATCATCTTCCAAACCTAAAACTGATTCCAATGTCATTCTATCCTTCCAAAATCCACTCTAATAAAACACTATATCATCTCTCTTTTCAAAATATAACTGAAGCGCTCGATTACCAGACATTCCATCAGTTTACATAAATAAGACATTCACGATATAGGCCATAACTAGAAAGATCAAACTGGGATCTGCCAGGTTTCAGAAAACAGGCAATCCTGCTGCCATATTCCATGAGGGAGGGAGATGGCCCAATCTCTAAACACGATTCAAAAATGTTAATATTTTCACAAAAGAGAATTACATACAGCTACAATTACATATATCACCCTTTCCTGGGGATGCCTGACTTGCATTAATAATAGACTTTTAAAGTTTGTACAAAGAAAACTCTACGTCAATGATGCTATCATTGCTACAACTGCCTTCCAACACATCAGGGTATTCACTTAGAAACATATCCCAACGTTGGTTAACTTCTTCACTTAAATTTTCTTGATTAAGACTGACAGCAGATGACCCAGAGAGTAACACAACCTTCCCTGTTTCAGTAAAAATCATTTTGTCCTCATTAATCAATCCTGAAATATTAATATCATTTTAAATCCCTCCATTTTCAAAATCATACCCCAAACAACTCCAAGTTAAATATCCCTTCAAATATTATGTCAATATGACCTCCAGTAAATCACATCCTTCCTCACCACGACCTGTGCCCTTTTTTTCTTAATAGTGTCACTTGGAGACGGATGCATCATCACATTAAAAACTTACATTTCTCCCAATTTGCTTTACCAAATACTCCACCTCCTGCAAGTGGCATCGCATCCCCGACAAAATCCAAACTCAAGCTCATAAAGACAGGAAGGCTGACTGACGTTCATATTAACTAATCACCGTGTGAGTTCTCATTTGACCGACACACACTGCAGCCAGTGACAGCAGGGTTCAGAGGCGGGCCAGACCTGCGATAGGCTGGTGGAAATCTGCCCCATGTTCAGCCCCTGCTGCTCCGCTCCATCGCCATGGCGGAGTTCAGTGAGTCGCTGCGGTCGGTCGTCGCCGGTTTCGGCGCCCACAGGGACGGGTGCGGTTCTCCTCCGACGCCTCGGTGAGTCCATTCCGGTGATGTCTGTGGTGGCTGAGAAAAAAAATGTAAGGAGCGAGCGGGGATGAAGACATAATGACTACAACTCCCAGAAGGCCCTGCTGATGACACAGAAGTCGGGGGTGTTGTGGGTAGTCTGCAGCGTTGTCAGAGATCACAGCGGGAAATAGATAGGATGCAGAACTGGGCTGAGAAGTGGCAGATGGAGTTCAACCCAGATACGTGTGAAGTGGTTCATTTCGACAGGTCAATTTTGAACACAGAATGTAACATTAATCGTAAGACACTTGGGCAGTGTGGAAGGTCAGAGAGATCTTGGGGTCCGTGTCCATACGACACTCAAAGCTGCTGTACAGGTTGGCAGTGTTGTTAAGAAGGCGTCTGGTGTGATGGATTCATCAACCGTGGGACTGAGTCCAAGAGCTGTGAGGTAATGTTGAAGCTATATTAGGAGACATTTAGTCCCCACTTGCAATAGTTCAGTTCAGTTCTGGTCACCTCACTACAAAAAGAATGTGGATATGAAAGAGGGAGTGAAATGACTAACGCGAGGGGGACATAGTTTTAAGGTGCTTGGAAATCGGTACAAGGGGGATGTCAGGGGTAAGTTTTTCACACAGAGAATGGATGGTGTGTGGAATGCACTGCCAGTGACTGTGGTAGACGCAGATACAATAGGATATTGTAAGAGACTCTTCGATAGGTACATGGAGCTTAGAAAAATAGACGGCCATACGATAGGGAAATCCTAGACAGTTTCTAGAATACTTTACATACTTGGTACAACATTGTGGGCCGAAGGGCCTGTAATGTGCTGTAGATTTCTATGTTCTATGTCAAAGGCAGGCAGAGGGATTAGTTTAAATGGACACCAGGACAGCATGGAAGGGTTGGGCTGAAGGGCCTGTGTCAGTGCCGTAAGGGAGGGGCTCTGTCCCAAACATCGACTCCATTCCCCTCAATAGATGCTGCCAGACTTGCCAAAGTTCTTGAAAAGTTGCATTCAGTTCCGTTTAGCATTCTGTATGAAGGATGTTTTGTGCTGGAAGACTGCAGAGGAGATTCATCATGATTGACGGGGTTTGTGTCCATAAGACCATAAAACATAGGAGCAGAATTAGGCCATTCAGCCCATCGAGTCTGCTGCCTTTCTGTCATGGCTGATCCCGGATCACACTCAATTCCATATACCTGACCTCTCGCCATATCCTTTGATGCCCTGACCGATCAGGAAACGATCAACTTCCGCCTTAAATATACCCACAGACTTGGCCTCTACCGCAGTCTGTGCAGATCATTCCACAGATCCAATACTCCCTGGCTGATAAAAAAAAAAAATCCTTAACTCTGTTTGGAAAGGTGGCCGCTCATTTTTGTGGATGTGCCCTCTAGATCTTGATAGGCCCACCGTCAGAAACATCCTCTCCACATCCACCCTATTTGTTCCTTTCAACATTCAGCAGGTTTTAATGAGATCCCCTCTGTGTTCTTCAGAATCCCTGTGAGTACAGGGTCAAAGCTGCAAATGCTTCTCATATGTTAACCCCTTCATTCCCAAAATCATCCTTCTGAGCCTCCATTCGACTCTCTCGAATGACAACACATCCTTTCTGAGATATAGGACACAACACTGTTGACAATACTCCTAGTGTGGCCTGACTATAAAGGCTCAGCATTATCCCCTTGCGGTTATATTCATGGGTCGGGATTGGACAGTATTGATCTACAGAGGGAGCTTGGAATCCGAGTTCACAACTCCAGATACTGGTTCCAGTGTCAGGCAGTTATGTTGCATCTGGAGAATTGCATTCTAATATAGCAATAATGCGGTGGTTTTGGGTGGTGATTAGAAGAGGCTTAACAGGATGCTGCCTGGATAAAGGGGACTGGTCAATCTCGGGTAATCTCCGGCAGAGGCTGAGGGAGGTCTGCCAGACGTTTACAGAATCGTGGGAGGCACAGACTGAGCGGACAACCGGTACTTTTTTTCCCTAAGGAGGAAATGTCCAATAGCAGAGGGCATGCACTTCAGGAGAAAGGGGAAAAACTACCTCATTGGTCCTTTTTGCACTATTTAAGTATTTTGTAATTTAGTGTAATTTTGTATCTTGTCTCTGCATAGCTGCTGTTAAAAAAAGCAGTTACAAAAGACAATGATTTTAAAAACCTGACTCAGAATGTTGGAAGGAGATTTGCGTTTCAAGTTTTGTTTTTCATACCCATCGTGGTGAGTGTCTGGAGTGAATGCCAGGGGTGGTGGTGGAGGCAGATGTGATAGAGGCTATTAGATACCACATGAATGTGAGGAGAATGGAGTGATGTGGACTTTGTGTAGGCAGAGGGATTGGTTTAGTAAGCCATGAAATGTCCGGTTCATTTGGTTCAGAACAACACAAGGAGCAGAAGGGCCTGTTATGGACAAGTATAGCAAGCAGAGCAGGTAAACTGGATAAAGTGTTCCCAGTCAGAGCACAGACTGTGACGTCAGTGGATATGCCAGCATCACAGTTCTCCCACCAAAGAGACTTTACTGCCGGATAAAATGAAGTTTGTGATGTTTATAACCGATGTGGTGAATTGTACTGCTCAGGCATCTCATCCTACTGAGTAAATTAAAATTATTGTGAAAGCTGCAGAAAGGTATCTTGGTCTAACTGGTGTTTTGTGGGAAGCCTTAAAAACTGAAGTTTTGTTGGGTGGGGTGTCTGTATCCCAGTCTACTTGTGAACGTACATAACAGGATTAAAATATTGCAATGAAATGCGAGAACTCTGATTTATAGTGGTCAAGACTTTAAGAAGTTTACTTGTGATTTGTCAAATTTTTCCGATGTTATATCTGTTCAGGAAACCTGCACATTTTAAGTTTTTATTCCTATGTAGGACTATATTGTCGTTCGGCTTGACAGGTTAGTTGGCAGAGGGGTGGGGTTGCCAGTTTTATAAGGAAAAGGGCAGGGTATAGAGTTGTGAATGGGAACAAAATGTGTGAGGAACTTTTAGAAGAAATTCTTGATTCAACAGGTATGTACCAAATTTCCTTTTTTTGAAAATATTAACATTTTGAATCGTATTTTGAGGTTTGGCCATCTACTTTTCTCATGGAAAATGGTTATAGTAGTGCCCATTCTAATACCTGGAGCTCCCCGTCTGATCCTCCCTGTTATAGGCCAATATCAATAACGTCTCCTTTGTGTAAACATGTGGAATGTATGGTATTCGAGTGTTTAAAAACATAGAAACTTAGAAAACCTACAGCACAATACAGGCCTTTCCACCCTCAAAGTTGTGCCGAAAATGTCTCTACCTTGAAATTACCAGGCTTACCCATAGCCCTCTATTTTCTAAGCTCCATGTACCATTATGTTTTCGATAGGAGAGGTGACTTCACGTTTTATCAGACGGGAATTGGGAAGATTAGAATAACATTGCAATCAGTTTTAGGTTTGGAAGATCACATTAGGCAAGCACAGCTAAATAAAGGTGTTGTAATAGCAATATTTTTTAATCTTGAAAAAAATGATATTTATTGAAGGACGGACTTTTGATTAATATTTGGAAATGCAATTGAGGGGGCTATTGTACATTTTTTTTTCTAATAGTTTTTATTTGGACATCTTACATAGAAACACTGAAAACCTACCGCACAATACAGGCCCTTCGGCCCACAAAGTTGTGCCGAACAAGTCTCTACCTTAGAAATTACTAGACTTCCCCATAGCCCTCTATTTTTCACAACTCCATGTACCTATCCAAAAGTCTCTTAAAAGACCCTATCATATCCGCATCCACCACCGTTGCCGGCAGCCCATTCCACGCACACGCCATTCTCTGCGTAAAAAACTTACCCCTGACATCTCCTCTGTACCTACTCCCCAGCACATTAAACCTGTGCCCTCTTGTGGCAACAATTTGAGCCCTGGGAAAAAGCCTCTGACTAGCCACACAATCAATGCCTCTCATCATCTTACACACCTCTATCAGGTCACTTCTCATCCTCCGTCGCTCCAAGGAGAAAAGGCTGAGTTCACTTAACCTGTTTTCATGAGGCACGCTCCCCAATGCAGGCAACATCATTGTAAATCTACTCCGCAACCTTTCTATGGTTTCCACATCCTTTCTGTAGTGAGGCGACCAGAACTGAGCACGGTACTCCAAGTGAGGTCTGACCAGTGTCCTATAGAGCTGCAACATTACCTCTCGGCTCCTAAGTTCTGTTGATGAAGGAGAATACACCGTATACCTTCTTAACAGCAGAGTCAACCTGCGCAGCTGCCTTGTGTGTCCTATGGATTCGGACCCCAAGATCCCAATGATCCTCCACACTGCCAAGAGTCTTTCCATTAATACTATATTCTGCCATCATATTTGACCTACCAAAATGAACCACCTCACACTTATCTGAGTTCAACTCCATCTTCCACTTCTCAGCCCAGTTTTACATCCTATCAATGTCCCGCTATAACCTCTGATAGTCTTGTAAAGGTATGGGTGGGCAAGTACGACATTGAATTTGTTTTTATGTTTGGAAGATGATATTAGGAAAACACAGTTAAATATAGATGATGTAACAGCTGTATTTTTACTATTCAAAAGGAAGATGGTATTTATGGAAGGAAAGACTTTTTATGAAATTGTGGAAATGAGGATTATCTAACTTTTTCTAAGTTTTTTTTTAATTGTATGTCTTGTGTCAGGTACGGGTGTGCAAGTTATATTCAGGTTGTTATGAGATAGAAATTGGGATCCCACAAGGCAGTATTTATTATTTCATGTTTCAATTAATAATATTTTTTATGAGATAGGTTTAGAGTGCGTAAATCACTATATGCAGATGATGGAGGTTTATGGATTCGAGGTAGCAATTTCAATTTTACTGTATATAGGATGCACTAGCAATTAATAAGGTTTAAAAGTCGGCAAATAGATGGGATTTAAGTTTTCGGTAGCTACAAGACAATTTATGTGTTTAACAAACAGGATGAATGGACCTCCACTTGATTTGAAATGATATGGTCAAACTCCTTAAAATGCTTTTGTGGTAAGATATCCAGGTATGTGGATGGATAATAACCTGACATGGAAGCACCGGATCAGAAAATAATTGAGAAATATAAAGAAACATTAAATACTCTCAGTTATCTCTGTGGGTATTCTGGAGCGTTACATGAAAATAGTTTTTGACCAATTTCTTTCTTTCTTTCTTTTTAAATCTTTTTTATTGAATTAGTACACAAAAGGTAAAACATATAGCAACCAATACATTGTTAAGATATAAATATACAAGTAATATTAATACAAAAAAATGCAAACAATGTAAGTTAGTTATAAAATAACAAGGTAATATCGCTGTATACTAATTTTCCATATATATCAATAGAACGAGAAAAAAAAGCCAAAAAAAAAACCTACCGTGCAACTAACCTACAAAGCAAAGCAATGGGCTAACTAGGTAAATAGTAGACTTGAACAAATTAAACAATCACGTCCTCAAACCCGACCTCCGCTAATAACAGATAAATCCGCGAAGGGAATGTATGTATGATCAGAGAGAGAAAAAAAAGTTACATTAAATGAAAATATTGAATAAAAGATCTCCAGGTCTGTTCAAATTTAACTGAAGTATCATAAAGATTACTTCTGATTTTTTCCAAATTTAGACACAGTATCGTTTGAGAGAACTGAAAAAACGTAGTCGAGGCATTAATCTCCTTCCAATGTTGTAGAATAAATCTTTTCGCCATTAAAGTAAGAAATGCAATCATTCTGCGCGCTGAGGGGGATAAATTACTAGAAGTTTTAGGTAATCCAAAGATAGCAGTAATAGGATGGGGAGAAATATAACTATTCAAAACCTTTGAGATAATATTAAAAATGTCTTTCCAAAACGTTTCCAGAGTAGGACAAGCCCAAAACAAGTGGGTCAAGGAAGCTATCTCCCCATGACATCTATCACAAAGAGGGTTAATATGAGAGTAAAAACCAGCTAATTTATCTTTAGACATGTGTGCTCTATGGACAACTTTAAATTGAATTAAGGAGTGTTTGGGACAGATAGTGGAAGCATTAACAAGTTGTAAAATATGAGCCCGGTCATCAGTCGGGATAGTAAGGTCCAATTACTTTTCCCAGTCAGTCCTAATCTTATCGAATGGAGCTTTCCTAAGTTTCATGATAGTATTATAAAGGAATGATAGTGTTATGGAGGTAAAGGAATCCCTTGGAAGTAGTGATCATAATATGATTGCGTTCAGTTTCAAATTTGAAAAGGAGAAGCTGGTATCAGGTGTATGGATATTTCAGTGGAACAGGGGGAATTACAGTGGTATGAGAGAGGAACTGGCCCAAGTCGATTGGAAAAGTCAGCTAAATGGAGGGACGGCAGAGCAGAATTGGATGAAATTCCTACAAGAAATAAGGAAAATGCAGGAAAAATATATTCCAAGAAAAAAGAAAATCATGAATGGAAAAGTGGCGCAAATGTGGCTAACGAGAGAGGTTAAAGCAAAAATAAAAGCAAAAGAAACGGCGTACAAGGAAGCAAAAATTAGTGGGGTTATATGTGGTGACTTATATGTACTCTGATAATTAAATTTACTTTTAACTTTTAGCTTCGGGGAACTTGCATTGATTCTGAGAACAAACTGTGACTGACAGCTCCAGCTCCCCGCAGCAGCCCGCCCTCAGACACACACACAGCCAATCAGCGAGTCCCGCTGGGAGAATGTTGCTCCCATTGGCTGAGGAGTGTCAGTGGGCGGGACGGTGTGCGCTCGGAGCAGACTGGGGAGAAGCCGGAGATAGGGAGCTGCAGCTCGGGTAAAGGCTGCAACACCGGCCGGGGCCTTGAACCCTTCCGATGGCAGAGGTGAACAGACTGGCGGGAATTCAGTGAGATGTTTCAGCCACACAGAGGGTTCCCGGCCGTTCCCGCCGTGGATCAGGGCCTGTTGTCTGGAGCTGCCTCCCAGACCCGACCCCTGCTGCTGGGAGACGGGAGCTGCCCCGCAGCGGCTGCCGATGGATGTCCGGTGCTCTCAGCGCTCCGCTGTGCAATCCGACTGGCTCTTTGAATTCAGAAACCTTGTGGAGCAAATTCCAAAGATTCACTGCACTCTGGGTGAGGAAATTTCTCCTCATCTCAGTCCTGCTGAGCTGATCTCAGATTTTGTGACCCCTGGTTCCTCACCCCAGCCAGGGGAAACATCATTCCTGCCTCTACCCTATCAATAATCTGTGAGACTCTGTCTGTCTCAGTCAGACCACCTTTTATTTCTCTAATTTTGAGACAGGCCCAGTCAGTGTAATCTCTCTGAGGATGCTACCTCAGCCCCCAAATCAATCTGGGAAACGTTGTCTTCATTCCCTTCATCCCACAGGCTGAGTCTGGGAGGGAGACCAGACCTGTGCACAGTGTTCCATGTACACTCTCACCAGGACCCCATATACCTTCAGAGGAGATCTTTATTCTGTTTGAGATCCTTAATATCGATCTAAAACAGTGAACAGATACAACACTCCCTCAGTCATGAATTTAAAGGGCAGGTGTTGCAACAGTTTGAGCTTCATACCGGGGGCCACGGAGCAAGCAAGGAGTCACAAAGGGAGGAATGTGGGAGTGTTGTGTGTCTGAGCCCAGCTGTGTGTGTTTGTGTATCAGAATCAGGTTTCATATCACCGGCATATGTGGTGAAATTTGTTGTTTTGTGACAGCAGTACATTGCAACACATAGTAATAAAAACTATAAATTACAATCAGTATTTATAAAATTAGATTTAAAAAGTAGTGCAAAAAGAGGGGGAGAATGCTGGGGAAGTGTTCATGGGTTGATTGTCCATTCAGAAATCTGATGGCGGAGGGGAAGAAGCTGTTTCTGAAATGCTGAGTGTGTTTCCAGGGTCCTGTACATCCTCCTTGATGTTATCAATGAGAAGACGGCCTGTCCTGGGTGATGGGGTCCTTAATGATGGATGCCACCTTTTTGTGGCATCATCTTTTGACTGTGTCCTGGATGCTGTGGAGTCCAGTGTCCATGAAGGAGCTGGCTGAGTTTACAACTTTCTGCAGCATTTTCCGATCCTGTGCAGTGGCCTCTCCACACCAGGCAGTGATGCAACCAGTTTGAATGCTCTCCACAGTACATCTGTAGAAATTTGCAAGTGTCTTTAGTGACAGACCGATTCCCCTCAATCTCTGAATGAAATATAGCTGATGTTGTGCCTTCATTGTAACTGCAACAATATGTTGGGCCCAGGATAGTTCCTCAGAGATGTTGACAGGCAGGAAATGGAAACTGATCACCCTTTTCACTTCTGATCCCACAATGAGGACTGACTTCCCCTCGACTTCCCCTTCCTGAATCCACAATCAATTCCTTTGTCTTAATGATGTTGAGTGCAAGATTGTTGCTGTGACACCACTCAACTTGCTGATCAACCTCACTCCTGTCCTCCTCCTCGTCATCATCTGAAATTCCACCAACAATAGTTGTGTCATCGGCAAGTTTATAGATGAGCCTAGCCACACAGACGTGGGTGTAGAGAGAGCAGAGCAGTGGGCTGAGCACGCATCGTTGAGGTGTGCCAGTGTTGATTGTCAGCAAGGAGGAGATGTTATTTCTGATCCACACAGACTGTGGTCTCCTGGTGAGGATCCAGTTGCAGAAGGAGGTACAGAGGCCCAGGATTTGGAGCTTGTTGATTACAATTGAGGGTCTGATTGTGTTGAACGCTGAGCTGTAATCAGCAGCCTGACTTGTGTATTGCTATTGTCCTGGTGATCTTAGGCTGAGTGGAGAGACAGTGAGATTGCATCTGCTGTAGACAGATTGTGGCGATCGGCAAATTGCAGTGGGTTCAGGTCCATGCACAGACAGGAGTTGATTCTAGTCATGACCAACCCCTCAAAGCACTTCATCACAGTAGATGTGAGCAGCACTGGGCGATAGTCGTTGAGGCAGTTCACTGTGCCTTTGTTGATCACTGGTGAGATTGTCACCCATTTGAAACAGCTGTGTGTGTGTGTGTTTGCGTGCTTGAAACAGTGAGATGGAGAATCTGAGGCTTCCCAGTTTGATTCACGATTCTATCCAGTAACTGGGGTGCCTCGAAAGAGGGGTCACTGTTGTCAACGGTGATCAACCTGATGTAATGAAACAAGTACTTGCCACCTTTTCCACCTTTATTAGTAGCAGCTCTGAGTGAGAACCTGCCTTCTGCACTCAAACCGAGTCAGCCACGGAAATCTCTCTGTCAAAACACAGAGATACAGGCTATTCCACACTACGCCGGATAATTTTTAAAATGCTGGTTTCGAGTAAAAACGACAGGCGTCCACACTAAGCATTTTTCAATATATCTCTGTCCGCATTAGAATGGATATTTGGGTGAATCTCCTCCTACTGGGCATGCACAGGACACACAGAAAACAAGCGAAGAGGAAACGGTATACTTGGTGTGCATTTGTCCAGTTGCAGAGTAGAAAAACTTACAAGGAATTGCTCTTGGCTCTTGCGCAGGAGGACTTAAAACTAATAAAAAAAACAAATACTGGAGCGTATGGAGGCAACCGACAGGGAGTTCAGGGACAGTGTGACCCGGCTGACGACGAACATTGAAAAACTGACTGACTCTGTTGCATTAATAAAGCACCTTGTTAAATGTATAAAATATGACTGCGTCAGTGTTATCTTGTGTTTCCATACAATGTTACCTTCGGCTGGTACACATCTATTGTCAGAGAAGTACTTACATAAATAGGTAAATCACCTTCATACAAGCAAGGATAGAAAACGGCACAGTGAGTATACTTATTTATTCAGTAAGCTATGGGTCAAAGAATTTGGTGAGTACATTTCTAACTCTCCTGGTCAGTCTCGTTGCTGTCTGTTCTGAAATTGTTCGGATCTGTGAAGCGCAGAATCAAATATCGCTGTGATGATTGTACACTCTAGTATCAATTGTTTGGCGGCAATAAAGTAATAATAAGAAGAAGAAGAAGGAGAAAACAATGAAACACCACGCTGCCGCGATCTGTTCCGGCACATCATGACAGGGGTTTTAAAAACCTCCGGTTACCATGTCCACACTGCAACCGATATTCAGGATTTTCAGATTTATTAACTCTGGAGACTATTTCTGAAAATCTCCATTTTCAGGGGATGAAAACGCCGTTTTAGTGTAGACAGAGGGTCAAAACAAAGAGAAAAGGCTTTGTTTTCAAAATTATCCAGCGTATTGTGGACAGAGCCACAGTTTTTTTATATTATCCTTGTCATGAAAGCCTAACAAAAGTGATAGTCTAAAACAAATGCCACTTAATCACTTAAAACAGAGGTAAACGTATTTGACCAGGAATATTTAATCACATCAGGCGGAGGTAAACAGAGAACAGAGTGTAATTAATTCTCACATCCTGCATGCCCTTGTCTGGACACTCAGCATTTACATGTTAGCAGGACAGATTGATCCTTTAACATCTCAATACAAAAAAAACAGTCTGATCAATGGATAATCCAGTTACTCCAATACAGCAGAAGTTAATAATTTTGAGAAGAGACTCTACCGGAATTAGGAAAGGAATGGCAGGAAGGTCCTGCCTTATCTCCACCCTTTGTCAAAACCAAAATGTGTGAAAACCCGGAGATGTCTTTTGTGGGTCTGTATGAGTTCTAACCCCTATCTTGCTCCACAGAAGCAGCTGTGAGACATTATTTAAATTATGTGAGACATTATCTATACTGCAGTTAGAGACATAGTTGGTACTTAACCCAAAGTTGAAATTTAAACACGAAACCAAAAGGTGTGAAAAGTCAGGAGACAACAGCTGCTCAAACTGCAGCCGTTCTCAAACCAGAATACACAGACTCAACCTTACCCATTATTTACAGGAATCTGAGAATCCCCCAATTCCCTTAAAACTTTATCACAGTGATGGGACGACCATTCAGATCAGAACAAAATAATTCACCTAGCAGGTGGTGAACCTTCAGAGCTCACAACCCATTCCAGTGTTTGAGAGAGACATTCACAAATTCAAATGTACAATTTAAAATCTACAAAGTGAAGTTATTATCGAAGTATATGGACGTCGCCATGTACAATCCTGAGATTCTTTTTTCTCTCTGTGGGTGAACTCCATAAATCCAAGAACAATAACAGTGTCAGTGAAAGACCGCACCCAACAGGATGGGTAAAAAATGTGCAAATTACAACAAACTGCAAATACAAAAGAGGGAAACTAAACAAATAAGAAATAAGTATCAAGGACATGAAATAAAGAGTCCTTGAAAGTGATTCCATGAAGGTGTGGGAACAGTTCAGTGACAGTGCGAGAGAATTTGTGTAAAATTATCGCATCTGGTTGAAGGGTTTGATGGCTGAGGGGTAATAACTGTTCATGAACTTGGTGGTGTGAGTCCTGAGGATCAGACAGCTTCTTCCTGACGGTAGCAGTGAAAGTAGAGGATGTCTTGTGTGGTGACGGTCCTTGATGATGGATGCTGCTTTCCTGTGACAGCCCTCCAGAGAGATCAGAATCAGAATCAGGTTTATTATCACCAGCACGTGACGCGAGATTTGTTAACGTAGCAGCAGCAGTTCAATAAAATGCATAATCTAGCACAGAGAGAATAATAATAATAAATAAAATAAAATATAGTCATAAATGACGTATTACGTATATTGAATAGATTTTTTTTAATGTGGAAAAACAGAAACACTGTATATTTAAAATAGTGAGGTAGTGTTCACAGGTTCAATGTCCACTTAGGAATCGGATGGCAGAGCGGAAGAAGCTGTTTGAGAATCACTCAGTGTGTGTCTTCAGGCCCCTACCTGATGGTAACAATGAGAAAATGGCATGTCCTGGGTGCTGGAGATCCTTAATAATAGGCACTGCCTTTCTGAGACACTGCTTCCTAAAGATGTCTTGAGTACTTTGTAGGCTAGTGTCCAAGATGGAGCTGACTAGATTTACAACCTCTGCAGCTTCTTTCGATCCTGTGCAGTAGTCCCTCCATACCAGACAGTGATGCAGCCTGTCAGAGTGCTCACCACAGTACATCTGTAGAAGTTTTTGAGTATATTTGTTGACATGCCTAATCTCTTCAAGCTCCTAATAAAGTATAGCCGTTGTCTTGACTTCTTTATGACTACATCAATATGTTGGGACCAGGTTAGATCCTCAGAGATCTTGACACCCAGAAACTTGAAGCCGCTCACTATCTCAACTTCTGATCCCTCTCTGAGGGATGTGCTCCTTCGTCTTACCCTTCCTGAAGTCCAATCAGCTCTTCCGTCTTTCTGATGTTGAGTGCCAGGTTATTGCTGTGGCACCATTCCACTAGTTGGCATATCTCACTCCTTGAATACTCCCGCTAGTTGGTTAGCTCAGCTTTTCAGAGCCTTTACAGGTAATCCATCAGGAACTTCTGCCCTGCGAGGGTTCACTCTCCTTAAAGACAGTTTAAACTCAGCCTCTGAGACGGAGATCACAGGGTCATCAGGTGCACCAGGGATCTTCACAGCTGTAGTTGTGTTCTCCCGTTCAAAGCATGCATAGAAGGCATTGAGTTCATCTGGTAGCGAAGCATCGCTGCCATTCATACTGTTGGTTTTTGCTTTGTGGGACGTAATGTCTGACAGTCCATGCCAGAGTAGTCGTGCATCTGATATCACCTCCAACCACGTTGAAAATTGCCTTTTTTGCCCTTGAAATGTGCTCAGTGCCTAACCCCTCCCTGCTTCCACTCCCCCACCCCTTTATCTTTCCCCTTACCGGTTTTTCACCTGGAACCTTCCAGCCTTCTCCTTCGCACCCTCCCCCCACCTTCTTTATAGGGCCTCCGCCCCTTCCCTCTTCAGTCCTGATGAAGGGTTCCGGCCGGAAACTTTGACTGATCGTTTCCACGGATGATGCCTGACCTGCTGAGTTCCTCCAGCTTGATGTGAGTGTTGCCTCTGTTGGTAAACAAGCTACCTCATCTCAGCACTATCACTCCGGTTCCCATCCCTCTGCCAAATGATTCTAAACCCACTGAGCAACACTATCCAACCTGCCCTGTTGCATCAGGCAGATACGGTCACAGCGGGGTTATGAGTTTTCCCAGATTTATGACATCTAAAAGTGAAGAGTGCTCCTTAAGATCAAAACTAATACAATGGGTAAAGCTGAGAGAGAAACTTTAACTGGAATTTTAATCGCTTACGTAAGCGATGCAGATAAAGTTGATACATTTAACCTTGACGCAGTTGGTAAAGAACTACGGAGGGACTGTACTGTCGATGCTCAGTCTGATGAGAACAGGCTTGTCAGTGATGTTGAAGCGCTGTGTTGTAAAATCAAAAAGATGTGATGGGGAACTAAAACGACAGCTTGGACACGGGTGACTTTAACGGAGCTACGAAGCCGCAAGCGTATTGAGTTACAGATGCTGATCGATACTTTGAACCGTGAGCTCGCTGATTTAGAAAAAAAACACATAGCGTGGTAAAAGAGCAGGATGAAAAAGGATAATAAGTCAGGAATAAACACAGATCCGGGCATTGACGGAACAGGTTAAAAGGCAGCATGCAAATGATGTCCGCACTCAAAACCTCGATCCGATGTTGCAGCAGATCTGGTTCTGTCCACTGATTGCTCCTCATCCATTCAGAGAGGAATTAGAATGGCTGGTCGGGCTGTTGTGCCGGAAAATAAACAGGAAACATGGGCCCGGGTACCTCGGCTCAACAGGCTTGAAAGCTTTATTTCAAGCCTGCAGCTCAGCAGAAGGAAGGTCGGCTAATACCTACACGGAGCTTCGATAAGCTCTCCAAGTGGTTCATGACTTTGGAAATTTATGGAGACAAAGAGGATTTCTTACAGCTGTAGGAACTCCAATCAAGAATGGCGAACGGACACGATAACTTATGGAAATCAAGCCACTACCATCAGAAGCCGCAGTGTTAAATTGTAAATGTCACTCTAAAATACGCACCGTGAAAATCCGTGGAAATGCATTTGCGGACAAAACTGTGAAAACGGCAGCAGAGAAGGAATAAAGAGAAACGCAGAAATGGAAGAAAACCCGATAACTGAGACCAAGTAAACACCGTGTCACAGATGAACGTGTGAGATATTCAAGAAATGCAGGATCAGTGCTCAACTGAAGAGAAGTGATACTGGATGGAAAATGGTGGGTTATTAAATGACAATGGGTTTGGAGATGTGGTATACTCATAGTCTGGTAGTTCCAGCTGAGCTGCTTCCTCATCTGGCACAGCTAATACACTCCTGAGGACACAGTCGAGAACAAAAGGTGATTGACAGATTTTCCCAATGGAGGTGAAATCCATAGTTCCTGATGCAAGCCTGACTCACAGTTGAGAGATGTTCCCCGGATTCATGGAGAAGCTACCCCAGGTAAGCGCCCCTGCACCATCTGGTCTATTTTTACATCTACATGGACAACATTACCAAAGTGCCAAGGATATTCATAAGTGTCAGTAATAGTGGACATATTTTCAGGATGGGTGGAAGCCATCCCAGAAAGAAAAACTATTGCCACACACACAGCCAGAAATCTGATTAAGGACTGTATTCCTCGATGGGATGGCCATGTCCCATTGAATTTAAACAAGGAAAACACTTCACTCAAATTGTTTGTTAAGAATTATGTTGGATGTTCAACATTGAATGCATTGAGGGATCTCTGACCATAGGAGATCATGAGACATACGATCAGAATCCGGCCATTTGGCTTGTGATGGAGAGCGCTCGGTAAACACACTCCTTACACACACAGACATTGTCTTGTCATTCTGTTGAATGTATGCATTTCAATGTCCTCCCCGGTGTATTTTCACTGGGTGGATACGCTCGGGTTGGCTTTGTGGTGCCTTTCCCAACAGACATGGCGGAATATTGAATGTCTGGTGATGGCGATGTGTAAATGTGTATATGTTGTTTGTACACTGGATACAGATAGATAATTCTGTTTAGTTTGTAATATGATTGTAGCTACATTGTTGGGTGCATCATATCCTAACGTGTAGTTTCAATTTAACTTTGTGGGTAATTAATGATGGTGTGTCCTGTTGCTCAATAAATGAGGCTTGAAGGTGTTGCATAAATGTGAGAAGCGATTCAGCCTTTTTTTATTAAAATGCTGAAAGGGAAGGTGAGAGGGAGAACCTTCACTCAGGAAGTGAGTGTGTGGAATGAGCTGCCAGGGCAAGTGGTGAAAATGGATTTGATTTCAACATTTTTTTTAATAGAAAATAGGTGCAGGAGTAGGCCATTCAGCCCATCGAGCCTGCACCGCCACTCAGCATGATCATGGCTGATCATCCAACTCAGAACCCTGCACTAGCCTTCCCTCCATACCCCCTGATCCCTTTAGCCACAAGGGCCATTTCTAACTCCCTCTTAAATATAGCCAATGAACTGGCCTCAACTGTTTCCTGTGGCAGAGAATTCCACAGATTCACCACTCTCTGTGTGAAGAAGTTTTCCTAATCTTGGTCCTAAAAGGCTTCCCCTTTATCCTCAAACTGTGACCCCTCATTCTGGACTTCCCCAACATCGGGAACAATCTTCCTGCATCTAGCCTGTCCAATCCCTTTAGGATTTTATACGTTTCAATCAGATCCCCCCTCAATCTTCTAAATTCCAACGAGTATAAGCCTAGTTCATCCAGTCTTTCATCATATGGAAGTCCTGCCATCCCAGGAATCAATCTGGTGAACCTTCTTTGTACTCCCTCTATGGCAAGGATGTCTTTCCTCAGATTAGGGGACCAAAACTGCACACAATACTCCAGGTGTGGTCTCACCAAGGCCTTGTATGACTGCAGTAGTACCTCCCTGCTCCTGTACTCGAATCCTCTTGCTATAAATGCCAGCATACCATTTGCCTTTTTCACCGCCTGCATTACCTGCATGCCCACTTTCAATGACTGGTGTATAATGACACCCAGGTCTCGCTGAACCTCTCCTTTTCCTAATCAGCCACCATTCAGATAATAATCTGTTTTCCTGTTTTTGCCACCAAAGTGGATAACTTCACATTTATCCACATTAAATTTCATCTGCCATGAATTTGACCACTCACCTAACCTATCCAAGTCACCCTGCATCCTCTTAGCATCCTCCTCACAGCTAACACTGTCGCCCAGCTTCGTGTCATCCGCAAACTTGGAGATGCTGCATTTAATTCCCTCATCCAAGTCATTAATATATATTGTAAACAACTGGCGTCCCAGCACTGAGCCTTGCGGTACCCCACTAGTCACTGCTTGCCATTCTGAAAAGGTCCCATTTATCCCCACTCTTTGCTTCCTGTCTGCCAACCAATTCTCTATCCACATCAATACCTTACCCCCAATACCGTGTGATTTAAGTTTGCACACTAATCTCCTGTGTGGGACCTTGTCAAAAGCCTTTTGAAAATCCAAATATACCACATCCACTGGTTCTCCCCTATCCACTCTACTAGTTGCGTCCTCAAAAAATTCTATGAGATTCGTCAGACATGAGTTTCCTTTCACAAGTCCATGCTGACTTTGTCCGATGATTTCACCGCTTTCCAAATGTTCAGTTATCACATCTTTGATAACTGACTCTAGCAGTTTCCCCACCACCGATGTTAGGCTAACCGGTCTATAATTCCCTGGTCTCTCTCTCCCTTTTTTAAAAAGTGGGGTTACATTGGCCACCCTCCAATCCTCAGGAACTAGTCCAGAATCTAAAGAGTTTTGAAAAATTATCACTAATGCATCCACTATTTCTTGGGCTACTTCCTTAAGCACTCTGGGATGCAGACCATCTGGCCCTGGGGATTTATCTGCCTTTAATCCGTTCAATTTACCTAACACCACTTCCCTACTAACATGTATTTCCCTCAGTTCCTCCATCTCACTGGACCCTCTGTCCCCTACTATTTCCGGAAGATTATTTATGTCCTCCTTAGTGAAGACTGAACCAAAGTAATTATTCAATTGGTCTGCCATGTCCTTGCTCCCCATAATCAATTCACCTGTTTCTGTCTGTAGGGGACCTACATTTGTCTTAACCAATCTTTTTCTTTTCACATATCTATAAAAGCTTTTTCAGTCAGTTTTTATGTTCCCCGCCAGTTTTCTCTCATAATCTTTTTTCCCCCTTCCTAATTAAGCCCTTTGTCCTCCTCTGCTGAACACTGAATTTCTCCCAGTCCTCAGGTGAGCCACTTTTTCTGGCTAATCTGTATGCTTCTTCTTTGGAATTGATACTATCCTTAATTTCCTTTGTCAGCCACGGGTGCACTACCTTCCTTGATTTATTCTTTTGCCAAACTGGGATGAACAATTGTTGTAGTTCATCCATGCGATCTTTAAATGCTTGCCATTGCATATCCACCGTCAACCCTTTAAGTGTCATTTGCCAATCTATCTTAGGTAATTCACGTGTCATACCTTCAAAGTTACCCTTCTTTAAGTTCAGAACCTTTGTTTCTGAATTAACTATGTCACTCTCCATTTTAATGAAGAATTCCACCATATTATGGTCACTCTTACCCAAAGGGCCTCTCACGATAAGATTGCTAATTAACCCTTCCTCATTGCTCAATACCCAGTCCAGAATGGCCTGCTCTCTAGTTGGTTCCTCGACATGTTGGTTCAAAAAACCATCCCGCATACATTCCAAGAAATCCTCTTCCTCAGCACCTTTACCAATTTGGTTCACCCAATCTACATGTAGATTGAAGTCACCCATTATAACTGCTGTTCCTTTATTGCACACATTTCTAATTTTCTGTTTAATACCATCCCCAACCTCACTACTACTGTTAGGTGGCCTGTACACAACTCCCACCAGTGTTTTCTGCCCCTTAGTGTTACGCAGCTCTACCCATATCGATTCCACATCTTCCCGGCTTATGTCCTTTCTTTCTATCGCGTTAATCTCCGCTCTAACCAGCAACGCCACCCCACCTACTTTTCTTTCATGTCTATCCCTCCTGAATATTGTATATTTAGGAGTAATCTGCACAGGTACATGGATGGGAGGTGCTTGGAGAGTTACGGATCGGATCATTGGGTCTAGTCAACATGGTAGATTGGCACAAGATAGATGGGCTGAATGGCCTGCTTCAGTTCACAGTCAGCAGCAGCTCTGTAACAGTAGGTCCCACAGTTCTGTCCTCTCTCGGTGATTTGCCCGATGTAAAGCCGACATGAATCAGTGACCAACAGTTGGAATTATTTCAGCTATGTTTATTTACATTTTATTTTGTGGTTTTACCATTTAAACAAGTCATGTGGCTCTTACATCAGGATGGTAGGATGGCTGCTGATGATCAGTCGTCCACGCTGACTGTGCCTAGTCTCACAGGTAACAACAATCAAGCTCATTATCACAGAAGCTTTTGTCCACAGCATCGCTACATGGACAGGGTCCCATGGTACAGAATCATTCAATGTCTTCACATTCAGATGTGTCGGAATCTGCCGAGGGAGAAAGGAGGGTTAATGTAGAGATGGCTCGTCTACGGTGAGGCCTCTTACATTCCAACAGCCTTTCCTGACCGCTTCAACTAAAAATTCCAGTTTACCGTGATTCAGCCGTACACCAGCATACAGCTAAAATGAAACAATATCCTGGTAAATTTCATATCCACCCTGTATGAAACTTCCATATCTTTCCTATCAGGAGGAGACCAGAACTGAACACAAAATTCTCAACATCGTCTATTTAGAGTTTTAGAGAGCTGCAACTGATCTTGTGGCTCTTGAGATAAAAGCCCCGACGAGTGAAGGCCAACACATTAAATGCATTCTTAAAGACCATAAGACAAAGGAGCAGAAGTTGGCCATTCGGCCCATCGAGTCTGCTCCGCCATTTTATCATGAGCTGATCCATTCTCCCATTTAGTCCCACTCCCCCGCTGTCTCACCATAACCTTTGATGCCCTGGATACTCAGATACCTATCAATCTCTGCCTTAAATACACCCAATGACTTGGCCTCCACTGCTGCCCGTGGCAACAAATTCCATAGATTCACCAACCTCTGACTAAAAACAATTCTTCGCATTTCTGTTCTGAATGGGCACCCTTCAATCCTTAAGTCATGCCCTCTCATACTAGACTCCCCCATCATGGGAAACAACTTTACCACATCCACTCTGTCCATGCCTTTCAACATTCGAAATATTTCTATGAGGTCACCCCTTTTCTTGAAGACCCAATCAGCTTCATTGTAAGGATGTAATTATGCAGACAGTGGGAAACATATCACTCAAGTGTTTGTCGATCTATGACTGGAAATTCCCTATCACTTCACCCTGCCACTTTGTTTTGGCCCACGCCTTTATTATCCAGGTACCCCACGCCTTTATTCGGATCTTCCTCCTCGAGAAACTCATTTTAAAGTTGAAAGTTACCTGTACGTTCAGGTGGTGGGGTTATTAATTATGGACTGGGAGAGCCTCCACAGTTTCACCCTGTCCTGAGGCTTTCTCAAGTGAATCTGCTGTTTGACCCTCGGACAGGCTCCGTTTAAAGTTGTGATTCTGTGCCTCCCTCTCCCGGAGTATTCTGCCCAACCCCCAACAGTCCTCAGCATTGTTTTACCAAACCTGTTTGTCTGCCTCGTCTGCAGTCCTTACTGTTGCTAGGATACCGGCCTGCTGTGTTTGCTTAGGCTGCTTAGAGAGATTCTGCTGATATTTGAAATCCAGGCAACCACACAAGATTCTGGAGAAACTCAGGGGGCCAAAAAGCACCTATGGAAAAAAAATACAGTCGACGTTTTGTGCCGACATTTGGCAGGACTGGGGACTCGGAAGGGTATTTCTAAACCCCAATTCCTTTTAGGACACTATTCTGTAAGAGGGTAGGGTTCAGAAATACAATTGGACAGGATGTTAGTGAGGCTGAATTTTAAAATTGATTGTGGTTCAGAACCCCCTTTGTAAGAAAGAGATCAGTACCTTAACATTGAATACGATCCAACAGAGATTAATTCTTTACAAACAAAAAAAAACAATTGACAAACAACTGAGAATCTGTAGATGCTGTAAATCTGGAGGAACTCAGCAGGCCAGGCAACATCTATGGTAAAGAGTACAGCCGACATTTTGGGACTTCATTGCTGGATCAGCTCCCAGTAACACATTCAGAAACACAAAGACAAACAAGGCATGTCCCAGCATTGTCAGAAGTCTATGAAATCACCATGCAAGTATGGCCAGGTCGTCGGTAACCCCATGTTTCCAGAGCTCAGTGAGCTGAGACCAACTGTTGGTATGTCAAAGAACGCTGATGTGTTGATCTCGTAGTTCCCTCGAAACTGTTGATTAGAGTGTTAGAAAATCTGCATGAAAGACACCTGGTACAGTCAAGATGAAGACTCCAGCCTGAGTTTATGTGTGATGGCCGGGAATAGATTGACAAATTGAAGACTTGGCCAAAAGCTCTTTGGGATGCCGTAAAATTCAAAATGTACCCCCTGAGGCACTGTTACACCCGTGGGAATGGCCGTCTTCATCATGGAAAAGTGTACTCATTGACTTCATGAACTCCATATTTCTGATTCCTGTGGATGTTCATTCTAATTGACCAGAGGTCATATCAATGAAGTCGACCATTCTGCTCTGTCTCCGCTCTGAAAACTACCCTCTCCAGAAATAGCTTTTTTGAACAATTTGTTAGTGACAATGGACCACAATACACGTCAGAAGAGTTTAGACTATTCACAAAGGAAACTGGCATAAAATATTTCAAATCATGTTCCCACCACCCAGAAATGAATTGGTTAGTTGAAATGTTTATCCAAACATTCAAGAAGTCAAATAGAAATCTTTTGGGGAAGATTTGGGACCTCCAGATCAGATGGGTTGCACCTGAACTCGAGGGGGAGCAATATCGTTGCAGGTAGGTTTGTTACCATGGTTCGCGAGGGTTTAATCTAATTTGCAAGGGGGATGGGACCCGGAGTGATAGAGCAGGAAAGAAGAGCATGGACTAAAGCTAGATCTAACATATAGAGAGGCTTTGAGGAAAGAGAAGCAGAGTAAAGGTAGTAAGGTAGAAGGGCTAATGTGTGTGTACTTCAATGCAAGAAGCATCAGGAACAAAGGTGATGAACTGAGAGCTTGGTTACATACATGGAATTATGATGTAGTGGCCATTCCGGAGACTTGGCTGGCACCAGGGCAGGAATGGATTCTCAATATTCCTGGATTTCAGTGCATTAAAAGGGATAGAGAGGGGGGAAAAAGGGGAGGAGGGTGGCATTACTAGTCAGGTATACAATTACTGCAACAGAAAGGGTGGGTAATGTAGGAGGATCCTCTTCTGAGTCAGTATGGGTAGAAGTCAGGAACAGGAAGGGAGCAGTTACTCTATTGGGAGTATTCTACAGGCCCTCTGGTAGCAGCAGAGATACCGAGGAGCAGATTGGGATGCGGATTTTGGAAAGGTGCAAAAATAACAGGGTTGTTATCATGGCTGACTTTAACTTCCCTAATATTGATTGCTACGTGATTAGCTCCAAGTGTTTAGACGGGGCAGAGTTTGTTAAGTGTATCCAGGACATATTCCTGTCACAGTATGTTGACACACCGACAAGGGGAAGTGTTATACTAGCTATAGTATTAGGTAACAAACCGGGTCAGGTCACAGATCTCTCAGTGAATGAGCATCTGAGGGATAGTGACCATCGCTCCCTGGCCTTTATCATTATCATGGAAAAGGAGAGAATCAGAGAGGACAGGAAATTTTTTAATTGGGGAAGGGCAAATTACAAGGCTATAAGGCTAGAACTTGCGGGTGTGAATTGGGATGATGTTTTTGCAGGGAAATATACTATGGACATGTGGTCGATGTTTAGGGATCTCTTCCAGGATGTTAAGGATCTCTTCCAGGATGTTAAGGATAAATTTGTCCTGGTAAAGAAGATAAAGAATCGAAGGGTGAAGGAACCATGGGTGACAAGTGAGGTGGAAAATTTAGTCAGGTGGCAGCAGGCAGCATACATGAGGTTTAGGAAGCAAGGATCAGATGGATCTATTGAGGAATATAGGGGAGCAAGAAAGGAGCTTAAGAGCCAGCTGAGGAGAGCAAGAAGGGGGCATGAGAAGGCCTTGGTGAATAGGGTAAAGGAAAACCCCAAGGCATTCTTCAATTATGTGAAGAACAAAAGGATGACAGGAGTGAAGGTAGGACCAATTAGAGATAAAGGTGGGAAGATGTGCCTGGAGGCTGTGGAAGTGAGTGAGGTCCTCAATGAATACTTCTCTTCGTATTCAATAATGAGAGGGCACTTGATGATGATGAGGACAATATGAGTGAGGTTGATGTTCTGGAGCATGTTGATATTAAGGGAGAGGAGGTGTTGGAGTTGTTAAAATACATTACGACGGATAAGTCCCTGGGGCCTGACAAAATATTCCTGAGGCTGCTCCATGAGGTGATGGAAGAGATTGCTGAGCCTCTGGCTAGGATCTTTATGTCCTCGTTGTTGATGGGGATGGTACCGGAGGATTACAGGGAGGCGAATGTTGTCCCCTTGTTCAAAAAAGGTAGTAGCGGTAGTCCGGGTAATTATAGACCAGTGAGCCTCATGTCTGTGCTGGGAAAGCTGTTGGAAAAGATTCTTAGAGATATGATCTATGTGCATTTAGAGAATTGTGGTCTGATCAGGGACAGTCAGCATGGCTTTGTGAAGGACAGATTGTGTCTAACAAGCCTGATAGAGTTCTTTGAGGAGGTGACCAGGCATATAGATGAGGGTAGTGCAGTGGATGTGATCTATATGGATTTTAGTAAGGCATTTGACAAGGTTCCACACGGTAGGCTTATTCAGAAAGTCAGAAGGCATGGGATCCAGGGAAGTTTGGCCAGGTGGATTCAGAATTGGCTTGCCTGCAGAAGGCAGAGGGTCGTGGTGGAGGGAGTACATTCAGATTGGAGGATTGTGACTAGTGGTGTCCCACAAGGATCTGTTCTGGGACCTCTACGTTTTGTGATTTTTATTAATGACCTGGAAGTGGGGGTAGAAGGGTGGGTTGGCAAGTTTGCAGATGACACAAAGGTTGGTGGTGTTGTATGTAGTGTAGAGGATTGTCAAAGGTTGCAGAGAGACATTGATAGGATGCAGAAGTGGGCCGAGAAGTGGCAGATGGAGTTCAACCAGGAGAAGTGTGAGGTGGTACAGTTTGGAAGGACAAACTCCAAGGCAGAGTACAAAGTAAATGGCAGGATACTTGGTAGTGTGGAGGAGCAGAGGGATCTGGGGGTACGTGTCCACAGATCCCTGAAAGTTGCCTCACAGGTGGTTAGGGTAGTTAAGAAAACTTATGGGGTGTTAGCTTTCATAAGTTGAGGGATGGAGTTTAAGAATCACGAGGTAATGATGCAGCTCTATAAAACTCTGGTTAGGCCACACTTGGAGAACTGTGTCCATTTCTGGTCACCTCACTATAGGAATGATGTGGAAATATTGAAAAGAGTACAGAGGAGATTTACCAGGATGCTGCCTGGTTTAGAGAGTATGGATTATGATCAGAGATTAAGTGAGCTAGGGCTTTACTCTTTGGAGAGAAGGAGGATGGGAGGAAACATGATAGAGGTATACGAGATATTAAGAGGAATAGGTAGAGTGGTTAGCCAGCGCCTCTTCCCTCGGGCACCACTGCTCAATACAAGAGGACATGGCTTTCAGGTAAGGGGTGGGAAGTTCAAGGGGGATATTAGAGGAAGGATTTTTACTCAGAGAGTGGTTGGTGCGTGGAATGCACTGCCTGAGTCAGTGGTGGATGCAGATACACTAGTGAAGTTTAAGAGACTACTAAACAGGTATATGGAGGAATTTAAGGTGGGGGGGGTGGTTAAATGAGAGACAGGCTTTGATGGTTGGCACAACAAGGGCCTGTACTTTGCTGAAGAAAAGAAAAAACAACTATCGACAAGAAGGACATTTCTCTGAAGCACACGGTGGAAAGCTTTCTTTTTTGTGCATTCAAGCTCTGTTCATGCGACAACAAATCAAATACCTGCAATGCTGCTCATGAACACGAATCTGTTAACTTGCATAGACCTCCTGAAAACAGATCTATGGAGGGAAGTGCAGAATAAACTGTTCAGCCAGTTTGAAGTAGATTGGCTAGGTACTTTGAGGTTGGACAGGAGGTTCTCGCACGTGATTACTGAGAAGACAACTGACAGTGTGATGCAAGAGGAACTCAGCAGATCAGGCAGATGAATAATGAGTCGATGGTTCTGGTCGAGACAGTTCTTGCAATCTAGAAAGGAAGGGGGCAGAAGCGAGAATAAGAATGGTGTGGGAGGGGATGGATTACAAACGGGCAGGCAGTAGGTGAGGGGAAGGTGAGTGGGTGGACGAAGGGGACTGAAGTAAGAAGCTGAGAGCTGATAGTGTGAAGAGATCATGGAAAGGCTTTTGACAAGGCCCCACACGGGAGATCAGTCTGCACACTTGCAGCACACGGGATTGGGGGTAAGGTATTGATGTGGATAGAGAACTGGCTGGCAGACAGGAAGCAAAGAGTGGGAGTAAACGGGACCTTTTCAGAATGGCAGGCAGTGACTAGTGGGGTACCACAAGGCTCAGTGCTGGGACCCCAGTTGTTTACAATATATATTAATGACTTGGATGAAGGAATTAAATGCTGCATCTCCAAGCTTGCGGATGACAGGAAGCTGGGCGGCAGTGTTAGCTGTGAGGAGGATGCTAAGAGGATGCAGGGTGACTTGGATAGGTTAGGTGAGTGGGCAAATTCATGGCAGATTCAATTCACTGTGGATAAATGTAAGGTTATCCACTTTGGTGGCAAAAATAGGAAAACGGATTATTATCTGAATAGTGGCCATTTAGGAAAAGGGGAGGTGCAATCAGACGTGGGTGTCATTATACACCAGTCATTGAAAGTGGGCATGCAGGTACAGCAGGCGGTGAAAAAGGCAAATGGTATGCTGGCATTCATAGCAAGAGGGATTTGAGTACAGGAGCAGGGAGGTACTACTGCAGTTGTACAAGGCCTTGGTGAGACCACACCTGGAGTATTGTGTGCAGTTTTGGTCCCCTAATCTGAGGAAAGACATCCTTGCCATAGAGGGAGTACAAAGAAGGTTCACCAGATTGATTCCTGGGATGGCAGGACTTTCATATGATGAAAGACTGGATCGACTAGGCTTATACTCTCTGGAATTCAGAAGATTGGGGGTGATCTTATTGAAACATATAAAATCCTAAAAGGATTGGACAGGCTAGATGTAGGAAGATTGTTCCCGATGTTGGGGAAGTCCAGAACGAGGGGTCACAGTTTAAGAATAAAGGGGAAGCCTTTTAGGACAGAGATGAAGGAAAACTTCTTCACACAGAGAGTGGTGAATCTGTGGAATTCTCTGCCACAGGAAACAGTTGAGGCCAGTTCATTGGCTATATTTAAGAGGGAGTTAGATATGGCCCTTGTGGCTACGGGGGTCAGGGGGTATGAAGAGAAGGCAAGTACAGGGTTCTGAGTTGGATGATCAGCCATGATCGTACTGAATGGCGGTGCAGGCTCGAAGGACCGAATGGCATACTCCTGCACCTATTTTCTTTGTTACTATGAAAGATGGTAAGGAGGAGAGGTACCAGAGGAAGGTGATGGAGATGTGAGGAGAAGACAGGAGGTGAGAGGGGAGCCAGAATGGGGAGTGGAAGAAGGGTGGGGGGAAAAAATCCTGAATGTTGGAAACTCAGTGTTCATGCCGTCAGGTTGGGGCTAGGCACCCAGAGTATGATGTTACTCCTCCAACCAAGGAGTAGTTTCATCATGGCAGGAGGGGAGGCCTTGGACAGGCGTGTTGGAAGGGGAATGGGGATTGGAATTACAATGGATAGCCAACAGCAGATCCTGGCCTTAAGACCACAAGACATAGGAACAGAATTAGGCCATTCAGCCCATCGAGACTTCTCTGCCATTCCATCATGGCGGATCCTGGATATCACTCAACACCATACAACTGACTGCTCGCCATATCCCTTGACGTCCTGCCAGTCAGGAAACTATCAAATTCCACTTTAAATCTACCCATAGATTTGGACTCCACCACATTCCACAGAGCATTCCACAGATTCATTACTCTCTGATTGAAAAAAGCCCTCCTTACCTCCGTTCTAGAAGGACTCCCCTAAATTTTGTGGCTGTGTCCTTTAGTTCTGGATACCTGCACCATAGGAAACATCCTCCCATATTCACCTTATTTAATCTTTCAGCATTCGGTAGGTTTCAATGAGATCACCCCGCATTCTTCTAAATTCCAGTGAGCAGATGCCCAAAGCTGCCAAACACTCCTCATATGTAACCCCTTCATTCCCGTTAATATCCCCGTGAACTCGGAATCATCTGTGGTGTTGGATATAGCAAAAGTTCTCAACAACGCAGTTCCCCTGTAATTGACAGGTCTGGTCACTACAGAGGAGACTGGAAACAGTCGGTAGCCCCGACAAACTCACAGGTGAAATGCCGCCTCCCTTGAGGGGGGTGTTTAGGACCTTCAATATTGGTATGTGAGGAGGTGAATGGGCAGGTGTGGCACATGTTGAGACCCAACGCAGATTATAAAGAGAGATTGGACAAACATTTATTTCATTCTCTGGAGCAGTGAAGGTTGAGGGAAGATTTAACAAATGTTAGTAAGACTACAGAGGCACAGATAGAATAGACAATTGGTTTTGTTTTCTCAGAGATTAGAGACTAGGTGGAATGCATTTCCGCTGGGAGGGGTTCAGATGAAAGGGTATATGCAGTATAAGCTTTTGTTGACACATTTTGGTGGGTGCATGAAATGCCTCTCCAGGGGTGATGGTCGAGGCAAATATGACAGAGAGGATCACGAGGCTCTTAAATAGGTACATGAATGTGCAGAAAATGGGCAAGCAGGGATATTACTGGCAGATTATATTAGTTAGGTGGGGCATTAAATGATCAATTAATGACATGTTTCTGGACTGTATTGTTCAGTGCTCGATGTTCATCAGAATGTTGTTCCACCCTTGGACTGGATCCAGCAAATCTGGCTGATTATATCAGTTCTTGTGAAATCTTCATGACCATCCACACCCTTATAGCAATAAATCAAACCTACAATCCTCACTTGACAGTTCCAGGTAAATTTATTTATATATCTGTATTTGTCTCCATCTATCTTTCTGTATCTCGCTGTATCTATTTATCTTTATCTGTCTCTAACTCTGCAGTTCTTGTCCCATTAGAGTCAGTTACGGTCACTACAGCACTGGAACAGCCCTTTGGCCCATCATCACACTGTTCCTCTCCCGGTAGAGACAGACACAGACACCACAGCAAATAGAAAGGCTCTCTGACACATAATCCGGCTGCACCTGTTCTGCCAGAGTCAGTCACGGACATGACAGCACAGAAACAGACCATTCAACACATCATTCTGCTGTTCCTGTCCTGCTGGACTGACTCACAGATGCGATAGTGCAGAAACAATCGCTTCAGCCCATCTCCATGCCATTCCAATCCAGTTAGAGTCTTCACAGACACGGCAGCAGAGGAAATGACCCGTCGGCCCATTATCTCGACGTTCCTCTCCCGCTAGTTATTCCCAGTCATGATTGGAAAGAAAAAGGCTCTTCGGCCCATCACCCTGGCTGACCTGTCCTGTTAGAGTCAGTCACTGACATGGCAGTAGAGGAAAATACCCATCGACCCATCATCTTACATTCCTTTTCCATTAGTCAGTCCCAGACATGACCGGAAAGATAAAGGCTCTTCAGCCCATCATCCAGCTGAACCTGTTCATCTAGAGTGAGTCACAGACACTACAGCACAGAAACAAACTGCTCGGTCCATCATTCTACTGTTCCTGTCCGATTACAGTGAGTCACAGACAGTACATCACATAACCAAACCTTTTGGCCCATCATACTGGATAGTCCTCTCCTGTTAATCAGTCCCAGACACCATTGCAAAGAAAAAAGACTCTTTGGCCCATCATCCTGCCGTTCCTGTCCCATTAGAGTGTGACAGGGACACCACCACACAGGAGCAGGCCTTTCGGCCTATCATCCTGCCGTTCCTGTCCCATTAGAGTGAGACACAGACACCACCACATAGGAACAGGCCGTTCGGCCCAACAGGCTGCTGTTTGCGGCACTTTACAGTCAGTGATAGACAACTGAGCAGAGAAACCGAACCTTTGGCCATCATCCTGCTGTGCTGTTCCTGTAAGAACCAGTCAAAGACACAACACCACAGAAACAGACCCTTCAGCCCATCACCATGCCGTTCCTGTTCCTTCAGAGTTAGTTACAGACACAAGACTACGGAAACAGACCTTTTGCCCCATCATTCTGTTGTACCATAAGACCAAAAGATAAATGAGCAGAAGCTTTTCCTTCTCAAATTGTGGGGTGAATTCCATCATATTTTGATCACATTCCCCTAAAAGTTTCTGTACCTTAAACTCTCTAATAAATTCCGGTTCATTGTACAACGCACAATGCAGGATAATACTATCACTTCTTATCTGGATGGTGTGAGTGTGCACACGTCGCTGTACAAATTATGGTCATTCTTGCACTACCAAATCATCAGTGTGAAATTGGAAGTCTTGTCATCTTTCACCTGGAAGCCTCGTACATCTTATTTTTAAGGGAACATATTTTTTACTCTTCTTTACATCTCTTCTACTATTTGTATATCAGTGCACTGGTAATGCCACTGTGATACTTAAATTGTTTTGGGGATCAATGAAGTATTTCTCTCTCTATCTCCCTTTATTTCTCTCCCCCTCTCTATCTGTCTAATGGTATCTCTCTCCATGTCTCACTATCTCTCTCCCTATCTCCATCTCACCATCTCTCTCTTTTTAAATCTCGCTCTCTCTCTCTCTCCCCTCGCCCCCGCACCTTCACTGTTTACAAACGAATGGCCTCTTCTTCAGCGGGGTCACTCCGGTTCCCACTCTCCTGCCAAAATATTTTAAACCCACCCGAACTCCTGCCGATCTGGCCCGATGTTTCAGACGGATGGATGTTTCTTTGGTTGTAATCTGATATCTTCACCGCTGTGTTGTTAGTTTTCGTAGGTATCTGACGTGTAAAAGAAAGAAATACTCGTTGCGGTCGAAACCAATACAATGGCTAGAGCTGAGAGAGAAACGTTAACTGGAGTTTTAAGCGCTTACTTAAGTGATACATTTAAACTTGACACCGTTGGTAAAGAGACACGGAAGGAATGTGTTATCGATGCTCGGTCTGGTGAGGACGGGCTTATCAGTGATGTTGGAGCGGTATGTTGTAAAATCAGAAGGATGTGGTGGGTAACTAAAACGACAGCTTGGGCCCGGGCGACTTTAGCGGAGCTACGAAGCCGAGAATGAATTGAGTTACTAATCGAAACTTTGAAACGAGAACTTACTGATTTAGAAAAAAACTACTCAGAATATTCCAAAAGAGCAGGATGGAAAACACAACAGGTCAGCAGAAAAACAAATGTTTGTATTGACGGAACATATTAATAGGCAGAAATCAAATTATGTCCGCACGCAATAGCTCTATTCGGAGCGCAAAGTGGAATGAGGCGAATCTGCGCGGCAGATGGTGGGCGGATCAGCCGTCCAGGTGGGAGGGGTTAACGGTGATGTCAATCATGTTGATAGGCAGCAAACACTGACTCGATCCCAGACAATGGTAGGAGATTGATTCGAAGCTGTTAATCAACCTGACCGATTTCTGCCACAGTTATCACGGTTACAATGAATAGCTAACTCAGTGGCTCAACGTACCTGTGAGACAAGTACAAGATCATGGGCTGAACGTGAAAATTGAAATTCTTAAAGGGAATATGAAGGTGACCGTCTTCACTCAGTGGGTGATAGGTGTGTGGAACGAGCTAACAGCACAAGTGGTGGGCGTGGCTTCGGTTTCAACAGGTAACAGTAATGTGGACAGGTACATGGATGGGAGAGGTTCGAATACTTACACACCGGGTCGATGGGACTAGGCAGCATGGTAGGTCAGCACCGAGTAGATGGACCGAATGGCCTGTTTCGTTTCTATGATTCTATGGTCACCACAGCTAGCAGCAGCTCTGTATCAGTGTGTTCGCGTATCTGCCTTCTCTCGGTGATTTGCGCAGGTTAAAGCGGATATAAATCAGTGACCAACATGTAGAGGCGATCTGGCTGTTTTTATTTGCTTTTTACTTTGTGTTTTCGTCATTCAAACATGTCGTGTGGCTCCTACATCAGGATGGTGGGCTGTCTGCTGATGGTCAGTGCCCACCCTGAGTGTGGCCAGTCTCTCTTATTTCCCCCCCTTTCTTTCTTTCTCTTTTTTCTCCCTCTGTCCCTCTCACTATATTTTCCTCTGGACTCCCCTCCCCCTTTCTTTCTCCCCAGGCCTCTCGTCCCATGATCCTCTCCCTTCTCCAGACTGGTATCCCTTTTGCCAATCAACTTTCCAGCTCTTAGCTCCATCCCTCCCCTTCCTGTGTTCTCCTATCATTTCGGATATCCCCCTCCCCCGCCCACTTTCAAATCTCTTACCATCTCTTCTTTCAGTTGAGGAAGGGTCTCTTTGTGAGTGTTGCTTTGACCCCAGCATGTGCAGAGTACTTTGTGTTTACGATTCACTACTCCGCTGCGAAGTCTCTTCAATGTATGCCTACCCTGAAGAAGTTTAAATCTTCCCTTCGACGGGAGTTCAGTGAGACCCTCTCTCACTGCTCACCCTCTGTGATCTCAACTATACCTCTTCCCACCCTGCAACATGCAAAAATGTCATTCCCTATTCCCAGTTCCTCCATCTCCGCTGCATCTGCTCCCAGGATGAGGCTTTCCGTTCCAGGACACCTCAAATGTCCTCTTTCTTTAAGGATTGTGGTTTCCCTTCTGCTGTCATCAATGATGCCCTCACTCGCATCTCCTCCATTTCCCGCACTTCGGCCCTCACCCCATCCTCTTGTCACCACAACAGGGACAGAGTTTCCCTTTTCCTCACCTACCACCCCACCAGCCTCCAGATGCAGTACATTATCCTCTGCAACTTCTGCCTCTTTCAACAGGACCCCACCACTAAGCACATCTTTCCCTCTCCACCCATCTCCGCTTTCCGCAGGGATCATTCCCTCTGCGACTCCCTGGTCCACATGCCCCTCCCCACAAAATCTCCCACCCGGCACTTATCCCTGTAAGCGTAATTGCTACACCTGTCCCTACACCTCCTCTCTTGCCACCATTCAGGGCCCCAAACAGTTCTTCCAGGTGAGCCAACACTTCACTTGTGAGTCTGTTGAGGTCATCTATTGCATCCTGTGCTCCCGGTGTGGCCTCCTCTACATCGGTGAAACCCGACACAGATTGGGGGACCACTTCGTCGAGCACCTCTGCTCTGTCTGCCACAAACAGGATCTCCCGGTCGCCACCCACTTCAACTCTGCTTCCCATTCCCATTCGGTTATGTCCATACATGGCCTCCTCTGCTGCCTTGATGAGGCTAAACTCAGGTTGGAGGAGCAACACCTCATATACCGTCTGGGTAGTCTCCAGCCCCTTGGTATGAACATTGAATTCTCCAACTTCCAGTAATTCCTTCCCCCATCCCAGTTTCGCTCTGCCCCCTCCCCCAGCTGCCTATCACCTCCCTCATGGTTCCGCCTCCTTCTACTACCGACTGGGCTTTCCCCGATTCCTTCTTCACCGTTCCTGCCTATCACCTCCCTGCTTCCCCTCCCCCACCCCTTTGTCTTTCTCTTTACTGGTTTTTCACCTGGAACCTCCCAGCCTTCTCCTTCTCACCCTCCCCCCCCCCACCTTCTTTATTGGACCTCTGCCCCTTCCCGCTTCAGTCCTGATGAAGGGTTCCGGCCCGAAACGTTGACTGATCATTTCCATGGATGCTGCCCGACCTGCTGAGTTCCTCCAGCGTGTTGTGAGTGTTGCTTTGACCCCAGCATCTGCAGATTATTTCAGGTTGAACCTATCACCCCTTGCTTCCATCTCCCCTCACCACCACCCCTCCCCCCACACATATTTTAATTCTACCCCTCAGCTTTTTTTTGTCCTGTCCTGCCGATGGGTTTTGGCCTGATATGTTGAATATACGTTGCACTGTAGATTTCCTCGTTGCTGCCTGGCCTGCTGAGTTCCTCCAGCATTTTGTGTGCGCAGCATGAAGTTCAAGTTCCAGTTTACCGTGATGGAGCCGCACACCAGCACACAGCTGTACCGACACAATACCCTGGTCAATTCGCTACGCACCCGATCCAAAACATCCAGCTCTTTCCCAGCAGGAGGATCTCAGTGTCGTCTAACTAGACTTTTACAAAGCGACAACATTATCTCCATAAAAGCCCCGACCAATGAAGCCAAAACGTTCCACACCTTCTTAAACTCCCGACCAGCTTCATTTTAAGGATGTGATTGTGCAGGCAGCGGGGAAACTTCCCTCCAGTGTTTGTCGATCTCGTACTGCAGATTCCGTATCACTTCACGCTGCCACTTTGTTTTGACCCACGTCTTCATTATGCAGGTTGCCCACATAATGCCTTTATTCAGATCTTCCTCCTCGTGAAACCCACTTTAAAGTTTAAAGTTACTGTACCAGTATGTTCAGGTGTTGTGGTTATTACTTATGGACTGGGAGAGCCCCCACAGTCTTGCCCTGTCCTGAGGCTTTCTCAAGGGAATCTGCTTTTCGACCCTCAGACGGGCTCAGTTTAAAATTAGCATTCTGTGCCTCCCCCTCCCGGAGTGATCTGCCCAACCCCCAACAGTCCTCCGCATTGTTTTACCAAACCTGTTTGTCTGCCTCGGCTGCAAATATTTACTGTTGCTGGGTTACCGGCCTGCTGTGTTTGCTTAGTCCGCTCCAGGTATGTAAGGCGTTCGGGTTTAGAAATACAATTGGACAGGGTGTTGGTGAGGCTGAATCTTAATATTGATTGTGGTTCACGTGTCCGGATCCCCCGTGTAAGAAAGTGAACAGTACATTAACTATAGTCATAGCCATACTTTATTAATCATGGGGGAAATTGGTTTTCGTTACAGTTGCTCCATAAATAATAAATAGTAATAGAACCATAAATAGTTAAATAGTAATATGTAAATTATGCCAGTAAATTATGAAATAAGTCCAGGACCAGCCTATTGGCTCAAGGTGTCTGACCCTCCAAGGGAGGAGTTGTAAAGTTTGATGGCCACAGGCAGGAATGACTTCCTATGACGCTCTGTGTTGCATCTCGGTGGAATGAGTCTCTGGCTGAATGTACTCCTGTGCCCACACAGTACATTATGTAGTGGATAGGAGACATTGACCAAGATGGCAGTTCCATCCCCACAACATCACTGGCCTTATGAATGAGTTTGTTGATTCTGTTGGTGTCTGCTACCCTCAGCCTGCTGCCCCAGCACACAATATCAAACATGATCGCACTGGCCACCACAGACTCATAGAACATCCTCAGCATCGTCTGGCAGATATTAAACGACCTCCGTCTCCTCAGGAAATAGAGATGGCTCTGACCCTTCTTGTAGACAGCCTCAGTGTTCTTTGACCAGTCCAGTTTATTGTCAATTCATATCTCCAGGTATTTGTAATCCTCCACCATGTCCACACTGACCCCCTGGATGGAAACAGGGGTCACCGGTACCTTAGCTCTCCTCAGGTCTACCACCAGCTCCTTAGACTTTTTCACATTAAGCTGCAGATAATTCTGCTCACATCATGTGACAAAGTTTCCTACCGTAGCCCTGTACTCAGCCTCATCTCCCTTGCTGACGCATCCAACTATGGCAGAGTCATCAGAAAACTTCTGAAGATGACAAGACTCTGTGCAGTAGTTGAAGTGCGAGGTGTAAATGGTGAAGAGAAAGGGAGACAAGACAGTCGCCTGTGGAGCCCCAGTGCTGCTGATCGCTCTGTCGGACACACAGTGCCGCAAGCACACGTACTGTGGTCTGCCAGTCAGGTGTCATTCACCACGTGACGGGGATAAAGAACCAGCTGAAATAGAAACCACTCTGGAGTCTCGTATTGCTAACAACTAATAATATTTATTAGTCACTACGCAATACAGTAATATCAAAGTAAATAATTCACACAGGTTAGCAATGAATATATATATATATAAGTACGCAAGTCAGTAAGTGTGGAAATATATATATGAAAACCAAATTTCTTTAAGTCTAGGGGTAAAAAGATACAGTCTTATGATGTTGAGTAAAGTTCAGTTCAGTTCAGTTCAGTTCATGGTATGTTGTTGAGTAGCGGTGGAGAGAGAGAGAGAGAGAGAGAGAGAGAGAGTTGATTCTTCAGGTGAGCTGATGCCGTTGATCTTCTCGTCATCCTCCAAACTCCTTTACAAGTCACCGACTGTGACTTTAACCAGGGGACCGGTTTTCCTGCGGTGGAGTTATCACCCCAGCAAGGGTGGACACATAGACAACTCCCCACCAATGAACCCCTTCTCCTTCACTGGGATAGCAATTTGGAATCGATCCGCCTAATCGATCCTCCAAAACCCACTTTCTCTGTGGGCACAACAACGCTCATTCAGTGTCCAGATCATGTGTCTGAGGTCTGTATCATCTGACCTCCCATTTATCCCACCAGGCTGAACATCACCTGTCATTCAAAGTGTCCCTCCTTCCTTTGTCTGTAAAGGAATGCGAGCAGGCAACAAGTCCTTGGAAGTAACATCAATAATGTCCTGTTAGTCACCATAGCAACCTTCGAGCTGTTCAGTTTTTATCTCCGAAGTAAAACTCCAAAGTTAACTCCCATGTCGATCCAACCGTCAATCTTCGTCTCTCTCTCTCCTTTCCAAACAAACCATCAATGATGAATGTCTCTCTCTGTCTCTCTTCAAACAGTTAATAGGGGCCCTCCTGGATCCCCTCACACTTCCCTTCCTCAGGGAAAAAAAAAATTGTTGAAGAAGATTTTTTAAAAATGTCCATCACAGGTTTTTAAACAATACAGGGAAGAACATCAGATGACAAGGCAAAAAGAGTTACAGTTTCCAGCTTAACATCTGGATAAGCAATCAGCTATGACGTTATCAGTACCTTTTACATGTTTGATTATCAAATCAAATTCCTGCAGTACTAGACTCCAATTTAACAACCTCCTATTTTTATCCTTCATCTTATTTAGAAACATCAACGGATTAAAACCCATGTAAACCACAAGTGGTCTCTGAGCAACAGAAAGGTTTTGAGGTCCCCTCACACAGGTAATCAAGAATCCATGACACCAGGAAAGCATCCACCTGCATCGCTGTCAGCTTCTCCCCCAGCAGAGCAGGGTGGATGTTGTTGAACGCACTGGAGAAGTCAAAAAACATGACCCTCACAGTGCTCGCTGGCTTGTCCAAGTGGACATAGATACGGTTCAGCAAGTAGACGATGGCATCCTCAACTCCTAGTCGGGGCTGGTAGACAAACTGGAGGGGATCTAAGTGTGGCCTGACCATAGGCCGGAGCAGCTCCAGAACAATTTGTTATTTCCTCAACAAATTCCAGCAGATTTGTCAGGCAAGGTTTTCCCTTAAGGAAACTGTGCAGTTCTTTGGCCCATTTCCTAATGTGCCTCCAAGTACCCAGAAACCTCATCCTTACTAATCGACTCCAACATCTTCCCAACCACTCAGCTCAAGCTACCGACTCCTTCCCTTCTTGAGGAGTGGAGTGACATTTGCAATTCTAGACTTTGAGACTTTTTATCAACTCCCAACTCCCTTTCCACATCTGATCTCTCAATTTGCTCCACGTTATGCTATTCCTGGGCAACGTCCTGTCAAATTTACTTCAATAACCCAGTGAAGAAAAAGTGTTGGGAAAGTGGTGGATACAGCCAATCCATCACAGGCAAAGCTCTCCACTCCATTGAATACATTCTCATGCACCACTGCCACAAGACAGCAGCATCTATCCTAAAGGATGCCCAGCATTCAGGATATGCCCTCTTCTCACCACGACCTCAGGGAGAGGGATACTGGACCTTTTTGGTCTGATATCACCAGGTTCAGGAACATTTGTTACCCTACAACCATCAAGCTCTGAACCTATGTAGATAATTTAAATCACCAATAAATCTAAAAGGATTCCACAACCTGCAGACTAACTTTCAAGGAGTCTACAACTCAATGTCTTCATCGTATTTTTTTATTTGCAAACTTTACTTTCCCTGCACATTGCTTGTTTCTCCATTTTTGTCTCTTCCTGCGTAGTTTTTAAATAAATTCTGTTGTGTTTTTTTTTCCTTCTAAACAGCTTCAATAAATTGTACCTCCATGAAGTATGAGGTAATGTATGTGTGTTTTGATCATAAATTGACCTGGAACTGTCAAGAAAGAATTTATTGCTGTGTGGGTGTGGATGGTGATGAATATTTCTCAAGAACTGACATATTCATCCGGATTTGCTGTATCCAGTCCAAGGGTGGAACAACATTCCAATGAACATCAAGTGCTGAACAATACATTCCAGAAACATGTCTGTAATTTATCATTAAATGCCCCACTGAACTAATGCTATCTGCCAATATAATATCTTCGCTTGTCCATTCCCTGCACATTCTCGTACATATTTTAGAGCCTCTTGATCCTCTCTGTTACATTTGCCTCAAGTATCACCCCTGGAAGGGCAATTCATGCACCCACCACAATGTGTCACAAACCAGGCCCCACACATCTCCTTTCAACTCAACCGCTCTCAGCGTAAATACATGCCCCCTAGTCTGTGATATTTCAATCCTGGGACAACAAAACCAATTGTCTATTCTGTCTATAACTTTGTAAACTTGCAAACATTTGTTAAATCTTTCTTCAGCCTCCACAGCTCCAGAGCAAATAACACAAGTTTGTCTAAGCTCTGCTACTATTCTCCATTGGGTCACAGCAATTGCTACTCCTGCCCATTCACCTCCTCACATACCGATATTCACTGTCCAGAACAGCCCACCCAGATGAAGTGACACTTCACTTGTGAGTCCGTCGGGGTCACAGACAGTAACCACTCTCCTCTGCAGTAGCAACACCTGGCACTGATTTGGGAACTGCTTTGTTGAGTACTTTTGCTCTAACCATCACAACAAATGATTCTGGTTTTAAGAGGATGATTCCAGGAATGAAGGGGATAACATATGAGGAGTGGTTGGCAGCTTTTGGTCCGTACTCACTGGAATTTAGAAAAATGCAGGGTCTTAATGGCCTAATTCTGTTCCTTTGTCTTATTCCTCTGTCTATTCCACTCAGTATTCCCATTCCAATATGCATGCCATGGACACCCCCACTGCCACGATGACAATAATCTCGGGTTGGAGGAGTAACACATCAAAGTATGGCTGCCTAGCCACTAATCTGATGCCATGAACGTTGACTTCCTCAAGTGCTGGGAATTTCTGCCCCCTCTCCTTTCTCCCCTTTCCATTCTGGCTCCCCTCTCACCTCTTGTCTTCTCACATACCTTCCTTATGTACCCCTCCTCCTTCCCGTTCTCCCATGGTCCGCACTCCTGTCCTATCAGATTCCTTCTTCAGCTGTTTATCTCTTCTCCCTGTCACCTCCCAGCTTCTTACTTCATCCCTCCGGTTGTTTTTTCAGACATTTATCAGTGGCATTCTGGAGGAACGTTCATGTTTGTGTACCTCGATGACATTCTGATTTTCTGAAACACTTCTGGGGAGCACGTAAGTCCAATTCTTCAGTTCCTGTTGAAGAATTGCCTGTATGTGAAATTAGAGAAGAGTGGGTTTCACATCCGCAATTGGGATTTTTCATCTCCCAAAGAAATCTTCTTATGGACCCTGAAAAAACGTGTTCTGTGTGGGACTGGCTACGACCTACGGCCAATGACACTGGAATGTGATATTTGAATTGGTAACAAATGAACGTAAAAGCAGATGCTTCAAGTGTGTGGTTGGAGGTAACTCTGTAGGAGAACAACTATCACGATGTGAGGTGCCGTTCGGACATGAGGATATACAAAACGGGACGGGGAGGAACATCCGGCTGGCAGCAGAAACTCCTTTTGAACTGGTATTTTAATTTCTCTTCTTTGACTATGCATGCAAGGTCAGGAAATCTTAGTTGATATGTACTCCCCTTGATCATTGTCACAAGGGGTGAATCTTGTAACACCTTCTTCCTCAGTTCTGCCTGCCTGTCTGTCTGTCCTCATATCATCTGGAAAGTTGGCTGCAAAGCCAAAAATTCCCTCATCTAAACCACTGACATATAACATAAATGAATCGGTCCCAACACTGACTCCTGGGGAACACCATTAGTCACTGGCAGTCAATCAGCAAAGGCTCCATTTATTCCCACTCTTTGCCTCCTGCCACTGGCCAATGCTTTATCCATGGTCCACTCTCTTCTCCTATCCTTCTTCACATGTTTACCTTAAATACACCCAATGACAAGGCTGCCACAGCCCCCTTTGGGAATGGATTCCATAAATTTATCATACTCTTGGTGCAGAAAATCCAACGCATTTCCAATGCAATGGGATGTCCCTGCATACTGAGGCTGTCTTGTCTCGTCATAGGCTGCCACACTACAAACATCCTCTCTACATCCACTGTAGGCCTTTTAATATTGAGTAGGATTGAATTAGCACCTCCCTGATTTTTCTTCTAAATTCCAGTGAATACAGGACAAGTGCCTTCAGACTTTCTTCTTATAAGCCTTTTATGTCCAAATCAGTTTTGTGAAACTCCTTTGAGCCCTCCCCAATGTCAGCACGTTCTTCGCTATATGTTGAGACCAAAGCTTCTTACAAAACTCCAAGTGAGGCATCACCAGCACCTTAAAAATCATTAGCAATACATACTTGCGTTTATATCCTACTTGAAATAAATGCTCACAATGCATTGACCTTCCTCACCATAACTCAAACTGTATGTTCACCTTTAGGGACACACAGACACACAGGTCCTTTCGCACCATGGATTTTAAAATTTCATCACTATTTAGAAAAAATAGTCTGCACTATTATTCCTTCCAACAAAATTCATGGTCCTGTGCTTTTGAACACCGTATTACATCTGCCACTGCTTTGCACATATTCCTAATCTATCCAGTTCCTTCTATAGCTCCCCTGCTTCCTCAACACTACCTGCCCCTCCACCTACCTTCATATTCTCCACAAACATTGCCACCGAGGCATTAAATCCATCATTCAGATCATTGACACAACACGGAAAAGAAGAGGACCAACCCTGATCCCTGAGGAATACCACTGGTCACTGCAGACAACCAGGAAAGGCTCCCACTCTTTGCTGCCAAACAGCCAATGCTTTGTCCATGCCCGTATCATTCCTGTAATACCTGCACTCTTATCTTGTTTAGCAGCCTCACTTTGTCAAAGACCTTCTGAAAATCAAAGTTCACAACATCCACCGATACTACCTTCTCCATCTTGCTTGTTATTTCCTCAACAAATTCCAACAGATTTGTCAGGCAAGGTTTTCCCTTAAGGAAACTGTGCAGTTCTTTGGCCCATTTTCTATTGTGCCTCCAAGTACCCAGAAACCTAGTCCTTACTAATCGACTCCAACATCTTCCCAACCACTCAGCTCAAGCTACCGACTCCTTCCCTTCTTGAGGAGTGGAGTAACATATGCAATTTTACATTTTCAGATTTTAATCAAATCCAAACTCCCTTTGCACAGCTAATCTCTCAATTTGCCCCACCATATGTTATTCCTGGACTTCCCTTCCTCCACCATCAACTCTGCTCTCAAACGCATCTCTCCTATTTCACGCACATCTGCTCTCACCCCATCCTCCTGCCACCCCACTAGGAATAGGGTTCCCCTTGTCCTCACCTACAACCCCACCAGCCTCCGGGACCAACATATAATTCTCCTTAACTTCCACCACCTCCAACGGGATACCACCACTAAGCACATCTTTCCCTCCTCCCCTCGCTCTGCTTTCTGCAGGGATCACTCGCTACGTGACTCCTTTGTCCATTCGTCCCCCACACCCCCATCCCTCCCCACTGATCTCCCTCCTGGCACTTATCCTTATAAGCGGAACATGTGCTACACATACCCTTACACTTCCTCCCTTACCACCATTCAGGGCCCCAGACAATCCTTCCAGGTGAGGCGACACTTCACCTGCGAGTCGGCTGGGGTGATATACTGCATCCGGTGCTCCCGATGTGGCCTTCTATATATTGGCGAGACCCGACGCAGACTGGGAGACCACTTTGCTGAACACCTACGCTCTGTCCGCCGGAGAAAGCAGGATCTCCCAGTGGCCACACATTTTAATTCCACATCCCATTCCCATTCTGACATGTCTATCCACGGCTTCCTCTACTGTAAAGATGAAGCCACACTCAGGTTGCAGGAACAACACCTTATATTCCGTCTGGGTAGCCTCCAACCTGATGGCATGAACATTGACTTCTCTAAGTTCTGTTCATGCTCCTCCTCCCCTTCGTACCCCATCCCTTATTTATTCATTTATTATTATTATTATTTAATTTTTTTCCTTTTTTCTCTCTTTCTTTCTCTTTTTCTCCCCCTGTCCCTCTCACTATAACTCCTTGCTTGCTCTCCATCCTCTGGGCTCCCCTCCCCGCTTTTCTTTCTCCCTAGGTTCCCTGTTCCATGAGCCTCTCCCTTCTGCTGCCTCATATCCCTTTTGCCAATCAACTTTCCAGATCTTAGCTCCATCCCTCCCCCTCCTGTCTTCATCTATCATTTTGGATCTCCCCCTTCCCCTCCCACTTTCAAATCTCTTACGATCTCTTCTTTCAGTTAGTCATGACAAAGGGTCTCAGCTGAAACATCGACCGTACCTCTTCCTACAGATGCTGCCTAGCCTGCTGTGTTTACCCAAACACGAGGAAATCTGCAGATGCTGGAATTTCAAGCAACACACATGAAAGTTGCTGGTGAATGCAGCAGGCTGGGCAGCATCTCTAGGAGGAGGTACAGTTGACTGATATGTCTATCCATGGCCTCCTGTACTGTAAAGATGAAGCCACACTCAGGTTGGAGGAACAACACCTTGTATTCCATCTGGGTAGCCTCCAACCTGACGGCATGAACATTGACTTCTCAAACTTCCACTAATGCTGCACCTCCCCCTCGTACCCCATCCCTTATTTATTTATACATACACATTCTTTTTCCCCTCTCCTTTTTCTCCCTCTGTCCCTCTCACTATACCCCTTGCCCATCCTCTGGGCTTTTTCCCCCTCTCCCCCTTTTCTTTCTCCCTAGGCCTCCTGTCTCATGATCCTCTCATATCCCTTTTGCCAATCAACTGTCCAGCTCTTGGCTCCATCCCTCCCCCTCCTGTCTTCTCCTATCATTTTGGATCTCCCCCTCCCCGTACCCACTTTCAAATCTCTTACTAGCTCTTCTTTCAGTTAGTCCTGACGAAGGGTCTCGGCCCGAAATGTCGACTGTACCTCTTACTAGAGATGCCGCCTGACCTGCTGCGTTCTCCAGCCACGTTGATGTGTGCTGCTGTGTTTACCAGCACTTTTTGTGTGTGTTGTGTCAGTGCTGGTCTCCTCCTGGTGGGTGTTTTTCGAGTGGGAGCATCAGAAACTGAGCAGGATATTGTTTGGTTTTAGCTGTGTGTGGCTGTTCGGCTGAATCACGGCAAACTGGAACTTCAACTTCAAACAGTCAGGGAAAGGCTGCTGGAACGTCACAGGACTCACCGTAGGCGGGCCAGTTCCACACTAACCCTCCGTCTCCCACTCCAGATTCCAACACTCCTGAATGTGAAGACACTGGAGGATTCTGTACCATGGGGCTGAGTCCATATAATGATTCTCCGGACAGAAGCTTCTGCGATAATGAGCTGGATTGTTGTTCCCTGTGAGACTGGCCACACTCAGTGTGGAGGACTGATCATCAGCAGACATCCCACCATCGTGATGTAGGGGCCACACGACATGTTTAAATGACGAAAACACAAAGCAGAAAGGAAATAAAAATAGATGTGGAAGTTTTAACGGGTGGGGTTGTGTATAGAAAATTTACAAGAGTGTTGTTTCTTTTAGCTGTATGCTGGTATATGGCGGGCGGTCAGTGTTGGAACTGCTGCTTTTTACGATATATGTCAATGATTTCGAGTATGGGATTGATGGATTTGTGGCTAAATTGCTAAAGATACTAAGATAGGTGGAGGAGTTGGTGGTGTTCAGGTAACAGAGAACCTGGAGAGAGACTTAGATAGTTTAGGGGAATGGGCAAAGAGGTGGCAAATGAAATACAATGTTGGAAAGTGTACAGTCATGCACTTTGGTGGAAGAAATAAACGGGCATACTATTATTTAGATGGGGAGAGAATTGATAATGCAGAAATGCAAAGGGACTTGGGAGTCCCTAAAGGTTAACCTCCAGGTTGAGTCATTGGTGAAGAAGCCAAATGGAATGTTAGCATTCATTTCTCGAGGAAAAGAATGTAAGAGCAGGATGTGATGTTGAGGCTCTATATGGCACTCATGAGACCACACCTGGAGTATTCTGTGCAGTTTTGGGCTCTTTATTTTAGAAAGGATATACTAACATTGGAGGGGGTTTAGAGAAGATTCATGAAAATGATTCCAGGAATGAAAGGGTTACCTTATGAGGAACGTCTGGCAGCTCTTAGGCTGTATTCCCTGGAGTTCAGGAAAACCTGGTGAATCTCATAGAAACATTCTGAATGTTAAAAGGCCAGAAAACATTGGATATGGCAAAGCTATTTCCCATGGTAGGGGAGTATATGAGAAGCAGACAAGATTTCAGGATTCAAGGACGTCCACTTAGAACAGAGATGTGGAGGAATTACTGTAGTCAGAGAGTGCGAAGTCTGTGCAATTTGTTGCTATGAGCCACTGTGGGGGCCATCACTGGGTGTATTTAATGCAGAGATGGATCGGTTCTTGATTAGCCGGGGCATTAAAGGATATGGTGTGAAAGCAGGGGAGTGGGGATGAGTGGAAGAGTTGGATCAGCCCTGAATGCCGGAGCAGAATAGATGGTCCGAATGGCCCACTTCTGTTCCTATATCTTATGGTTTTATGCCGCCTCGCATACAGGAGTCTGGTTGAATGACAACTACACTTGAATGTGACGACCATAAGTACCGGCCATAAGTCGGACAGCGGGGTGTTTCCACGTTGTCTATTTCTGCAGCTGAATCTCTCCGTCTGCTCACACTCATATCCCAGTGGGATATTGTACAGCTCAGTAAAATGGGCAAACCTTCTTCTAAACGACCAACGAATCTGGAGCTAATTGTTTCAGTTGTTTTTGTCTATGAAGAATGAATATCTGTTTGACCTTATTCAGTGTTAATATACTGATCACTTTCTTACACAGGGGTCCTGACCCACAATCAATATCACGATTCAGCCTCAGCAACACCCTGTCCAATTGTATTTCTAAACCCGAACCCCTTACAGTACTTCGAGAAGGATAAACACACACACAGGCCGGTATCCCAGCAACAGTAAGGACTTGCCGCCGAGGCAGACAAACAGGTTTGGTAAAACAATGCCGGGACTGTTGGGGGTTGGGCAGATCACTCCGGGAGGGCGAGGCACAGAATGCTAATTTTAAACTGAGCCCGTCTGAGGCCCGAACAGCTGATTCCCTTGAGAAAGCCTCAGAACAGGGCGAAACTGTGGAGGCTCTCCTAGTCCATGAGCAATAACCCCTCCACCTGAACATACTGGTAACTTTAAACTTTAAAATGGGTTTCACGAGGAGGAAGATCCCAATAAAGGCAAGTAGGGAACCTGGATAATGAAGATGTGGGCCAAAGCAAAGTGGTAGCGTGAAGTGATATGGAATCGCCAGTAAGAGATCGACAAACACCGAAGGGAAATTTTCCCCATTGCCCGCACAAACACCTCATTGCAATAAAGCTGGTCGGGTGTTTAAAAAGGCGTAAGGTCTTCATTAGTCGGGGATATTATCGAGATAATGTTACAGATCTCTGAAAGTCTAGTTAGACAGCACAGCACAGTTCTGGTCGCTTCCTGATGGGAAAGATGTGGAAGTTTTAGAGAGGGCGGTTTGGAAATTTACCGGGGTGTTGTTCAGTTTTAGCTCTATACCGGGGTACGGCTGAATCACGGTAAACTGGAATTTGAACTTGACGCAGCACGCAGACAAAATGCCGGAGGAACCCAGCTGGCCAGGCAGCAACTAGGAAAAGAGAACCGTCCACATTTCAGGCCAAAACCCTTCAGCGGGACCGGGGGGAAAAGAGCTGAGGAGTGGATTTAAACACAAACAACAGGAATTCTGCAGATGCTGGAAATTCAAGCAACACACATAAAAGTTTTTATGCGTGTTGCGAGGATTAGATTTAAAAGGAGGGGGGAGGGGATAGAGAAACACCAGGTGACAGGAGAAACCTGAAGGGTGGGGGGATGAAGTAAAGAGCTGGGAAGTAAATTGCTGAAACAGATAGATGGCCGTGGGAGAAAGAAAAGGTGGGGGAAGGGAGCACCAGAGGGAGGTAAGTGGGGAGGGGGCAAGGGGATAAGGTGAGAGAGTGGAAAGGGAATGGGAAATGGTGAAGGAGAGGTGGGATGAGGGGCATTACCAGAACTTAAAGCCTTCCGGGAAAGGCTGATTGACTGTAACAGGCCTCACTGTAGACAAGCCAGCTCTACATTAACCCTCCTTCTCCCTGGGCAGATCCCAACAGTTGTGAATATGAAGACATTTGAGGATTCTGTACCATGGGGCCGTGTCCGTATAGTGACGGTGTGGAAAAAGTCCTCTGCGATAATGAGCTGGATTGTTGTTCCCTGTGAGACTGGCCACACTCAGGGTGGAGGACTGATCTTCAGCAGACATCCCACCATCCTGATGTAGGAGCCACACGACAAGTAAAACATAAATAAAAATAGCTGAAATAGTTGGTCACTGATTTATATCCGCTTTACCTTGGGCAAATCACCGTGAGAGGGCGGAACTGCGGGATCCACTGTTAGAGAGCTGCTACTGACCGTTAACATAAAATCATAGAACCCGAACAGGCCACTCAGCCCATCTATCTGGTGCCAAACTGCCATTCTGCCTTGACCCATCGACACCCGTACCTATTCAAACCCCTCCCCTCCATGTATCTGTGCAGATTACTCTGAAATGTTGATCGAAGCCACATCAACCATTTGCTCTGGCAGCTCGTTCACACTCTCACTAACTGAGTGAAGGTTCCCATCTCACCTTCCCATTCAGCATTTTATTGGGCACAGGACGCACCGTTTTTAATTAGCCATAAAGTTAACGTAAAATCACACATGTTAGAATATGATGCACCAAACAATACAGTGACAATGATATTACAAAATAAACAGAAATATCTATCTGCATCCAGTATACAAACAACAGGTACACATTTACTCATCCCCACCACCAGAGACATCGAATATTCCACTGTGTATGATGGGGAAAGGCTCCAGAAAGTCATATCAACCTGGTGAAAATACCGGGGAAGACAATTAAGTGCATATATTCAGCCGATCGACAACAGTACAACAAGACAATGTCTGTGTGTGTAAGGAGTGTATTTACCGAGCGCTCTCCAAATTCTGCACCTGTATCTTATGGTCTTCTCTGGTCATAGATCCCTCAAGGCAGCCGCGCAAGTTGATGGAACGAAAGACCATGAGACACAGGAGCATAATTAGGCCATTAGGCCCATCGAGCCTGCCATGACATCCCTTCATGACTGATTTCTTCTCCTGTTGCAACTCTGTTCAATTTCTGATCCTTTGGGCTCTCTCGGGAGTCAAAAATAACGAGTGACCTTAATTCCAAGATTTCAGTTTATCTCAGAGTACAAAGAAATGGACAAATAATAAACAAACTGGACAAAGAGCTGAGAAACAATGCCGAGGGGGATTAATGCTCTGAAGTCTGAGGCAAAGAAATTAAAGAGAGCGCTTCTGTAAGATCTATCACTTTTATAACATAAGCAAAATTATCTCGATAATGATGAATGAATTAATAAACTAATAAATTCCTCTCCTGATTCCAGGTGGGCGCAGGTATTGATTTTAACTGATGTTTCGATTAGAAACTCTGCCATCTTCAATGCAGATGATGCCTGGGCATGTCTAGTCCAGTGGTATATATATCCCCGTAAACCATCCAGATTAGACAGTGCAGAACCTACTCTGTCCTTGGCATTAAGGGGACTGCAAAGAGAAGAGCCATCAGGACCATTACAGAGGCTGCGGAATGAGCCTCCAAATGGCTGAGGATCAAGAAGTGTGAGCTGTGACCAATGTGCCTGGGACACAAACTTGGGTCTGATCAACTCTGGCTGGGTGGCCTGGGTAAGGGTGTCTAATACTGAAAAAACGAAAACACCCGGTAGATTCAGTTTACATCACCTCCAATATGTCCCAGCTCATCCTCGGATGTCTATCAGCACCAAGTCACACAACTGTTGGATTGAATGAAAAATCTGAACGGTAGATTTGGCCATCACAATGAACAGTACAAAGTATTCTGAAAGGAAAAAAAATGCATAAATAATATTAGGCTTACTATTATACCAAACTATTATGCATTAAAACGACTTTTACATTACCATCTTTAAATTCAATTGCCAGGAAAGTTGTCCCTTTAAATTGGCACTTCTGAAATATGGATCTATTGAGTTAAATAGAACAAATTTCAGAAACAGGCAAAACTGCCAGAATTTGGTACATTTAGCACAACTAACTGGATGTGAAACCTGTAGTAAATACCTCCAGTATACTGGAACAGCTCCCTGAATTTTGACTCACACAGTGTCTCAGCATGTCAAAACATGTCAGACATTCCTTCTGAGTGTTCTGCTTATAGGCATCTAGTCGCAACTCATCCCTGCTGCTTCCACTTTTAAAATTCTTGTCCTGACCCATGAAATTCATTCTACTTTCTCATTTTATTTGCCTGTACAAGTTATTCAGCCTTGGAACCACTTTATACCTTCTAGTTCACTAACTGCAGACTGAACTTGTGATATAGTTTTCCTGCCCCCCTTTCACATCAAGCCTTCTTCATTCGGAATCAGAGTCAGGTTTACTACCACCAGCATACATTGTTTAATTAGATTCTGAAGCGTTTAGTGTGTGTCTTCAATCTCCTTGATGGCAGCAATGAGAAGAGGGTGTTGGGGGTCTTTGCAGATGCTCTCAATGCTGGGGAGGCTCGTGCTTCTAATGGAGCCGACAGAGTTTTAAATGATCACCTGCAGCTTTTGCTAATTTTGTACAATACCCATCCATACCAGACAGTGACGCAAATAGTTGGAATACTCTACAGGGTAAATTTGAAAATTTCTGAGTTCTTCGGTGACATTCCAATTCCCCTCAAACTCCAAATGAAGTATAACCGCTGTCATGTGTTCTTTGTAGCTGCATCAAGATGTTAGGCCCAGGTTAGACCTTCAGGTATATTGACACCTCAGGAACTTGAAATGGCTCACCCTTTCCATTGCTGATCTCTGGACAAGGCCTGGTCTGTGTTCCCTCGACTTTCCCTTCCTTAAGTCTACAATTAGTTCTTTGGTCCTGCTGACGTTCACTGCAATGGTTATTGTTGTTACACCACTCAACTAACTGATCTATCTTGTTCCTGTACACCTCCCTGTCACCATCTGAAATTTTGCCAACAGTACATTGAGTTATTGGCAACTTTATATATGGCACTTAAGTTGTGCTTAGCCACGTAGTCATGTGCGGAGAGAGTAGAGCAGCGGGCTAAGGATGCATCCCTGAGGTGCGTCGGTGTTGCCTCTCAGCACTGACTTCTCTGAATTCTACATGGACCATATCTCACCCCTTACAAACCAGACTTTTTCCACTTTCGAGAACAGAATGATCCTCCAGAGAATGCTCCCTATAGAGTCAAAAAGATCTAACAATAAAGGATGAAGAGGGGAAATCAAGACAATGCTGAATATTGAGCTCATAATTCAGATGGTGATGAAGAGGAGGACAGGAGTGAGATCGATCAGCAAGTTGAGTGGTGTCACAGCAACAACCTTGCACTCAACATCATTAAGACAAAGGAATTGATTGTGGATTCAGGAAGGGGAAGTCGAGGGAACACACACCAGTCCTCATCGTGGGATCAGAAGTTAAAAAAGGGTGAGCAGTTTCCATTTCCTGCCTGTCAACATCTCTGAGGAACTATCCTGGGCCCAACATACTGATGCAGTTAAAATGAAGGCACAACATCGGCTATATTTCATTCGGAGATTGAGGGGAATCGGTCTGTCACTAAAGACACTTGCAAATGTCTACAGATGTACTGTGGAGAGCATTCTAACTGGTTGCATCACTGCCTGGTGTGGAGAGGCCACTGCACAGGATCGGAAAATGCTGCAGAAAGTTGTAAACTCAGCCAGCTCCTTCATGGACACTGGACTCCACAGCATCCAGGACACAGTCAAAAGGTGATGCCAGAAAAAAAGTGGCATCCTTCATTAAGGACCCCATCGCCCAGGACATGCTTTCGTCTCATTGCTACCATCAAGGTCGATGCACAGGACCCTGAAGACACACTCAACATTTCAGCAAGAGCGTCATTCCCTCCAGCATCAGAGGTCTGAATGGGCAAAGAACCCATGAAATCTTTCAAACCAATTGGTTTAATTGTAAAGCTATTTCTGTTCCTAGCTCCTGGGCAACCTTTGGATTCCAGAGAGACATGAAAGGATACCTGAATAGAAATGAGAATACAGGTACATGAGAGATCGGAACAGAGCAGGCTATTTAGACATAAGAACATAAGATATAGAAGCAGAAATAGGCCATTCGGCCCATCAAGACTGCTCCACCGTTCAATCATGGGCTGATCCAATTCTTCCTGGTATCTCCACTCCCATGCCTTCACCCCATACCCTCTGACGCCCTGCCTAATGAAGAGCCTATCAATCTCTGCCTTAAACCCACCCAATGACTTCGCCTCCACAGTCACTCGTGGCAACAAATTCAACAGATTTACCACCCTCTGACTGAAGTAATTTCTCCCCAACTCTGTTCTAAATGGATGTCCTTCAATTCTGAAGTCGTGCCCTCTTGTCCTAGACTCCCCTATCCAGTGAGCTTGCGCAGCTATTCAATAAGAGACCATGTGATCTTCTTGATCCATCTTCCTTCAGTACCAAATTAATCTCTTATCAAGTATCTAAAGCACGGTTCTCAGCCTGGAGTCCACAGAGCCCATGCTTAATGGTAATGGCCAATGGCATCAGAAAATTTTGGGAAACCCTGCTCTAAGGGATCTAGATTAGAACAAGTTCAGAAATTCCACTGATCAAATAAATATGTTTTCTCGGACATAAATAGTCAGCTCGTTATTCTTGTTTCCTAGTTGTACATCTTTTTGCTGAATATGCTGTTTATGTTGACTCTTTTATATTCATCCTTCTCTGCAGGCAGAAGTTTTTTTGACATGTTTTTTTTTGCACGTTGGGTATTAAATGATTCCTTTGAACAAATTCCACCGTGTTTCCTTCTTTCGTGGCTGTCAATGGGAAGGCGAATCTCAGGGTTGTACATCAATAATAAATGTACTTTGAACTTTGATTTTCTTCACAAACATTGTTCAATCTTGTCACCAGGTTTTGCAGGCAGGTAAATTATATTTCTACTCCCACATGTTAGTCCTGAAGAATTTCATTTTTTAAAGGGTTATCTATCAGTCCTCCAAAATTCGGACTTCAAAAAAATAGTCACTGTTCCATCGCTGTCATCAGGTCTATATCTTGGAACTCTCTTCCCATTTACGTTTTGAGTGTACCTTCATCACAAGGACTACATGGCTTCAAGATGAGACAACACCAAGACCACAAGACACAGGAATTAGTCCTTTGGCAAAGATTGTGCCCTGTCATTCAATCATGGCTGATTTACGTTGAACATAGCATTTTAAAACATATCCTTCAGTATATAAAGTTGTGCTGAATCAATTAAATTAGGAATAAAATAGTCAAGTATACTAATCTCTTCTGTCCACATCCTTCCATCTCCTTCATATCCATGTGCTTATGTAAATATCTCTTAAAGATCTATGTTTCTGCCTGTACCCCCATCCCAGACAGGACATTCCAAGCGCCCACCACTCTCTTCAAAAGCTTGCTCCTCATAACTCCTTTGAAAATAACCACTTCTCAACTTAATACATGCCCTCTGATATTATACATTACAACCCTTGGAGAAATACACTGCTCCCAAGTGCAATCTGACAGGCAGAAGGCCAAGGAAGAACAAGGTGCGGAAAATAAGAAACAGGAGTAAGCGTGGCCATTCGGCCCCTTGTGCCGGTTCTGCTCTTCTCTCAGAACATGCCTGATATTTGACCTCAGCACCACTGTCCTGCAATGTTACAAACATTGCAAAGCCCCGACTTGCGTTTTGAATTTAGAAACCTTTTGCAGCAAATTGAAAAGATTCGTCACGTTCCAAGTCAGGAAATTTCTCCTCATCTCAGTCCTGTTGATGTGATCACAGATTTCGAGTCTGTGACACCTGGTTCCCCACCCAGCCAGGTGAAACATCATTCTTGCCCCTACCCTGTGAGATGGTGTCTGTTTCAGTCAGACTGTCTCATATTTCTCAAGTTTTGAAACAGGCCCAGTCAGTGTAACCTCTGCGAGGACACGACCTCACCCCCCAAATCAATCTGGGGAATCTTCTCTTCATTCCCTTTATGCCACAGGCTGACTCTGGAAGGGTGACCAGTCCTGTGCAGAGTGTATGTACGCTCTCAGCAGGACCCCGTATTGTCACCACGGTTCGGATATGGCCAAGGTGCGGGGTGAGAGACACTGAAGCAGGTCGATAGTTCACAGACTTTTATTCGAGAAAAGGAAAATTAAACAATAAACGAAAGGTCAAACAGGGCTGTTAACTAAAACTCTCAGAGGGAAACGAAGCCTATACTGCGGCCGAAAAGAATATCTAAACATTAAACGAATACCGCTAGTCTTCAGAGTGAGTTGCTTTTAAAAGTCTAATGGCTCAGGGAAGGCGGAATGAAAAACAGCAGCGAAGCTTTGCTATGTTCTGTCCAAATCTCGACAAGAACTACGACGACAAGAATGTAGTTAAATACTATCACGATTAAATAATAATTACCTGGCACGTGCAAATTCACAAGCGCAATTGCCGTATCTACTGCGCTGTCGAATTCGTGGTTGTGACAAGGTCAGGACCTGCACCTTCATCACATGAGGTGTGAGGGCAGTTGGTCTGTAGTCATTAAGTTCAGATGGAGTTGCCGGATTGGGTGAAGGAACCAAGAAGGAAGTCTTCCCCAGCACCGGTATCTTTTCCCGACCCAGTCTCAGATTGTAAAGGTGCGACAAAATCCCAGAGACCGGGATCGTACAGGCCTTCAGTGCTGGGGCTGATACCGACAGGGTCAACAGATGTAGTCTCTCCCCCTGTCTCCTACCCTGACCTACAGTCACTGTCAGACGGGTCAGCAGATGTAGTCTCTCCCCCTGTCTCCTACACAGACCTGCAGTCACTGTCAGACGGGTCAGCAGATGTAGTCTCTCCCCCTGTCTCCTAGCCTGACCTGCAGTCACTGTCAGACGGGACAGCAGATGTAGTCTCTCCCCCTGTCTCCTACCCTGACCTACAGTCACTGTCAGATGGGTCAGCAGATGTAGTCTCCCCCTGTCTCCTACCCTGACCTACAGTCACTGTCAGACGGGACAGCAGATGTAGTCTCTCCCCCTGTCTCCTACCCTGACCTGCAGTCACTGTCAGACGGATCAGCAGATGTAGTCTCTCCCCCTGTCTCCTACCCTGACCTACAGTCACTGTCAGACGGGTCAGCAGATGTCTCTCCCCCTGTCTCCTACCCTGACCTACAGTCACTGTCAGACGGGTCAGCAGATGTAGTCTCTCCCCCTGTCTCCTAGCCTGACCTGCAGTCACTGTCAGACGGGACAGCAGATATAGTTTCTCCCCCTGTCTCCTACACTGACCTGCAGTCACTGTCAGACGGGACAGCAGATGTAGTCTCTCCCCCTGTCTCCTACCCTGACCTGCAGTCACTGTCAGACGGGTCAGCAGATGTAGTCTCCCCCTGTCTCCTACCCTGACCTGCAGTCACTGTCAGACGGGACAGCAGATGTAGTCTCTCCTCCTGTCGCCTACCATGACCTGCAGTCACTGTCAGACGGGACAGCAGATGTAGTCTCTCCCCCTGTCTCCTACCCTGACCTGCAGTCACTGTCAGACGGGACAGCAGATATAGTTTCTCCCCCTGTCTCCTACACTGACTTGCAGTCACTGTCAGACGGGAGAGCAGATGTAGTCTCTCCCCTTGTCTCCTACCCTGACCTACAGTGACTGTCAGACGGATCAGCAGATGTAGTCTCCTACCCTGACCTGCAGTCACTGTCAGACGGGACAGCAGATGTAGTCTCTCCTCCTGTCGCCTACCATGACCTGCAGTCACTGTCAGACGGGACAGCAGATGTAGTCTCTCCCCCTGTCTCCTACCCTGACCTGCAGTCACTGTCAGACGGGACAGCAGATGTAGTCTCTCCCCTGTCTCCTACCATGACCTGCAGTCACTGTCAGACGGGACAGCAGATGTAGTCTCTCCCCCTGTCTCCTACCCTGACCTGCAGTCACTGTCAGACGGGACAGCAGATGTATTCTCTCCTGTTCTGACACATATACCTTCAGACGAGATCTTTATTCTTGTACTTAAACCTTTTTTCCCATTCAATGTTCTTCATTTAAAATAGAACTCAAACAGTGAACAGATACAACACCCTCAGACATGAATTTAAAGGGCAGGTGTGGTAACAGCTTGAGCTTCATACCGGGGGCCACAGAGCAAGCAGGGAGTCAGAAAAGGAGGGATGTGGGAGTGTTGTGTGTCTGAGCCCAACTGTGTGTGTTTGTGTATCAGAATCAGGTTTAATATGACGGGCATATGTGGTGAAATTTGTTGTTTTGTGACAGCAGTACATTGCAATACATAGTAATAAAAACTATAAATTAAAATAATATGCATCAGAATTAAATTTGAAATGTGGTGCAAAAAGAGGGAGAATACCGAGGAAGTGTGATCACTGGTTGTGGGAACATCCCAGTGGATGGGCGAGTGAGTGTAGTTATCAGCTACTGGTGAAGCGCCTGATCGTTGAGGGGCAGTAACTGTTTCCTGAACCTGGTGTTGCGAGTCCTGAGGCTCTTGTACCTTCTACCTGATTGCAGCAGCGAGAAAAGATCCTGGCCTGGGTGGTGAGCATCTCTGATGATGGATGCTGCTTTGCTACGACAGGGCTTCATGTAGATGTGCTCAATGGTTGGGAGGACTCCACCCGTGATATACTGGGTCGGATCCAATACTTTGTGTAGGGTCATCACGAGGGAAATGCACTGCTTTGTTCATCGCGCTCCTGATGTGAACCTTGTGTTAATGAAGTTGTTTACAGTTCTTTCAGAGGGAGATGCACTGCTTTATTCATCGCGCTCTCGATGTGAACCTTGTTTTAATGAAGTTGTTTACAGTTCTTTCAGAGGGAGATGTACTGCATTGTTCATCGCGCTGTCGATGTGAACCTTGCCTTAATGAAGTTAGTTACAGTTCTTTCAGAGGGAGATGTACTGCTTTGTTCATCGCGCTCCTGATGTGAACCTTGTGTTAATGAAGTTGGTTACAGTTCTTTCAGACCAGCAGCTTTGACCACAAGAACTTCAGACAGTGGTCAGCATGGAATGTCCTGCAGTTACTGCAGGAGAAGGACTGGATGGACACAGTGGAATGGTTCCCTGAGCAGATGGCCCAGACCATCTGGCAGAATGCCTCATCATCTGATCTCAACAACAGGCACCAAGACCTTACCTGGCTGGCGGCGAGAGGGGCCCTCCCAATCTGATCCTTGCTGCATGCCCGGAGATCACTCCCACAGCGCGCTGCCCCGAGATTACTGCAGTGGAGACGAGACGGTCACTCGCCTCTTTGCGGACTGTGGGCTGGTGAAGATGTGTGGAGAAAGATGCAAGGGCCTGTGTCACAGCAGCTGTGTGACAGATGCTCACTGATCCTCGGGCTGTTCCCAGGACGCACAGGAAAACGGACAGCAAGAGCTGCTGGAAGATCATCAGCTCGATGAAAGACGCCCGAAACTTGTTGGTGTGCCAGCATAGCGAGATGTCCGGAGAGCAGGGGTTCACAACCTGGGCACCACGGTTAATGGTATGAAACCATTGCCATTGGTCCATGGTATACAAATGGTTTGGGAACCCCTGTCGTACAGGAATGCTGCCGACTGGCACATTCCAGGCTGCATGGACACCATGGGAACTATTGGGATCCTCTACTGCTGGACAGGGAGGGGCCGGGTTGGCTGAGGAAGCCTCTCAGTTATTGTAGTTGTGAACCATCCCAGGGGGCCACATGAGCGACAACAGTCCTATTGGTCTTAACGAATGTAAAATAGCACTAAATACCGCATTGACAATGACTGTAAATTCACTGGGTAAAGGCATTGCATCTTTTATCCTTGTGAATATTGTTATGGCGAATAAAGTTCATTGTGACCAGCGTGAGGGAGCCCGGGCCTACCATTGGAGTCGGGACGGACATGGCTGAAGTCGGGGTGTTTCTTCACAGGAAGGACAGCGGAAATCAGGACTTCACCGGAAAAATAATAATGTTTTCCGCCCTATGACGTAGAATGTCCAGTCCTGTGCTTTTTCCTGCCGCCACGGGTTGGTCATCATCTGTCTCCTCACAGCAAGATATTCTCTCACATCCCCAGTTTCGTGGCATGAACAGATGTAATAGCTGCTTTCAATATTTACTTAACCCCGGTCTTACACCCCAGTCTGTCACTCTTAAACCTGGAGAAAAACAAAATGGGGCGGCTGGGGGAACTGAGCGGGTCAGGCAGCATCTGTGGAGGGAAATGGACAATCGACATTTCAGAATGAGACAGTCCAGATGAAGGATCTCGACCCGGAAAGTCGATTGTACATTTCTCTCCACAGACGCTGCCTGACCCGTTCAGCTCCTCCAGCATCATATTTTTGACTCGAGATTCCAGCATCTGCAGTCTCTTGTGCCTCTCTTTTCAGAACTTGCCCCTTTCAGTCCTGCCTCAGACTGAACCAGGCTTTTCCCTCCGGCTTCATTTCTGTTCTGTTTCTTCTTTAGCCCATCACGCCTACCGGGGCACAGGCCGCCAACTGCAGGTCGCCAATTTGCTCTGTCAAGGGATGAGGGTTGATCGGCCCTGTGGCTTTTACTTTCTCCACACGTCTTCAATCGTCTTCCACTGAAAGGTCCTTCCGATCCTGGGGATGAGGCTGTTGTAGATTCAGTTGATGTTTCTGTGGCACTGGATTTTTAAGGGGATGAGTTTGCTAGACCCATGCCCGACCCTCCTCCTTTCTTAGTCGGGCTTGGCCAGCCCGTGGCCGAGTTTTCATTTCTGTTAGGACCCATTTAATGTGTTCCTGATCCCACCCTGATATGGAAACGGCCATAATTATTTCCCACTGAACATAGGCAGCGACATGATGTTCATTCCCCGCGTCTGCAGCGCGTGTAGTGGACAATCGCGGTACTGCAGGGGATTAGCAGCTCCCCGAAAGCGAAAGCGTTCTGAATCAGGAGGTGCCGGGAGTTAACATGGCTTTGAAAAGAAAGGCCGAGAGTTGGACCGAAGAGACAATTTGTCCCGTCTGCCTGGATTTCTTCACCGATCCGGTTATACTGGAGTGTGGGCACAACTTCTGTCGCTCTTGTATCACACGGTGTTGGAAAAGGGAGGAGAGAAACTCCTGCCCGGAATGTAGAGAGGTGTTTGCTGACCGCACCCTCAGAGTCAATCGGGCCTTAGCAAATCTGGCTGAAAAAGCTCGAAATCTAAACCTGAATCCGAAAGGGAAGGAAAGTAAACTTCACTGCGAGGAACATGAGGAAGAACTGAAGCTGTTTTGTGAAACGGACAAGACACTGATCTGTCTGATCTGTAGAGTTGCGCAGGAACACCGAGAGCACCGCTTCCTGCCGATTAAAGAAGCCGTTAAAATCTACAAGGTAAAACTAAACAGAACTTGATTCTCTCTCTACCGGATCACCACAGCAGCCTCAGTAACCAACGTATTCTCCACACCTTTCACTATCCCCGACAGGATTCTACCACCAATCACATCGTTCCCTCCCTCAGTCCAACCCCACCCCTCCTCAAAACTCTTCGCTCTTTGCGGGGATCGTTCTCTACGTATCTCCATTATCCACTCGCTCCTCCCCACTGATCTCCCTCCTGGCACTGATACCTGCAAGCGGGGCAAGTGCTACACCTGACTTCTACACCTCTTGCCTCGTCACCATTCAGGCCCCAAACAGCCCCAGTTCCTTCCGTTTCTTCCATGGTCCATTGCTGTCTCGTATCAGAATCCTTCTTCAGCTCTTTTCCTCTTCCACCTGTCGCCTCTCAGCTTCTTTCTTCATCATCCTCCCTCACGTTCCCCCTCACGTTGTCTCACCCGTCACCTGTCAGCTGGTTCTCATCCCCAACCTTTTTATTCAGGCTTCTGCTCCATTCCTTCCCAGTCCTAATGAAGGGTCACATCCCGAAACACCGACCGTTTATTTCCCCTGCATAGATGCTGCCTGACTCACTGAGTTCCTCCGGCATTTTGTGCGATAATCGGTTTGATCACCTGTTTCTTTTGTTGTATCTTTGTTTCGATTTCCATTGCTCTCTGACTTCCAGGATCAGTTGAAATCTTCCTTAGACTCTCTCACAAAAAAGAACTCAGACTTCCAGGAAAAGGAGCAGCAACAGAAAAGGAAGATTTCTGGAGTTCGGGTGAGGCTTCCTGAGCGGAATTTCTGATATTACTGTATAGTTTTGCTCCCTTTAATGCGGAACAGCAGAGTATCACAGCTCCAGTAACCTGGGTTCGATCCTGACCCCTGGTGCTGTCTGTGTGGAGTTTGCATGATCTCCCCGTGGCCGCAACAGTTTCAGACACATCCCAAGGGCATGCTGGAAAAATGGTTAATTACAATTAACCCTGTGAGGTTTGGGGATGCTGTATGTGAAACAGGTGGGAGTTAATGGGTCAATGAGGGAGAATAGGTTTCATGAAAACATAAGGGAATGGGGTTGACTGGAATGCTCTCAGAACTAGCATGGTCTTCAATGGACCGAATGGTCACCTTAATGTCATAAGGAAATACACACAGCAACATAGTAAATTTATCTTCACCTTTCATTTGACAGAAACAATCCAATAGCGTACAGACCCACATCACATCCCAGTTTGCTGAACTGCGCCAGATTATCAATGAGAAAGAGCAGAATTTACTCAGGGATCTCGGGGAGAAAGAGGCGAGGATTCTAAATCCAATGGAGAAAAATCTTCGAGAGATTCAAAAGAATATAAGGAGTATTCAGGAGGAAATCTCAAAGATAAAGGAACAGATGGATCAAAAAGACAGTGTGATATTTCTCAAGGTGAGGGATTATATTTCAATTTATTTCTGTCAAAGGACACAAGATGAACAGTGGAATATTTGAAGTAAACATTGGTCATTTCTAACAAATCAATTGCCGCTGCTGGCGACCTCGCACAGTTTGTTATACTTGTATGTTGCACCTCCCGATCACTCCAATAATCATGTTCCAAAATGTCGAAGATATGTATTCGATCCTTCATTAGCAACATACAATCTTGAAACAATGAAAATTAAGCGTAATTAATCATAAATTAAACTGCAAAGAATTGGTGAACAAAAGGTATGCCATCCATCTGTCCGCAGCTCAGAACAGCCCAGAACAAAGTACCAGTACCTCACCTTTTCCTTTTACCACACCCCACTCACGTGACTAGTTACCATAATAACCATGTAACTCAGAATACAATGCAGAGAGAAAACAGATGCGTTGCTCCTACACACAACATTTACAAACGGCAGTAAACTCTCTCACCAGACAATTGATACAACCATTCAGTGCTACTATTGTCCCAAAACTGGACTTCCACAACTTCTGTACATCCCAGGACAGAATCCAATCTTCTCTGAAATGATTTACTCTAATTATAACGCAGAGCTACTGATTGTATCCTTGATTGTCGCATTAAATATTCTCTAAGTCTCACATTAACATCCTGTTCCAGTCACAGGCTGTGAGTGTGTCTGGTGCGGTGGGTGTGAGGATCTCTCTGTCAATCACTGAGAACAAAGAATGTGACCCACACATCAGACTTATCCTCTATATCCGGTTTCCGTCAGATTGCAGAAACATTCACAGACTCTTTGCTCTTTCATATAAATTTCACATGGGATTATATTCCATTTTTCCATCATTAACAGGCCGTTCTGCCCATATTCTGCTATCAATTTCCCTGCTTCACAAGCCTCCTCCCACCTACCTACCACATCCAGCAACAGTGCTCTGAACTCCACGGTCCCTCATCTGTTTATCTAGTTTACCCATGACATTCAATCTCTGCTGTTCCGCTTCAACCACTCCTGTGCCAGTGAGTTCCATATCCTCTTCACTAAATTTCTAATCGGATTTGTTGTCAAATCCATCACTAATTTGAGTTCCTTCATCTCATCATTCTAACACCTTATCCAGATGAAAATTCACAACTTATCCTGTCTTCCTTGCAAGTTTCATCCTCTCAGTAATGGCCTAGCTTTCAGAAACCTTTCCTGTAATTTAACCCCTGGTTCTGTATTGTCTGTGTGTGTGAGTGACTGCGAGAGTGGGAATTTTCAACACCTTGTAATAACTTGGATGAAATTCAGGATGTGGACAGTAAGTCCAAGTCTAATCAGATTTGTGTTTTTATTTATTTCAGGAGGAAGTTCGTCGGAACAGGAGGTAGGACATGCTCTTTACTGAAACCTTGTACGGATTTGTAAAATTGTTCAAATTTGCAGTTTATAACCAGCAGTTAAATATTTACAGGATTAATGATGATGTCCAGGAATTGACAGTGACAGATGTGACTCTACTGGTTGAAGAACTCTATCGCCCCTTTTTGTTGAACACAGTGCTGAGAGAAACTCTTGCTGTCACTAATCAAGGTAACACTTACAAAGATTCATTTTTCCCTGTTCATGAGACTCAGTTTCGTCCCAATTTGAGGCAAAGATTGTCCGTAATACTGGGCTGAAGAGGTACTGAAGTTTGTACCACATCAACCCCACCGACTGGGAGGCATCACTGTCACATGGTCAGCTGGAGATGTCAGACCCCTGAACACACCAGCACAGGGTCACAATACAACCAATACACAGGACTGGCAGATGAGCCACTGTGTCCTGATCCCAGGCCACTCCACTAACACGCCAGGACATGAGTTTGAATCCTACCACAGGAGCTGGGAAATTAATACTGATTTTATGATATTGTAGGGTGTTAAAGGAAATAACACCGTAACATACACAAACCATCAGAGTGTGACACACGGTCAAAGAGACAGGTTAAAATTCCTATTCCGGAATGAAATCTGCCGTCCTTACCCAGTCTGTCTGTTCTGTGCACTGAGCTGCTTCACAGACAGACTCCGGGGTGAGATTCCTCAGGAGGATGATCTGGGAGGGGTTTGACAGATGTTGAACCCACGGCCCACTTCATCCATCTGCTAGACTAAGATGTTTTCTTTGGCTTCTCCGATTTGTGAGTGTCTGTCCCATATCCCTCTGTGTACTGTCTAAATGTATTTTAAAATATTTTAATTACACCTGTTTCTACAGCTTCCGCTGGCAGCAACTTCCATCTGCCAACCTCCCTTTCCCTTTATTTGAGAAAGTTACCCCATAGATCGCCTCTCACCTTAAATCTAAGCCCTCTGGTTCTCTACTCTTAAGTCCTGGGTAAACAGACTCTCACTTTATCTCGGCCTCCTATGGTTTTATAGAGTTGGATAAGGGGTCATTCCTTGACATCCTACACTACAGGGAATTACCCCGAGCACATCCAATCTCTCTCTTTTTAACCCGAGCCTCCCAGTCCTTGTAACCCCACCCTCCCCATCCTGAAGCTTCCTGTCCAGTGTAATCACACCCCTCCCAGAGTCGGGGCAGCAGAAATGCAGACAATACCCCCAGTGTGGTCTTTCATCAACATCAAAGACCTTGCTTAAGTTCCTGTGGACAGTGTCGAATAGGCTGATGAATACAGGACTGAAGGTGTTATATTTGAATGCTCCAGTATACGGAATAAGGTTGATGATGTTGTAGCACAGGTAGAGATTGGCAGGTATAACGTTGTTGGCGTCACTGAGTTGTGGCTGAAAGGAGATGCTGGTTGAAGCCCAACATCCAGGGATACACCTTGTATTCAAAGGACAGGCAGGTAGGCAGAGGGGCTGGGGAGGCTCTGTTGGTAAAAAATGAAATCAAATCCTTAGAGAGAGGTGACATCAGATTGGAAGATGTAGAATCTTTGTGGGTACCTGCGCTACAGCATCAATAAGAAACGGTAAGGGTACGAAGACCCTGATGCGGGTTATATACAAATAGTGACCTGGATACAAAAGGGATACAAATTACACCAGGACATGGAAAAGGCACGTGAAAAGGGCAGGGTGTACCAGGAATGGGGAATTTCAATATGTAGGTAGATTGGGAAAATCAGGTTGGTGCTGCATCCCAAGAGAGGGAATTTGCAGACTGCCTCTGCCCCTTCCCTCTACAGTCCTGACGTAGCGTTCCAGCCCAAAACGTCGACTCATCGTTTCCACGGATGCTGCTCGACCTGCTGAGATTCTCCTGCGTGTTGTGATTGTTGCTTTGATCCCAGCATCTGTAGATTATTTTGTGTTGTTAACGCAAGCAACACAGGTCCCGATGAATGGTATCGGCCTGATCTCTCGGAAACCTATCTGGAGAGAGATGATGTTGGGAGGATGTTTCCTTTCGTGGGTTGGTCGAGAACAGAAGGCACAGCCTCCGATTAGAGAATGTCCATTTAGAATAGAGATGAGGAGGAATTTCCTTTAGCCACAGAATAGTGAATCTGCCACAGGCAGGTGCGCAGGCCAATTAATTGAGTATATTTAAAGTAGAAGAACACACACACAAAATCTTGGAGGAACTCAGCAGGTCAGGAAGCATCGATGGAAAAGAGTAAACAGTCGACAGTTCAGACTGAAACACTTCATCAGGACATGTGTTGCTTAAGGGTCCCTGAAAATTCCTCCCGTTTCCTCTTGAGGGGCTGTGGGTGATGGGGTTGTGAGAAAGGGGACGAAGGGATCCTCATCTCCATCTTTGTCCCCTGCCACCTTCTTGTTACGTCTAAACACACAGTTCACCCACAGGCTTTCCACCCCTCCCTCACCTGGTTCTGGTTCAATCTGCCGTTTATCTCTCCCCTGCTGGTTCCCATTATCAACTCCTTTACTGTCTCGAACCTTCACACTCACAAATGAATGTTAACATTGAATGAAGGGCCTGTCCCTGTGCAGTACTGTTCTATGTTCTCTGTTCCCTGTTCAGAAGAATGAGTCGAGATCTCAGGGAAACACAACATTCTTTCAGGGCTCAAAAGGCAGGATCCAGAAAGGATGTTTCCCTGTCTGAGGAGTCAAGGGTCAGGGGTCACTGTCTGTTTGGAATTCTCAGCACCCGTACGGGGAGGGGGGGTTTGGGGGTTCTTATCCATTCAGTGATTTGGGTGCGAATGTCGGTGGCATAGTTGGTAGATTTGTGGGTGACACTAAAAGTCATGGTATAGTGGACAGGGAAGAGGGTTATCTCTGTTTACACCGGGCCCTTGACCAACTGCAGAAATGGGTACAGTCACAATGTTTCTAAATTCATCTTGGCAGGGACGTGGATCTGTTTAAATACATTCACTCACCCCCTTCCCATCTTAATCCACTCCTTTCCAGCACTCGTTCGCTGTCTATTTCTGTTCTTGAGGGAAGATGTCGACCTGAACCGTAGACTGTCCATCTCTCTCCACACCTCCTATCTGACCCGCTCGGCTCCTCCAGCATTTTGTGTCTGTTTGATCGGGAAATCTCTGCTCTCCGTCCTGCGCAAAACCCTTGGGGAGACATTAGTTGTCCATCCGCCTTTGTCGGGTCAAATCACGGGAAAGGTTCGTGTCGGCCACCCGACCGCGCCTGAGGCCCCGCGGACTTCCCCCGATCCCCGGGTCAGCGCTGCCCGAGTCTCCCCCCCAATCCCGGGGCCGCGGTGCCCGAGTCTCCCCCGATCCCCGGGGCCGCGCTGCCCGAGTCTCCCCCTGATCCCCGGGGCCGCGCTGCCCGAGTCTCCCCCCGATCCCCGGGGCCGCGCTCCCCGAGTTTCTCCCCGATCCCCGGGGCCGCGCTGCCCGAGTCTCCCCCGATCCCCGGGGCCGCGGTGCCCGAGTCTCCCCCCGATCCCCGGGGCCGCGCTGGCCGAGTCTCCCCCCGATCCCCGGGGCCGCGCTGCCCGAGTCTCCCCACGATCCCCGGGGCCGCGCTGCCCGAGTCTCCCCCCGATCCCCGGGGCCGCGCTGCCCGAGTCTCCCCCCCAATCCCCGGGGCCGCGCTGCCCGAGTCTCCCCCCGATCCCCGGGGACTCTCTAATTCTCTGCTTCTCCCCCCAGTCTCTGTCACCCTGGATGTGGAAACGGCGAGTCGGTGGCTCGAGGTGTCTGAGGATCGGAAGGGCGTGAGACGGACCCGGACCCGGAGGCATCTCCCTGATACCGGGAAGAGATTCACAGACTGGGAATGTGTGCTGGGATCGGAGGGATTCACATCGGGGAGACATTACTGGGAGGTGGAGGTGACGGGGAATGGGGTCTGGTATCTGGGAGTCGCCTCAGAGTCTGTGGAGAGGGAGGGATTGTTCAGACTGACTCCGGAGACCGGATTCTGGGTCATCGGGCGGGATGGTGACGTGTTACATCGGAATTGTGACATGTTCTTTGGTCTCATCTCCCCTTTGTTCCATCTCCCTGCCGGTCCCATCCCCGGGAGTGTAGGAGTTTATCTCAGTTACCAGTCCGGGACAGTTTCATTTTACAATGCGGAGACCAAGTCCCATCTCCACACCTTCACTGGGAATAAATTCACGGGGAAACTTTATCCTTTCTTCTGGCCTCGGGATGAAAACCAGTGGCTGAGAATCTGCTCCGGTTCCGCTCCGCGTCTGTAAACGGGTCGGGTCCCGGGACCGGCGTCAGGAGTAAAGTGTCTGTAAATATAAATGTGCGGAGAGTGAAATAAACACGAGATGAGAATTATCGATCTGTTAATTTTAACTCGTTCACCACATCCAACAACAGAACAGAAACACTGCGGATTCAGCAGCAGCCGCGGGCGGCGGGTCCTGAGCTCCCCCGGGTCCTAAAGTCCACGCGCACTGTGCCAGGTTAAATGAGACAGGTGGGGGGTGGTGCTGACTGGGAGAGGGGGGTCAGGTTGATCAAACCATAACACACAGGAGCAGAATTAGGCCGTTCAGCCCATCGACTCCGTTCCGCCATTCCATCATGGCTGATCCTGGATCCTACTCAACCCCATACACCTGCCTTGTCACCATGTCCTTTGATGGACTGATCAGGAAATAATCAACTTCCGCCTTAAATACACCCACAGACTTCGCCTCCACCGCAGTCTGTAATAGAGTATTCCACAGGGTCACTACTCTCTTGCTAAAAATATTCCTCCTGACCTCTGTTCAAAAGACCCCCACTCAATGTTGAGACTGTGCCCTCTAGTCTGGATATCCCAGCCACATGAAACAACCTCTCCACATCCACCCTATCTAGTCCTTTCAACACTCGGCAGGTTTCAATGAGACTCCCCGTTCCTTTCTGAAATATGGGACCCAAAACATTGACAAAACTCCAAGTACGGCCTAACTTGTGTCTTATAAAGGCTCAGCATTGTCTCCTTGCTTAAATATTTTATTCCCCTTCAAAGAAAAGCCAACATTGCATTTCCCTTCTTTACCACAGACTCAAAATCTGAAATAACCTTCTGGGACTCTTGCAGGAGAACTCCTAAGCCCCCTGCACCTGTGAATTTTCTGTCTATTTAACTAATACTGAGCAATACTATTCCTTGGACCAAAATGCATGATCAGATATTTCCCAACACTGTATTTAATCTGCCACGTTTTATATTATTGGCTGGTTTGCCTCATATTTCATCTTTAACATTCTTATCGCTTTTTAGTTGCCTTTTGTTGCATGTTCAAAGCATCCACTAATCGAGCAACCCACTTACTTTTGCTGCCTTATGTGCCATTTCCTCAGATTTTATGCAGTCCTAAACTTCCCTTGTCAGCCACGGGTCTCAACCCCCGCCATTTGAGAACTTCATCTATGTGCCAAACATACGCTAATACAATTTAAAGTAGTGCATGGGGCCCATATGTCTAAAGATAAATTAGCCCATTTTTATTCCCATATAAACCCTATTTGTAACAGATGTCACTCTGAGGTGGCTTCTTTAACTCATATATTTTGGTCCTGTCCTCTTTTGGAAAAAATTTGGAAAGATATATTTGATATTATTTCAACAGTTTTGCATTTTGATTAACAACCTCATCCTATTAGGCAATTTTTGGTTTGCCAATGATAGAACATAGATTTTTATCCTCTTCAGTCTGTCGGATGATCGCATTTGTTACTTTAATGGCCAGAAGATCCATTTTACTGAACTGGAAGGAGACCAAACCTCCTACCACATTTCAATGGTTTTCCCAAACTACAGCATGTTTAAATTTAGAAAAAATCAGAAGTGAAATTTTTGATCCTTCGGTTAAATTTGAAGAGACTTGGAAACCATTTATACAACATTTTCATGTGATGTAATTTGACCTTTCCGAATCCATCTTATTAACTTAAAATATATGAACAGAGGAGCGGAGTTGACGACATTACTGAACGTGTTCGATTTAAGATATTGGTCCAGCCTTGTTTTGTTCCGTTTGCTTTTTTTGGGGGTTTAGTATTTAGTTTTTTTTGGGGGGGAGTTCCTTTATATTCTTCTTCTTTTTATTTATTTCTTCTTTATAATTAAATATATTAAGGGTTTGGAAGTCTATTATACCTGTATTATTCAAAATCTTTTTTTGTACATGCGTATCAACAATAAGATTATTCCAATCTCTCTGCATCAATATTGTTATTCTGTTTATAATTTTGGAAAATTAATAAAAAGATTTAAAAAGAAAGAAAGAAAGAAATTCTTCTGTGGGACATGTCTATCCTGCACCTTGCAAACTATTCCCAGATACTCAGCCACCTCTGCACACTGTCACCCCACCAGTATCCTCCTCCAATTCACCTGGGCAAGTTCCTCTCTCATGCCTCTGCAATTCCCTTTATTCCATTGTGAGACTGATACATGTGACTTAGGCTTCTCCCATGAAATTGCAGTATGAGTTCAATTATATTATGATCACTGCCTCTGACGGGTTCCTTTACTTTAAGCTCCTGAATAAGGTCAGGGTGATTGTACAACACCCACTGAAGGATGACCTTTCCCCAGGTCGGCCCAAGCTCAAACTGCTCTGAAAAGCCATCTCATAGGCATTCAACAAATTCCCTCTCTTGTGATCCAACACCAACCTGATTTTCCCAATCCCCTTGCATATTGAAATCCCTCATTACAATTGTGACATTACCATTATTACTTGCCTTTTCCCACTAAATGCTGTGAATTAATTTAAAGTCACTCCCAGAAGTTAATAAGGTTTTTATCTGAAAACTATCTACCGTGCAAAGATTGTACTGAGACCGCAATTGCTTTTTCAGCCTTATATGCTGCACACTGAAATAGTTTCTGTTTAACAGTTTCATAATGTCAAAATGTACATGACACAGAATGAAGTTTTCCGATTAGATACAAGGTAAAATTAAGCATAGTGTGGGCAATTCTAAGTTGTGTCAATATAATTTCTTCCCTTCTTGTTTTAAGGCCTTCTTCTATAAACCCAACAGGTTTATGTATTGTGTAAAGGTGTCTGTCCTTATGTCCATTATCCTACAAGTCTTGACATAAGCCACTAATTCTTAATCCTTAGATTCTGATTTGCTAAGTGGAAGGTCTTTATCCACAGTTGAACTTTTAACAGGTTGTTTTGCTAAACAGTCAGCCTGATCATTTCCCTCAACAGTGCGATGTGCAGGGTCCATAATGTGCAGACATATGAACCAAAGTTTCTATATGAAATACTCTTCGCTGAGTTTCTAACAGCAAATCTGACCTACTGCTAGAATGACCTGTTTTACGTCTTATCAAACCCGAAAACGATTCTGAGCAAATTACAAATTTGCACGGACCAATTTCCTCCACCCACTGTAAGCCTAAAAGGATGTCAATGAATTATGCTTCATTTACTGATTAGTGGCTGGTAAGCCATTTCTTTATCATTACCTGAAATTCAAACACAAACAAAGAAAACAGTCACACCAACATTCCCAGTTAAATTATCATTTCAACCATCTGTACAAATGGTTACCGTATGATAATAACTTTCATTAATATACCGATGAACCAGCAGACTCTCAGGAAGAACATAATCATATTGTGTTACCTAAAATCAGCCGAAGTCATTGGAAAAAACAAGGTGGTGCTACAGAGAAAGCTACAGTGGGACATGTTGTATCATCCAATACACCCATATTCCCAGCTTGATAAGAACCCAGCCACCCAAAACTAAAAACATTCTTCTTGTGATGTTCCCAACAGTCCTCTAGCACACCTTTAACATGACGATATTTCCTTACCCCTCAAATTAATCCAGTATGTTTACAGCAACTTCACCCTCTGTCATTGTGAGGGCAATTGTCCCATTTCAACCAGTAAAACCGAAACAGGAGACGACCTTACTGCACCACAACACAGTCTTAAAGCCTTTGGTGGTATCACATCCAAACAGAATAAAGTTGAAGATGAAGCTGATCCTTAAGCCACACAGCCAGAATCAAGAACAGATCGAATTAAACAAATATAAACAATCAACAAAGATTTTCATGTTGCACCCCAGAATACCCACACATATCAATTATTTTACTGATATGGTGCTTCCATGTCAGTTTATTATCCATCTGCATGCCTGGAAAACTTACCAATGACTATTTCTCAAGAGTTTAATCATATAATTTCAAATCATGTGCAGGTCTATTAATCCTGTTTGTAAAACACATAACGTGTTTTAGCAACTGAAAGCTTAAAATCTTTATCCATTTCCCCACTGTTTGACCTATTAATTGTAAATCGCATCCTATTTACAGAAACATTGAAATACCACCTCTAATGTATAAAGTTACATCATCTGCATATAGTGATTTACCCACCAGAGTACCATCCTCAGAGAAAATAACATTAATGATAATATTAAATAATGAAGGGCTACAAATACTGCCTTGTGGGATCCCATTCTCTATCTCGTAGAAACACAAACATAACATGCCCACCCATTCCTGCACAGCCCGTCCAAATAAAAAACTCAGATAAATTATGCAATCTACACTCATTCCTAATCTCCAAAATTTAATCAAAAGTCCTTCGGTCCATAACATATCATATGTGTTTACAATAGCAAATAATACTGCTATTACAACATCTTTATTTAACTGTCCTTTCCTAATATCATCTTCCAAATCTAAAACTGAATCTAATGTTATTCTCCCCTTCCAAAATCCACTCTGATAAAATGCTATATCATCTCTCTTTTCCAAAATATAACTCAAGCACTCGATTACTATACATTCCATCAGCTTACATGAATGAGACATTAACGATATAGGCCCAAAACGAGAAGGATCAGACTGGGATCTCCCAGGTTTCAGAACAGGCACAATTGCTGCCATATTCCATGAGGGAGGAAGATCGCCTCATCTCCAAACAGAATTCAAACATTTAATATTTGCACGAGAGAGAATTACAATTACATATATCACCATTCCCTGGGGCGCCTGACCTGAATTAATAATAGACTTCTTAAATTCCTACAAAGAAAACTCTACATCAGTGATACTATGACTGGTTTCCAACACATCAGGGTATTTATTTACTGGAAAACATATCCCTGCATTGTTTAACTTCTTCACTTAAATGATCTTGATTATGAATGACAGCAAATGACCCAGCCAGTAACACAACCTCCCCTGTTCCAGTCACAATCATTTGCCCTCATTAATCAACACTGGAATAATATGATCATTTCAAATCCCCGCATTTGCTTAACCACATCGCAAACATCTCCAAGTTTAATATCCCTTCCAATATTATCTCAATATAATTCCAGTAAATCACGGCCTTCCTCATCACGGCCTGTGCCCTTCTATTATTAATAGTGTTACTCGGAGACTGATGCATCATCACATAAAAACTTACATTTCTCCCAATTTGCTTTACCAAACACATTCAAATATATCGGCTGCCTGTCCGCGATATACAGTAAATCCAAACTCAAGCTCGTCAAGACAGAAGGCTGACTGACGTTCATATTAACTAATCACCGTCTGAGTTCTCATTTGACCGACAGGCACTGTAGCCACTGACAGAAAGAGTTAGTGGTGGGTCTGCGCTACGATAGGCTGGTGGAAATCAGCCCCATTTTCGGCCCCTCCTCTTTCGCTCCATCGCCATGGCGAAGTTCAGCGAGTCGTTGCTGTCGATGGTCGCCGGACTCGGCGTTCACAAGGACGGGCGCGGTTCCCCTTCGTCGCCTCAGTCAGTCCGTTCCGGCAAAGCTTGCGGTGGCTGAGGAAAAATGTCTTTGCAGGGAGGAAGCGAGGAGACGAGGGGTATGACTACAACTCCCAGAAGGCCCCGCTGATTACAGACATTTACACCACACGCTGCCCCGCAAAGCTAACAGTATTGTGAAGGGCCCCACGCACCAGTGGCAGGCATTTCTGGCAATAATACAGAAGGTGCAGGGTCAGTTCATTCAAAGAGGAAGAAAGATGCTAAGGGGAGTAAGGGGCGACCGTGGCTGACAAGGGAAGTAAAGGACAGTATAAAAATAAAAGAGGAGAAGTATAACATAGCAAAAATGAGCGGGAAGCCGGAGGATTGGGAAACTTTTAAAGAGCAACAGAAGATAACTAAAAAGACAAAACGAGGAGAAAAGATGAGGTAAGCTAGCCAAGAATATAAAGGAGGATAGTAAAAGCTTCTTTAGGTATGTGAAGAGGAAAACATTGATAAAGACCAAAGTTGGGCCCTTGAAGACAGAAACGGGTGAATTTATTATGGGAACAAAGAAATGGCAGACGAGTTGAACAGGTACTTTGGATCTGACTTCACTGGGGAAGACACAATCTCCCAGATGCAATAATGGCCACAGGACCTAAAGTAACGGAGGAATTGAAGGAAATTCACATTGGGCGGAAAATGGTGTTGGATAGACTGATGGGACTAAAGGGCGATAAATCCCCAGGGTCTGATAGTCTGCTTCCCAGAGTACTTAAGGAGGTGGCTCTAGAAATCGTGGACGCATTGGTAATCATTTTCCAATGTCTTATAGATTCAGGATCAGTTCCTGTGGATTGGAGGGTAGCTAATGTTATCGCACTTTTTAAGAAAGGAGGGAGACAGAAAACGGAATTATAGACCAGTTAATCTGACATCAGTGGTGGGGAAGATGCTGGAGTCAATTATAAAAGATGAAATAGCAGCACATTTGGATAGCAGTAACAGGATCGGTCCGAGTCAGCATGGATTTACGAAGGGGAAATCATGCTTGACTAATCTTCTGGAATTTTTTGAGGATGTAACTATGAAAATGGACAAGGGAGAGCCAGTGGATGTAGTGTACCTGGACTTTCAGAAAGCCTTTGATAAGGTCCCACATAGGAGATTAGTGGGCAAAATTAGAGCACATGGTATTGCTATGGGGGTAGGGTACTGACATGGATAGAAAATTGGTTGGCAGGCAGGAAACAAAGAGTAGGGATTAACTGGTCCTTTTCAGAATGGCAGGCAGTGACTGGTGGGGTACCGCAAAGCTCGGTGCTGGGACCGCAGCTATTTACAATATACATTAATGATTTAGATGAAGGGATTATAAGTAACATTAGCAAATTTTCAGATGACACATTGCTGAGTGGCAGTGTGAAATGTGAGGAGGATGTTATGAGAATGCAGGGTGACTTGGACAGGTTGGGTGAATGGGCAGATGCATGGCAGATGCAATTTAATGTGGATAAATTTGAGGTTATCCACTTTGGTGGCAAGAACAGGAAGGCAGATTATGCTCTGAATGTTGTCAAGTTCGGAAAAAGGAAAGTACAACAAGATCTGGGTGTTCTTGTACATCAGTCACTGAAAGCAAGCATGCAGGACAGCAGGCAGTGAAGAAAGCTAATGGCATGTTGGCCTTCATAACAAGGGGAATTGAGTATAGGAGCAAAGAGGTTCTTCTGCAGTTGTACAGGGCCCCGGTGAGACCACACCTGGACTATTGTGAGCAGTTTTGGTCTCCAAATTTGAGGAAGGACATTCTTGCTGCTGAGGGAGTGCAGCGTAGGTTCACAAAGTTAATTCCCGGTATGGCAGGACTGTCATATGTTGAAAGATTGGAGCGACTGGGCTTGTATACACTAGAATTTAGAAGGATGAGAGGGGATCTGATTGAAACATATAAGATTATTAAGGGATTGGACACAGTAGAGGCAGGAAACATGTTCCCGATGTTGGGGGAGCACAGAACAGGGCCAAAGTTTAAGAATAAGGGGCAGGCCATTTAGAACGGGGTTGAGGAAAAACATTTTCACCCAGAGAGCTGTGGATCTGTGGAATGCTCTGCCCCTGAAGGCAGTGGAGGCCAATTCTCTGGATGCTTTCAAGAAAGAGTTAGGTAGAGCTCTTAATGATAGTGGAGTCAATGGATATGGGGAGAAGGCAGGAACGGGGTACTGATTGTGGCTGATTACCCATGATCACAGTGAATGGCAGTGCTGGCTCGAAGGGCCGAATGGCCTACTCCTGCACCTATTGTCTATTGCACCCCTCATACAAACTCTTCTTCCTCCCGCCATCTGGCAAAAGGTACCGAAGCATTCGGGCTCTCACGACTAGACTGTGCAACAGTTTCTTCCCCGAAGCCATCAGACTCCTCAATACTCAGAGTCTAGGCTGACATCTACATCATTTATTATTATATTGTAATTTGTCCTCTGCTGCACCTATTGTCTTGTTTATTAATTATTGTACTGCCCTGCACTGTATTGTGCACTTTATGTAGTGCTGTGCAGGGCTGTAGTCTAGTGCAGTTTTTATGTTGTTTTTCGTAGCCTCGTGTAGCCTTGTGCTGTTTCACACAGTCTAGTGTAGTTTTGTGTCGTTTCATGTAGCACCAGGGTCCTGGAGGAACGTGGTTTTGTTTCTACTGTGTATTGTACCAGCAGTTTATGGTCAAAATGACAATAAACTTGACTTGACGACTTGATGACACAAAAGTTGGGGGAGTTGTGGACAGTCTGCAGGGTTGTCAGAGATTACAGTGGGAAATAGGATGCAGAACTGGGCTGAGAAGTGGCAGATGGAGTTCAACCCAGATACGTGTGAAGTGGTTCGTTTAAGGAGACATTTATTCCCCACTTGCAGTACTGTGTTCAATTCTGGTCACCTCACTTCAAAAAGAATGTGGATACGAAAGAGGGAGTGAAATGACTAACACGAGGGGTACATAGTTTTAAGGTGCTTGGAAGTCGGTACAAGGGGGATGTCAGGGGTAGGTTTTTCACACAGAGAGTGGATGGTGTGTGGAATGCACTGCCAGCGACAGTGGTAGACCCAGATACAATAGGATATTGTAAGAGACTCTTAGATAGGTACATGGAGCTTAGAAAAATAGAGGGCTATACGATAGGGAAATCCTAGACAGTTTCTAGAGTACTTTACATAGTTGGTACAACATTGTGGGCCGAAGGGCCTGTAATGTGCTGTAGATTTCTATGTTCTATGTCAAAGGCAGGCAGAGGGATTAGTTTAAATGGACACCAGGACAGCATGGAAAGGTTGGGCCGAAGGGCCTGTGTCAGTGCCGTAAGGGACGGGCTCTCTCCCAAACATCGACTCCATTCCCCCCAATAGATGCTGCCTGACTTGCCAAAGTTCTTGAAAAGTTGCTTTCAGTTCTGCTTAGCATTGTGTACAAAGGGTGTTTTGTGCTGGAAGACTGCAGAGGAGATTCATCATGATTGAGGGGGTTTGTGTCCATAAGACCATGAAACATAGGAGCAGAATTAGGCCAATCAGCCCATCGAGTCTGTTGCCTTTCTGTCATGGCTGATCCCGGATCACACTCAATTCCATACATCTGACCTCTCACCATATCCTTTGATGCCCTGACTGATCAGGAAACAATCAACTTCTGCCTTAAATATACCCACAGACTTGGCCTCTACCGCAGTCTGTGCAGAGCATTCCACAGATCCAATACTCCCTGGCTAATATGAAAAAAGAAAATCCGCTTAACCTCTGTTTGAAAAGGTGGCTCCTCATTTTGTAGATGTACCCTCTAGATCTTGATATCCCCGCCATCAGAAACATCCTCTCCACATCCACCTTATCTGATCCTTTCAGCATTCAGCAGGTTTCAATGAGACCTTCTCTGCATTCTTCAGAGTTCCAGGGTGTACATGCTCAAAGTTGCCAAATGCTCCTCATATGTTAACCCCTTCATTCCCAAAATCATCCTTCTGAACCTCCTTTGTACTCTCTCCAACGACAACACATCCTTTCTGAGATATGGGACACAACACTGTTGACAATACTCCTCGTGTGACCTGATTAGCGTTTCATAAAGGCTCAGCATTATCCCCTTGCGGTTATATTCATGGGACGAGATTGGACAGTATTGATCTGCAGAGGCAACTTGGAATCTGAGTTCATAACTCCCAGATAGTGGTTCCAGTGTTACGCAGCTATGTTGCCTTTGGAGAATTGCATTCTAATGTAGGAATAACGCGGAGGTTTTGGATGGTGATTAGAAGAGGCTTAACAGGATGCTGCCTGGATAAAGCAAGACTGGACAATCTCGGGAAATCTCCGGCAGAGGCTCAGGGAGGTCTGACAGACGTTTACAAGAATGTACCAGGCACAGACGGAGTGGGCAACTAGTATTTTTTTTTCTAAGGAGGAAATGTCCAATGCCAGTGGGCATGCACTTCATGAAAAAGGGGAAAAACTACCTCACTGGTCCTTTTGAACTATTTAAGTATTTTGTAATTTAATGCTACTTTGTCTCTGCACAGCTGCTGTTAAAAAAAAGCAGTTACAAAGGACAATGATTTTAAAAACCTGACTCAGAATGTTGAAAGGAGATTTGCGTTTCAAGTTTTGTTTTTCATACCCATCGTGGTGAGTGTCTGGAGTGAATGTCAGGGGTGGCGGTGGAGGCAGATGTGATAGAGGCTATTAGATACCACCTGGATGTGAGGAGAATGGAGGGATGTGGACCTTGTGTAGGCAGAGGGATTGGTTTAGTAAGCCATGAAATGACCGGTTCAGTTTGTTCAGAACAACACAGTGAGCAGAAGGACCTGTTCAAGGACAAGTAGAGCAAGCAGATCAGGTAAACTGGATAAAGTGATCCCACTCAGAGAACAGACTGTGACGTTAGTGGAGATATATCAGCATCACAGTTCTCTCACCAAAGATAATTCACTGCTGGATAAAATTAAGTTTGTAATCTTTATAACTGATGTGGTGAATTGTACTGCTCAGACATCTCATCCTACTGAGGAAATTAAAATTATTGTGAAAGCTGTAGAAAGGTATCTTGGTGTAACTGGTGTTTTGTGGGAAGCTTTAAATGAAGTTTTGTTAGGTGGGGTATCTGTATCCGAGTCTACTTGTGAACATACATAATAGGATTAAAATATTGCAATGAAATGAGAGAACTCTGATTTATAATGGTCAAGAGTGTAAGAAGTTTATTTCTGATTTGTCAGACTCTTCCGATGTTATATCTGTTCAGGAAACCTGCACATTATAAGTTTTTATTCCTGTGCAGGATTATATTGTCGCTAGGCTTGACAGGTTAGTTAGTAGAAGGGTGGTGTTGCCAGTTGTATAAGGAAAGTGACAGGGTGTAGAGTTGTGAATGGGAATAAAGTGTATGAGGAACTAATAGTAGAAATTCTTGATTCAACAGGTATGTATGTATGTAATTTTCTTTTGTGAAAACATTAACTTTTTGAATCGTATTTGGAGGTTTAGCCATTGACTTTCCTCATGGAAAACGGTTGTTGTAGTGCCCATTCTAAAACCTGGAGCTCCCCATCTGATCCTCCTTGTTATAGGCCAATATCAATAACGTCTCCTTTATGTGAACTTGTGGAATGTATGGTAACCAAGCGTTTGAGTTATATTTTCGATAAAAGAGGTGATTTCATGTTTTATCACAGGGGAATTCGGAAGGGTAGGATAACACTGGAATCAGTTTTGGGTTTGGAAGATCATATTAGGAAAGCACAGTTAAATAAAGTTGTAATAGTAAGATATTTTGATATTGAAAAGGCAAGTGATATTTATTGAAGGAGGGGCTTTAAATTAATTTTTGGAAATACGTTGAGGGGGTTATTGTACAATTCTATCTGATTGATTTTCTTTAGCCATCTTGTAAAGGTATGGGTGGGCAAGTATGACATTGAATTCATTTTTATGTTTGGAAGATATTAGGAAATCACAGTTAAATATAGATGTTGTAACACCAGTATTTTTACTATTCAAAAAGGCAGATGGCATTTATGGAAGGAAAGGCTTTTTATGAAATTGTGGAAATGAGGATGGAGGCGGCGAATATCTAAATTTTTCCTGAGTTTTTTTTTAATTGGACATCTTGCATCAAGTACGGGTGGGCAGGTTATAATCGGGTTGTTAAAAGTTAGAGATTGGGATCCCACAAGGCAGTTTTTATTACTTCATATATAATTAATGATTTTTTTTCTGAGATCGGTTATGGGATGTGTAAATCATTAGATGCAGATAATGGAGGTTTATGGATTAGAGGTAGAAATTTCAGCTTTACTGTGTATAGGACACATTCGCAATTTATGAGCTGGAACAGTCGGCAAATGGATGGGATTTAAGCTTTCAGTAGCTACAAGTTACGTTTTACAAACAGTATTAATGGACCAAGTCTTGATTTGCAATGATATGGTCAAACTCCTTAACAGGTGTCAATGGTAAGATTTCCAGGAGTATGGATGGATAATAAGCTGACATGGAAGCACCGGATCAGAAAATAATTGATAAATATAAAGAAACATTAAATATCCTCCGTTATCTCTGTGGGTATTCTGGGCTGTTAATGTTGGGCTTCGGTGGGACTCAAGTGCAGACTGATGAATACTTTTTCGCCAGAATTTGTTAGGGAGAACAAAGGCAACAGTCTTTCAAAAACAGAAGGCAGGCACGAATCCGAAATGGCAGGCCGAGGTTTTACCCAGGAAAGGCAGTCAGGTGAGGGCAGCCAATCAGGTCCAAGAACGGGCAAAATCCAAAACAGAATCAGGCAAAATCAGTTGGCAGAAGCCGCAATGACAGGCTGGAACAACACAGGTCAGAACTGGGACGAACTGGCAGAGGATGCCAGTCAATCCAGGGTTTAAATGGACAGGGTAATGAGTGAAAATTATAAACAGGTGGGTCCAAATGAGGAGGCAAGTAGGTAATTGGAGGAAGTCCAAAAAGGGAAAGGAGCTGGGCCAGAACCCACATGGCCAGGTGAAAGAAAACAGAAATTAAAGACTGTCGTGATCCAGAGCTACCAGCAGAGGCCCTTCGACCCAGTGTTCAGGCTACCAGCAGAGGCCCTTCGACCCAGTGTTCAGGCCGGATCCTTAACAGTACACCCCCGCCGCCCCCACCCCCCACGGGCGTCTCCAGACGCCCTTCTTGCTGGTACGGGATGGCTCCTATGAAAGTCCTTAATGAGAGAGGGATCTAGCATATCTCGAGCGGGAACCAACACCTCTCTTCGGGACAATAGCGCTCCCAGTCAACGAGGTATTGCAGTCTACGACCTCTGCGTCGAACGTCCAGTAATCGGCTCACAGTGAAGGTCTGAGTCATCGATGAAACGGGGTGGGACAGAGGGGGCTGCAGACAAAAGGCTTAATCCTTGAAACATGGAATGTAGGATGGATTCTGCGAGGGGTAGGGGGTAGTTTTAGACGTACCGCCGAAGGGCTGATCAACCTGGCGATGGGGAAAGGTCCAATGTAGCGTGGCGCCAGCTTGCAGGAGTCCGCCTTCAAGGGGATGTCATGAGAAGATAACCACACCTTCGGACCCTGGCGGTAACGGGGGGCCTCGATGCGGTGACGGTCTGCTTGCTGCTTCATTCCGGCTGTAGATTGAAGCAGCACCTTCGGGCTCGTCTCCAGGTCCGTGAACACCTCTGGACAAATGCTTCGGCTGAGGGAACGCCCACTTCCTCCTCCTGAGACGCGAATTAGGGGGGTTGATAGCCAAGACAGCACTGGAATGGTGATAAACCTGATGAAGCAGAAGGCAAAGAATTGATGGCGTACTCGACCCAGGGAAGTTGCTATCTCCAAGAGGAAGATTCCTGAGACGTCACACAACGGAGCATCACCTCCATCTGCTGATTAGCCCGCTCGGTCTGGCCGTTACTCTGTGGATGAAACCATGATGAGAGGTTAACCTTGATCCCGAGTAGTTTGCAAAAGGCCCTCCAAAAGTGGGAGTTAAATTGCCAACCTCTATCAGATACCACTTCAACGAGGAGACGGTGAATACGGAAAACATTCTGAGTCACCAGGTTGGCAGTCTCCTTGGCAGAGGGCAGCTTGGGAAGGGGAATTAAGTGGACCGATTTGGAAAAATGATCCACTATGCTAAGAACGGTAGTGTTACTGTCGGACGGAGGAAGTCCGGTGACAAAGTCCAGTGCAATGTGTGACCAGGGCCTTCTAGGAACAGGCAGGGGTTGCAGGAGACCAGTTGGTGGCTGGCTGGAGGTCTTGTTCTGTGCTCAGACTGGGCAGGCAGAAATTAAGCTCTCAACATCCTTCCTCAGGGATGGCCACCAAAATCTTCGACTGATGAAAGCCCTCGTGCGTCTGATGCCAGGGTGATATGCCAGTCTGGAGGTGTGTCCCCAATGGAGAAACTGGGAGCGGACAGACTGGGGAACATACAATAGATTAACAGGGCAGGCACGAGGAACAGACTCACACTGTTGGGCAGACTGGAGCACAGATTCAATCTTCCACTGTGCTGCGGCGACCAGACATTGCTTGGGGAGAATGCTCGTAACCTCGGGCGGCTCGTCGGTTGTTGGAAACTGCCTGGAGGGCGCGTCAGGCTTGCTGTTCTTAGAGCCAGGACGGTAGGTCAGGGTGAATCTAAAACGGGCTAAAAACGGGGACCACCGAGCCTGGCGGGAGTTGAGGCGTTTGGCTGAACGGATGTATTCCAGGTTCTTGTGATCGTCCAGACTAGAAAAGGAGTCGTCGTTCCCTCAAGCCAATGCCGCCATTTCTCAAGAGCAAGTTTAACAGCCAATAACTCTCGATTGCCGATGTCAGAGTTGCGTTCTGTGGGAGAAAATTTGTGGGAAAAAGGCGCTCGGGTGTATCTTGTCGTCCTCTGCTGAGCGCTGTGACAGTAGAGCCCCCACTCCTACATCAGAGGCGTCAGGGTCTGCAATAAACTGCCTTGTAGGATCGGGCTGGAGGATAGGTGCCGTGGTGAAACGAGTCTTCAGATCAAAAAAGGCTTTCTCAGCCGCTGGATTCCAGACGAACTTCGACTTGGAGGGGGTTAGAGCAGTCAGCGGGGTCGCCAGGATGCTGAAATATCGAATGGATCGGCGATAGAAGTTGGCAAACCCAAGAAAGCGTTGGACATCTCGCCGACAGGCGGGTTGTGGCCGCTCCTCTACCGCCTTGATCTTCTGAAGGTTCATCTGGATTCCTCCAGCGCTGATCGCATATCCCAGAAACGAAGCTGAACTCCGGTGAAATTCACACTTCTTCGCCTTCACCCGATGGACGTGCTGGATGTGTTCAGAGGGAGCAAGAAAATATCAGAATGTCGTCCAAGTACACAAATACAAATTGATTCAACATGTCTCTGAGGATGTCAGTCACCAGGGAATGGACACAGCAGGACCATTAGAAAGTCCGAAAGGCATTATCAAATATTCGTAGTGCCCAGGTGGCGTATTGAACGCAGTCTTCCACTCATCCCCCTCTCTTATGCGGACCAGATGGTAAGCGTTGCGGAGGTCGAGCTTGGAGAAGATAGAAGCACCCTGGAGCAATTCAAATGCAGATGACATAAGAGGAAGGGGATAGCAGTTCTTAATGGTGACCTCATTGAGACCTCTATAGTCCACGCAAGGACGCAGGGACCCGTCCTTCTTGGCTACAAAGAAAAACCCTGCGCCTGCTGGGGAAGAAGTAGGACGTATAATTCCTGCAGCCAAGGCCTCCTGGATATACTCGTCCATCGCTTCCCTTTCAGGTGGAGACAGGGAATACAGACGGCCCCTAGGTGGCAAGGCAAGGTTCCCGGAAGAAGATCTATAGTTCAGTCACAGGGGCGATGTGGGGGTAAGGCGGTGGCCCGAGTCTTGCTGAGTACCAGCTTTAGGTCCAGATACTTAGGGGGTACAGAGGACAGGTTGGGAAACTCTTCTTTAGGCAGAGGAACCGGACTTTGAGTAGCATGAGCAACACGCAGACAATGATTTAGGCAGAAAGGACCCCAGCTTAACACTGTTATTAGACCAATCAATGTATGGACCATGCTGAGCTAGCAATGGGTGGCCTAACATAACTTCAGCTTTGGGGGAATCTATCACATGGAAAGCAATGCTCTCCTGGTGATTGCCAGAAATGAGGAGACTCACCAGAGCTGTAGAGTGGATAACCATGGCAAGTTTCACTCCGGTTAAGCCCCTGGCCTCCAGGGGTTGCTTCAGACGAGAGAGTGGCATCCCGAGATTGGCCGCAAAACTGGAACTGATAGTTTCCCTCAGCCCCAGAGTCGATAAAAACTGAAACAGCGCGTCTCCTCCCTTCAGCCAGTATAAAAGCAGGTAGCAGGGTTCGAGTGACGGGGAACCGGGGGAGGGAAGTACTGCTCGCCCGTAGTCCCTTCTTTACGAACGAGCGTTGGTTTTTTATGGGACAGGTAGATACATAGTGACCAGCCTGACCACAATACAGACAGGAGTTGGTACTGACTCTCTTCCTTCTTTCCGAAGGAGACAGACGGGGACGATCAATCTGCATGAGCTCCGTTGGGCTGGATGGGGGTGACTGAGGACTCGGGAAGGGGACCTGGGTGCTGGCTGAGAAGAGGTCAGACGCCCCCTGGTGGCGTTCTTCGTGATCCCAGGACATCACGCTCCTGCTGACGCAGTTTTATGCGGCTGTCAACCTTAATGGCTGAATCGACCAGCTCTTGGAAGCCAGCAGGCAGGTCGCGGGTGGGTAGTTCATCCTTAATCTCTTCGTAAGCCCACCGAGGAACACGTCAGATTGGGCCGCCGAATTCCAGTTGGTAGTGGCGGTTAGTGTGCGGAACTGAATGGAGTCGTCCGGAACGGTTACCCTGACGAACTCGCAACATCTCCCTTGCTGCTGGGAACGGTCACAGACTCTTCTCATCTCCTCACAAAAGTCCTTAAACGTATGGCAAAAAGGGGCTTTTGTCACTATAGCGGGGGCTTTGGGAGCAAGGGTAGACCCAAATGCAAGGCACATCTTGTGAGGTTACTTAGATTTAGTTTATTGTTCGATACCAGGAGAGCTGGGCAGGAGAAGGAGTAGCGAACTGGATAAGGACTCAGGGCTACGACTAGGCTGGTACCAAAGGTCTGGGCTTGGACTCAGAATCGGCTCGCAGAACTAAAGGAGACATGAAGAGGCTAGGGTAAGACTCCGAGTCCGAGACTAGGCAAGGACCCAGTATCTGGGTCTTACTTGGGCTCGGACCCCAGAACCAGGCATGGACATGACATGGCCTAGAGAGAGGAGGAACTTGGAAAACAGAGCCTCGGTCTCGGGAGAGCAGGTACATGGAACCTTGGACTCACACACAGAACAGAGAGCCGGGACCCCTCTTTGGGTACAGGACATAGGGCCGGGACTAATGACCCTCCGCGGGGCAACGGCAAGATGGCCGGACTTACCCCACGGAGGCGATGACAAGACAAGACCAGCACGAATGGACACCAGACAGTAACTATCTAGCTCCGGTGATGGAACTGGACCGAAGTGCACGCGGGGGCTGTAGACGAGGGCTAGAGGCGAGAGGGGCAGAGAAGGGTTTCAGGCAAGGGGGTAAAACAGGAATCACAGACTGCCAGGCACAGGACTTGACTTGGAGTTCCGGGTAGTGGCGAGCTCTCGACTCAGCCCGGGAACAGAAGACAGCTGCTCTTGATTCCCTCCGGCGGGTTAACTGACGGACCCACCTTGATAAGGAAACTTTGCAGGCTCGCTTCGGAGAGGTAGCTGGACTGGGTTGCTCTGGTGAGGAAAGGCGAATTACCGGCGCTCGCTTCGGCAGAGACTAGGCTTTCTCCGGCCAGATGACATTGGCACGCCGCAACTTTGCAGACGCCCCCGCACCGAACGGCTGAAAGCCGGAGACTATAAACTACCGGTTCATCCGAGTGTTGATTCCCTCTAATCACTAAAGTCGAGGGACACGGGAAAACGGAATAACGGAATCAACGGTCCGGATCGTAACACGAACAAGCTAAATTTAAAGGGACCCCGATCCAGACCATGACACCACAGAGCCGTACCCCACACCATGTCCCACACAGCCGTACCCCACTCTCTTGCTCTTCCTGACGGCAGCGTGATAACATAAGCAATACGGGATTGATCAGTGGGAAAGATAGTGGGCTGCAGCTCAAAAATCAGCGAGCATTGAGACAGGAAGGATCAGCAGGTGACTGGTTCACCGTTGTAAAGTTCAGGTGGAGGTAAACGGGGCTCTCGGGCTGGTTGGGTTGGAGTCTGTGGGGCTAATGGCGCAGCGAGAGAAGGCGGATTAGAGCTCAGCGCCAGCTGAATCTGTTGTAGCTGGGGGGGGGGGCTACGTTGGTCAGAGTGGCGGTGAAGACTTCGATCGACTGGTTGATAGAGGCGAACTGCGTTTCATGTCTCCCTAACAACACGCCCTGTTGGGAGAGGGTCTCACGCACCTGGCTGGGGTCCGCTGAGTCCATAATGGCCAGTTTGTTCTGTCGGGTTTCGGTGGGACTCAAGTGCAGACGAATGAATGCTTTCTCTCCAGGATTTATTAGGGAGCACAAAGGCGACAGTCTTTCAAAAACAGAAGGCAGGCTCGAATCCGAAATGGCAGGCCGAGGTCTTACCCAGGAAAGGCAGTCAGGCGAGGGTAGACAATCAGGTCCACCAAAGGGCAAAATCCAAAACACAGAATCAGGCAAAATCGGTTGGCAGAAGTTGCAATGACAGGCTGGAACGACACAGGTCAGAACTGGCAGAGGATGCCAGTCAAGGCAGGGTTTAAATGGACAGGGTAATGAGTGAAAATTAGAAACAGCTGGGTGCAAATGAGGAGACAGGCAGGTAATCGGAGGAAATCGAAAAAAGGAAAGGGGCTGGGCCAGAACCCACATGGCTGGGTGAAAGAAAACAGAAATTAAAGACTGTCGTGATCCAGAGCTACCAGCATAGGCCCTTCGACCCAGTGTTCAGGCCATTTCCTTAACACCCCTTGCCCAATGATCCTAGCTTGAAACCCTGACCCCTGCACCAGCTTCTCAATGACTCATTCAATTATGCTATAATCCCATTCCTAGCTACACTAGCCCATGGCACCGGGAGTAATCCAGATATTACTACCTTGCAGGTCCTTCTCATCACCCTATTTCCTGCCTCTATATGCTCAGTCTGTAGAACCGCATCCCCTTTTTTGGTAATGACTTTGGTGCCAATATGCACCACGAGTTCTGGCCGTTCACTGTTTCCTTGGGAATGCTGCTCTGATACATCTGGACCCGAGCATCCGGGAGGCAACACACCATCGTGAAGTCTATTTCGCTGCTGCAGCATCTCCAGTTGGTACCACAAGCTATCAAGTTCCCTCGCACTAATGCACTGCATGACTTTACGTTTCCCTGCCACAGGGGGACCACCAGTGTTTCTTCGTCTCATTTTTAACTTTAAAAAAATTCATTGAATCAGGTACAAGCAAAAGTTACCAAAATTGTTGGTCGACTCGGGCTGACTGGCGAATAGTCGGTGACTGCATCGGTTTCCTTCCAGAGACCAAAGGCGAGCTGGATGGTGCATTCACTGGCCGCAAGATACTGTCCGTTGTGTACATCGGAGACAGGAGGAAAGCGGCGATATCAGACAGGGCAGTTACTGTGGATAGGGTCAGGGTCAGATCAATAACAGTTATGTCCTGCAGAGACAGGGCCCAAGTTCACGGTCAGAAGGCAAAGTTTGATCGAGGATGAGGAGCGGCCAGAGCCAGTGCCTGATTCCGGGAGCAACTCTCAGCAATCCCAGGACCAGTGGAGTTGTCAAATTGTGGCTGGGTGGGAATATTTTACTGGAAGCGTGATTATACTCACAAATTGCGGTACTGCCATTGAGTCCCGTCCTGGGTCTGGGGAGGAGCTTTGAGTGGAACTAGAATTATACCTTATTTCTGACTGTTCCGGTTTCCTTTCAGTGACCAAAGGCAAGTTGGATGGTGTGTTCATTGGACACACAATACAGTCCGATGTGTACATGGGTGACGGAAGGAAAGAGGCCTCTTTCCTAACTCTATACACTCAGTATGTGGGATCCTATCTCATTTTGTGACAATGACATTGGTGACAGTGTGCACCAGGACCTCCGGATTTTCACTCTTCCCCATGACAATATCCTACAGCTGTCCCTATACACCCTGGACGCTAACACCCGTGAGGCAACACACCCTCCTTGTGTCTAGTGCTGCCGCAGTATCTCCTGTCTGTCCCCACTAACTACTGAGTCACCTGTCACTACCACACTGCCTGACTTTTCCCTTCCCTGCCTCAGGGGAAACACCTGGGTTCCGTCGTCTCGTTTTGAACTGGTACAGGCAAAATGTCCAAAAAGTGTTAGTGGACTCAGGCTGACTGTCTGAGAACCTCGCTTAAAAGCTGTCACGCTCTTGACATTGAAGATCACGGAGATCAGGCCCACAGGGCAAGTGTTGCCTGGCGTAAATGGAAGGTGACGGCACCGGTTTCCTTCCAGAGTCCAAAGGCGAGCTGAATGCTGAGGGCGTTGGCTGTGAGATACTGTTGCTTGTGTACATGGGTGACATCTGTATATGGATACAGAAAAAGAGTAATACATTTTAACCATAGGGCATATAGAAATATGACAGCTATAGTCAAGTGGGAAATTCAGATTGTCAAGACAGGTTGAGAAGGATATTGCTGATAATGCTAAGATTGCTCCCAAGAGATTTTGTAAATACCTTAGTCGTAAAAGACAGATTAAGTGGGAAGTTAAGTGTACTTGGAATTACAGTGGGGTATTAAATTATGCAGAGAAGGACATAGCGGATACTTTTAACTCTTATTTTGCTGAAGTTTTCACCTCAAAGATGTTAGCAATATGCTGGTAAGTGTAGAGAAAAATGAAGTTGATTAAAGTGACTCAGAGTTCTTAAAAAGTGAAAAGACTGGAAGTTAATATATCTCAGTGTCAGACAGCATATATCCAAGGGTACTCAAATTAGTCTATAATTGAAAACAGAAACACCCAACAAGAATTATTCAAAATTCTGTGAAGATTGGTAAAATCCTGAAGGACATGAAATTGGCTGACATTTTACCGGTATGTAAGAAAGGTGACTGCAATGAGCCTTGTAACTATGGACCAGCAAGATTAACGTGTATTGTGTGTAAGCTAAGGGAAGCATTGATGAAGAGCGAGTTGTAAAATCGGCTGATAAGAGCAGGCATGCAGCTAGCGGGAGCACAGGACACCTGTCAGGCTGACTGCCGGCGACGACTGATGAGCTGCAGGGGGCGGCGCTCGGACCACTTCTTTTTAAGCTGCATATAAACAATTTAGATAATGAAATGGATGGATTTGTTGCCACGTTTGCAGATGATACGACGATTAGCGGAGGGTCAGGTAGTGTTCAGGAAAGAGTTAGGATGCATAAGGATTTCGATATATTAGCAGAATGGGCAGGGAAGTGGCAAATGAAATATAATGTTGTAAAATGCACGGTCATGCACTTTGGTAGTTGAACTAAATGTGCGAACTGTTGTCTAAGCGGGGAGAAAATCTAAAAATCAGTGATGCAAAAGGACTTGGGAATCGTTGAGCAGAACACCCTAGAGGTGAACTTGCAGGTTGGGTCGGTGGTGAGGAAGGCAAGTGCAATGTTAGCATTCATTTCAGGAGGTCTAGAATACAAGAGCAGGGACGCGATGCTGAGGCTTTATGAGGCACTGGCGGAGCCTCGCCTTGCTTATTGTGCACAGCTTTCGGCTCCTTATTTTAGAAGAGTTGTGCTGGCATTGGAGAGGGTCCAGAGGAGGTTCACAAGGATGACACCAGGAATGAAAAAGGTTGTCATGCATTGTATGTTTGCTGGTTCTGCGTCTGTACTGACTGGACTTTAGAAGGATGAGGGGGGTCACAGTGAAACCTTTCGAATATTGTAAGGCCTAGACAGAGTATATGTGGGAAGGATGTTTCCATGGTGGGAGAGTCTCGGACAAGAGGGCTAGACCATTCAAAGCAGAGATGCGGATAAATTTCTTTAGCCAGAGGGTGGTGAGTATGTGGAATTCATTGCCACGTACAGCTGTGGATGCCAGGTCGTTGGGTGTATTTAAGGCAGAGATTGACAGTTCTTGATTGGACATGGCATCAAAGGTTATAGGGAGAAGGCCGGGAAATGGGGTTGAGGAGGAGAAAAAAAGGTTCAGCCATGATTAAATGTCATTCTGGACCAAATGGCCTACTCCTGCAATGTCTTATAGTTTTATGGTCTGATGTTAGCAGAAAGTCAGCATGGGTTCAGAAAGGGTAAATTATGTTTTACTAATATGTTGCAGGTCTATGAAGAGGCAACTAAAACTTATGAAGAGGCAGCTAAAGAGGTAAAGAGGTTACATTGTACTTGGACTTTCAGAAGGCTTTTGGCAAGGTGTCCCACAAGAGAGATTAATAATCAAATTACAAAATGTAGAGATTCAGGGCATGGGATGTGAATGTGTGGAGAATTGGCTCAAATAGAGGAAACAATGAGTTATGGTGAGAGGATTATTTTCACAGCTGGGAAATTTTAAATGTGGGGTTCCACAAGAATACGTTTCACGACCGCTTCAGTTTTTTTTAGATTTATATTAATGATTTGGATAAGCACAGAACCAATTAGACTAGTTAAGTTTGCAGATGTCTTAAGATGAGAGAGACGGGCTGATAAAATTCAGGCAGCAGAATCAACACAGGTCGATCTAAGCAAAATTCTGATGTGGGCGGATGAATGGCAGATGAAATTCAATGCAAGTAAATGTAAAATATTACATACAGGAAGTAGAAATATTAGATATAAGTATACATTTGGGGTCCTGAGTAAGTCAATGCATTTCTGGAAGACATCACGATCACTATCTAGGCAATGCACTGAAGCAATTAGGAATGCTAATAAAATGTTGGGCTATGCCATGTGCTCAGAGGAGTTCACATCTTGAGGTGTTTCAAGAGACGTTCTCCTTAAGCTGTATCATGCAGTTGTGAGGCCACGCCTTGAGTACTATGTCAATTTTCATCTCGATATTTTGTGAGGGCTGTGAAGCCACTGGAAAAACTTCACAGAATGGCGACTACACTTATTGCAGGACTGCAGACTATGAGCTGTGTAGTAAGGTTGAGAGAACTAAATCTATTTGGCCTAAGTTGACATAGAATGAGAGCAGCCGCGGTAGATGTGTTCAGAATCATTAAGGATAGAGGTAAGGTGGATGCCCGCTGCTGCTTCAAAATTAATCCATCAGCAAGAAAACGGGGCCACACATGTAGACTGGTTAAAGGGAGATTTCAGACTAACATCAGGAACCAATTCTTTACAGAGTGATTTGATAAGTACAGAATGAACCACACACACACACACACACACACACACACACACACTGTACCAGAGACTGACCGGTACAGAATGAACCCCACACTCTCACACTGTGTCAGAAACTGACAGGTACAGAGTGAACCCCACACTCTCACACTGTACCAGAGACTGACCGGTACAGAATGAACCCCACACTCTCACACTGTATCAGAAACTGACAGGTACAGAATGAACCCCACACTCTCACACTGTATCAGAAACTGACAGGTACAGAATGAACCCCACACTCTCACACTGTATCAGAAACTGACAGGTACAGAATGAACCCCACACTCTCACACTGTACCAGAGACTGACCGGTACAGAGTGAACCCCACACTCTCACACTGTATCAGAAACTGACAGGTACAGAATGAACCCCACACTCTCACACTGTATCAGAAACTGACAGGTACAGAATGAACCCCACACTCTCACACTGTATCAGAAACTGACAGGTACAGAATGAACCCCACACTCTCACACTGTATCAGAAACTGACAGGTACAGAATGAACCCCACACTCTCACACTGTACCAGAGACTGACCGGTACAGAGTGAACCCCACACTCTCACACTGTGTCAGAAACTGACAGGTACAGAATGAACCCCACACTCTCACACTGTATCAGAAACTGACTGACCGGTACAGAATGAACCCCACACCCTCACACTGTACCAGAGACTATCAGATACCTGAGGGACATCAGAATCCTGCAATCTAAGCACCTGTCCCTCGCTGACATTCTCTCTCTTCTCTCTCTCATCTGACGTTTTATCTCATGCTTATGTTTCTGTCGTTTACTTCCAGCCATACTGCATCTATTTATCTCCCAGAATGAGTACTGTTTTTATTATTTAACAGAGCTTCTCATTATTTTGCCCACTGAAATATTTCTTCTCAATTTCTTTTGACATTTGACAGATTTGAGATGCACATTAAAGAATATTAGATCAACAACATCACACACAAAATGCTGGAGGAACTTGGATTTCCGGCATCTGCATATTTTCTCTTGTCTGTACATCAGCAACGTGGTCATTTGACCGTTTCCATCCTGATATCGGTTTCTTTGTTCACCTTTGTCCGAATTTGTATTTGAGTGTTTTGGATTATATTGCATTTATCAGGTAGGGATCGGTCAGTGTCGCTGGTCTCCGTTCAGAGATGAATAATTAGCCAACAAAAGAATGAAATCTTTAAATGCATCTGCTCCGTGACAAAGCTCAGTCTTTGAAATTAAATCTACCGGTTTGTTTCCACCAGAGGGACTGCTGAGGTAATGCCAAAGAGATTTGATGTATTTGTTTCCAATCGCTACAACATTTACATTCAAGCAACTGTAGCTAAACAAGTTAGTGAGGTGTAGAACCGTATCTCTGGAGACAGATCCTCTGTATAAATCAGGGGCTGCTTTGCAAAGCATCAGCTGCCTGCTGGAACTGTGAATACAGGAGCAACAGAAATCACAGACTCTCACTGAAATGGTGTATCCTGTCATCTGGCGGATAGAAGACGTTTACTATCCTTTTATTTCTGCCTTTGGAATTCCCGGTAAGCCGCGGTGTCAGCTGCCGTGGGCGGATGTTGAGTTTTAATTCCAGTGATGTGATTGATTCTGCCGCTGGTTTAAACTCTCACATTCCAGTGCCGGTATTCCGCATTTCAGGAGTGGAATGGAAACACCGGGACATAAAAGATGCTGAGATTTGGATGCAGGAAGTCAACGAATCGGCCAATTTCTGTTGGCATGAGCGGGTCAGGCAGCGGTTTGTGATCAACAAAGTGATGTTGGTGTCTCTGCTTTTGGTCTTGTCGGAGCTGCACAGCTTTTGCAAATATTGTGTTTATAAGGGTGATGACATCAATTTATTGTCGGAATGTTTATTTGAGCGGTTTTCAGAGTTCGATGCAACAATAAAGCATTGGCTGGCAGTAACACTTTAGCAAATGTGAGGAGTTCCGTGTTGTAAGACGAAACCGTTGTGGATTTTTAATAAATGTTTACGATATGACTGGATGAAAAGCAGAAAGAAGTCGTTGCTAAGCCAATTAATAAGATGTGGTGCTTCATCGTTATCAATACTGTGAAATGTTTTATAATATATCTACATCTGACACTGTTACGGACATTTGACTGCGGCACCGAGTTCGCTGCTGGACGTTGAATTCCTCTCCCCTGCTTCCCTGTGACGGATTCAGTTGGAGGCGTCATGTCTGTCTGTGAGGTTGTGTCAGGCTGCGTTGTATCTGTTCGAATCAGTCAATGTTCTGTTGTAAAGTCAGTGAGGTGGCAAATGCTGGAACAGGAAACAAACTCTGGAAATGCTGGAAACACTGAGCCCCAAGCAGCTTTTATGGGAAGAGAAACCAGTTAACACTCGTGTCAAGGGTCTCTCTCAGAACAGTCCTGAGGAGAGATACTTTAACTGTTTTTTCCACATACTCTGTTTCGCCTGGGTGAGTGTTTCCAGCATTTCCTGGTTTTGTTCCGTCTTTCGGCTGTTCTGCTTCTGACAGGGATCGCCAAGGAAGTTGATGATTCTCCAATGGAAGAATCCCGCCATCAGCGCCCCGATTTACTCATTTCGTACAGACGAGACGCGGAAGGCAGTATTGAATCTGAGGAGGTAGTTACCCAGTTTTAGCTTTCCGCTGCCACTTCACATTCTGCCATCAGTAAAGAATCCATTTTCAGATCATATTGACTTTATTTTACTGTGTAAGCTCCTTCTGTCTCCGCCAGCTCTGCGCCCTCTCTCGACCCTCCCACCGCTAAATGCAGCAATGAAGTGGAAATATTACAGGATCCCCTCAAACTGCCGCATTGGTTTCTGCTCAGCATTTTCTCAACTTGCTGTTCCCGTCTCTCTTCCAGCGAACTTGGTGGCGATTGTGATCCTGTCCCGGGGAAAGTGCGGACTCTCCAAATGTGTCAGTCGCTACCTGGTGGGAATGGCAGCGGCCGATCTCCTGGTCGTTATCTCCGATCCGCTGCTGAGCTGGACTGCTCCGATTTATTTTCCCCGATCATTCCTGCTCATTACTCCTGTGTGCAGACTCGATGGATGGTTGATTTCTGCGAGCACTGCGACCTCAGTCTGGCTGACTGTCGCTTTCACCGTCGATCGATTTGTGGTGATTTGCTGTGAGAAGCTGAAAACAAGATATTGCACCGAGAGAACGGCGGCTGTGGTTATCGGGACAGTGAGTGTGCTGGCCTGTTTGGAGGGAGTCCCCTGGAGCTTTGCATTCCGGCCCAGAGAAATAATTGATGGTGTTCCCTGGGGTTGTGTTTATACACCGAGCTACACAAACTCTCCCTCATGGGCGGCATTCGACATGTTTGACCTCATTTTAACGCCTTGCGCCCCATTCTTTCTGATTTTACTGTTGAATATTCTGACTGTCAGGCGGATTCTAGCGGCCAGTCGAGCCCGCAGGGGGCTCCGGGGACAAAAGAGTGGAGAGAATGACAAGGACCGGGAGATGGAGAACCGACGCAAATCCATCGTTTTGCTGTTCAGTATAACCGCTAGTTTCATACTGTTGTGGGGAACACGGGTGATATTTTCTGTCTATAAACGGATTTCAATGTTTTTTTTTGGTTCTATCACAGATCCCCGTTACATCACCGGACACACAGCGGAAATGCTGCAGGTTCTCAGTCCCTGCACCAACACGTGTATTTACGCCGTGACTCAGAGCAAATTCCGAGAGGAATTGAAGAATGCGGTGAAATACCCATTGAATCGGATTTTGAAACTCATTAAACATTAGAAATAAATACTGTAAAGTATTACAAGTCAGCTGCCTTCATGCTCCCTATTCTCGCCCCCCACTTGTGTGTAAATGCAAACAATGTGATGAACAGAGTTACAGAACAAACACGAGAGATCTGTATTCGCTCGAAATACAAAACAACACGCACAAAATCAGATCCTGATGAAGGGTCTCGCCACGAAACGTCGACTGTTTACTCTGTTCCTCACACAGAAAGCTGGAGGAACTCAGCAGGCCAGGCAGCAGCGATGGAGAAGAGTAGAATGTCAACTTCTTTATGACGAGTCCGCTGATCAGAGACCTGTTAACTGTTTACTATTTTCCATCTTGTGTGTGTTGCTTTAGAGTGAAATAAAGCTGTTAACAGCTGATCACTGGCCTCACCAGAGAAATCTCTTTTGCGCCTCACGTCCCGCCCTGTTAAATTGAAGCTTGGGGCGAACCTGCTGCCCGGTTCTGACAAAACCGCCTGATCGTGGAGTATATTTTCGTCTCTATCAACCACTCCTGCTCCCATTATAACATTTCCATTCCTGCACCCTGTTATTTTCCTGTTTTACAATTGAAGACAAAGTCCCGTCACCGTCACTTGTCTCTCTGTGAGAGATAGAGAGATGGAGAAAGTGAGCGCGAGCAGGAGGGAGCGCGAGGACTGAGGGCGCGGACGCGAGAGAGAATGAGACATCGCGAGGAAAGGGCGCGCGGGAGAGCGCGCGAGGGAGAGGGCGCGAGGGAGAGCACGTGTGGTAGAGGGCGCGCGGGAGAGCGCGCGAAGGACAGGGCGCGAGGAAGATGTGGCGAGAGTGAGCGCGAGGGAATGGGCGTGTGCGAGAGGCAGAGGAAATAGAATGAGAGAGAGAGAGAGAGAGAGGGGGGGGAGAGAGAGAGAGAGAGGGAGAGAGAGAGAGGGAGAGAGAGAGAGAGAGCGAGAGAGGGGAGAGAGAGAGACAGAGTGGGAGAGAGAGAGAGTGAGGGAGAGAGAGAGAGGGAGAGAGAGAGAGGGAGAGAGAGAGAGAGGGGGAGAGAGAGAGACAGAGAGAGAGAAAGAGTGGGAGAGAGAGAAAGAGAGAGAGTGGGAGAGAGAGAGAGTGAGGGAGAGAGAGAGGGAGAGAGGGAGAGAGAGAGGGGGAGAGAGAGAGAGAGAGGGAGAGAGAGAGAGGGAGAGAGAGAGAGAGAGAGAGAGAGAGAGAGAGAGAGAGAGAGAGAGAGAGAGAGAGAGAGAGGGAGAGAGTGGGAGAGAGTTGGAAAACAACTCTGTGACATTCATTGCCGGATTTGTGGTTTATTTTTTTAGTTCTAAAATTTAAAATCCGACGTGTTTTAACAAATTGCGTGGTTTCAATACGTGTGGAGTCTCCTTTGTTTTCGAATGCATAAGTGAATTGCCAGAGCTGAATCAAAGAAGAATACAATGAATGAATTTTCAAACAATGTTCACTACAAACGGGTTATTAGAAAGCACATAAAGCACAGGATGGAAATCTATGAATCACATGTAGCAAACATTCCAGCGGGGGCACAGACAGGAGTATGTGTGCAAATGAGTGAGATTGCAGGATTGTGTGTTACCCTAATCACTCCAGGGCCAAAGATGTCTCTGAGAATGTACAGGCCATTCTGAAAAGGCCCGGTGAGCAGCCAGAGGTTGTGGTCCTTATTAGAACTAACAACAGAGAGACAAGTTTTTGCAAAGAGAATGTACGGAGTTGGGTAGAAAGTTAGGAAAATATGAACTCTCCGGTGGTGATTGCAGGATTCTTTCAGGTGCCACATGCTTGCGAGGTAAGATATGGTAAGTTGGTACACTTAAATGTGTGGCTAACAATCTGGTTCAGGAGGCAGGGCATGGGGAACACAGATCATTGGTCCCTCTTCCAGGATAGGTGGGACTGGTGTCAGGAGGATGGGTTACAGTGAAGGGAACGTAATATTCTCACAGGGAAGCTTTCTGGAGACACCCTGATGATTTTTATCATGTAGCATGTGGAGGGGGTGTTGGAATCCAGAGCGACAGCTCAGTAAGTAACATTGAGTGGAAAGTACAGATGAAGTCGAGGAACCCTAAAGGGAAGTCAAGATGGGCACGTTAATGAGCACGGTGGCACCGGAGGGCAGAAGTGAGTTTATTTCAGAGCAGCATGTAGAACAGTGAAATCAGATGTACGTTGCGCCTGGATTAGTACATGGCACCGTGCTTCATCCGTTACACAGGTCTGGTTGGGAGAAAGGCAGGACTGGTATCGAAACACTCCAGGATTCATGTGATTCAGACAGTGCAGAGCGAGGTAAATGAGGGTGGGGAGCTGCGTTGCTGATCAGGCACAACGTCACAAGATGGAGGTCATCCCGGAGACTCACCCAGTAAATCAATTTGTGTAGAACTCAGGAATAAGAAAGGTGCGATCACTGTGACGGGATTATACTGCATGCCTACAGAATGAACACTGCACTCTCACACTGTAGAGGAACAGAATCAAAGCCACACTCACACACTGTATCGGAGACTGATAGGTACAGAATGAACTCTACACTCTGACACTGTATCCAAGACTGACAAGTACACAATTTTCACCACACTCTCACACTGTAGCATAAACTGACGGGTACATAATGTACTCCACAGTCTCGCACTGTATCGGAGACTGACAGGTACAGAATGAACTCTGCACTCTCACACTGCAGCATAGACTGACAGGTACAAAATGAACTCCACACTCTCACACTGTAGCATTTGCAGACAGGTACGTAATGAACCCCACATCCCACATTGTATCGGAGACTGACAGGTACAGAATGAAATCGGCGCTGTCACACTGTATCGGAGACCGACAGGTATGGAATGAACTCCACACTCTCACACTGTAGCAAAGACTGGCAGGTAGAGACTGAACTCTGCACTTTCACATTGTAGATTAGATTGATAGGTACAGAATGACTCCCACACACTCACACTGTATCGGAGACTGATAGGTACAGAACGAACTCTGCACTCTCCCGCTGTAGCACAGAATAACTGGTACACAATGTACTCCACCGTCTCGCACTGTATCGGAGACTGACAGGTACAGAATGAACAGTGCACTCTCACACTGTAGCACAGACTGACAAAGACACAATGAACTCCACACTCTCACATTGTAGCACAGACCGACAGGTACAGAATGAACTCCACACTCACACACTGTATTGGAGACTACAGGTACCTAATGAGCTCCACACCCTCACACTCTAGCATAGACTGACAGGTACAGATTTATATCGACACTTTCAGTCTGCATCGGAGACGAACAAGTACAGAGTGAACTCCACACTCTCACAATGTATCCGAGACTGACAGGTACGGAATGACCTCCACACGCTCACAATGTAGCTTAGACTGACAGGTACAGAATGAACTCCACACTCTCACACTTTACCGGAGACTGGCAGGTACTGCACGAACTCTACACTCTCACACTGTAGCATCGACTGACAGGTACACGATGAATTCCACAGTGTCGCACTGTATCGCAGACTGACAGGTACAGAATGAATACTGTACTCTCACACTGCAGCATAGACTGACAAGTACAGAATGAGCCCCACACTCTCATAATGCAGCACAGACTGACAGGTACAGAATGAACCCCACACTCTCACACTGTAGCATTTACTAACGGTACAGAATGAACCCCACACTCTCACACTGTAGCATTTACTAACAGGTGCAGAATAAACCCCACACTCTCACACTGTAGCATTTACTGACAGGTACAGAATGAACCCCACACTCTCACACTGTAGCATTTACTAACAGGTACAGAATGAACCCCACATTCGCAGAATCAGGATCGGAATCAGGGTATTTATCACTGGCGTGTGACTTGCGGTTTGTTCAATTAGTAACCACAATTGAATGTAATGCATAATAAAGAAGAAATAATAATAATAAGGAATATGAAAATAATTATAGTAAATGAAAAAAGAAAATCAATTACAGTACACGTACATTCAATAGATTTAAAAACATGCTAACTCAGAGATACTGTGTATTAAAAGAACTTAAAGTATGCTGCAAAGATTCATTGTCCGTTGAGGAATCGAATGGTAGAGGGGAAGAATCTGTTCCTTAATCGTTGACTGTGTGTCGTCAGGCTTCTGTACCTCTTACCTGATGGTAGCAGTGGGAAAGGGGCCTGCCCTGGGTGTTGGAGGTCCTTAATAAAGGACGCTGCCTTTCTGAGATACTCTTCCTAAAAATGTACTGGCTGCTTTGTGGGCTAGTACCCGAGATGCAGCTGACTAGATTTGCAACGTTCTTCAGCTTTTTTTCGGTCCTGTGCACAATGTAGCACAGGCCAGGAGATACAGGAGGAACACCACAATCCTGCAATCTATGCATCTGTTTCTGGCTGTCTTTCTGCCTGCTTAACCTATCTATTTGTCACTTTGCCTAGCGGTTTCTCTCTCCCTCGCTATCTTACTTCTTACATTTTATTCCATGGTTGTCTTTATCTCGTTCATTTCCAGCCACGCTTCACCTATTCATCCTCAATTTCCAGTTTTTTTTCTGTATTATTTAACCGTCTGCCCATTCCTTTGCATAGTAAATATTTCTTCTCAATTTCTTTTGAACTTTGACAGATTCATGATGCTCATACATCGGCAAACATCAGACTGTTACATCAGCAACATGACACACAAAATGCTGGAGGAACTCAGCAGAGTTCCTTGTGTTGACCTGGATTTCCAACATCTTCAGATTATCTTGTGTTTGAGCATTAGCAACGTGCTCATTTTACCGTTTCCACCCTGATCTCGGTCTCTCTATTGTATCTTTTTTTCGATTCTCTGTTTGTGTATTTCAAATTGTATTGACTTCATTACGTACAGGCTTTATACACATGAGAAGTACAAATCTTTGTTTTTTTCTCTGTCTAAATTTGCAATGTGCAATTTATAGTGACTTACAATAAACACTATGTACAGTAGGACAGTCACTATAACATAGAAATACATTTGTGCAATTGTTTCTGTGTGTGTGTGTGTGTGTGTGTGTGTGTGTGACTGTGTGTGTGTGTGTGTGTGTGTGTGTGTGTGTGTGTGAGTGTGTGTGTGTGTGTGTGTGTGTGTGTGTGTGTGTGTGTGTGTGTGTGAGTGTGTGTGTCACCAGGAAGAAGCTGAAGGACTGAAGGACGGTTCAAAATGGGAAACTGCAGGGACAGAGGTAGGGATCGGTCAGTGTCGCTGGTTTCCGTTCAGAGATGAATAATTAGCCAACAAAAAGATGAAATCTGTAAGTGTAGCTGCTTCGTGACAAAGCTCAGTCTTTGAAAGTAAATCTACCGGCCCATTTCCACCAGAGACAATGCTGAGGAAATGACAAAGAATTTTGATGCATTTGTCTCCAATCGCCGCAATATTTACAATAGAGACAATGGTATTGAATTAAAGTGTTTGTTCAAAGGTCTGTAACTGAGAAAGTTGGTGAGGTGTATACCCACGTCTCCGGAGACAGATCCTCTGTATAAATCAGGGCCGCGTGGAATGCATCAGCTGTCTGCCGGAGCTGGGAGTACAGGAGCAACACAGATCACAGCTGCTCACTGGAATGGTGTATCCAGTCATCTGGCGAACACAAGGCGTTTACTATCCATTTATTTCTGCCTTTGGAATTGCCGGTAAGCCGCAGTGTCAGCTGCCGTGGGTGGATGTTGAAGTTTAATCCCAATGACGCGATTGATTCTGTCGCTGGTTTAAACTCTCACATTCCTGTCCAGGTATTCCGCATTTCAGGAATGGAGTGGAAACACCGGGACTACAGATGCTGGGATTTCTATCTAAAAGCAAACCGCTGCAGGAAATCAGCCAATCAGCCACTTTCTGTGAGATTGAGCAGGTCAGGCAGCGTTCTTCCAGCGGTTTGTCTTTCATAATGAGATGCATTTGCAAATATTGTGTTTATACAGCCGGCCAAGCTTATGCCAATTAATCGTCTGCATTTGAATGTGAGTGATTGTCCACTTCGGAGCATCAATCAATCCAATGGATTTTTAGTAAATGTCTGCGATATGACTGAAGAGAAAGCAGATGATGGACAACACAGTGAAGTCGATGCTGTCAATTAACACAACCGACGCTTGCTTCATAGTTATCAATACTGTGAAATGTATTCTATTATATCTACACCTGACACCGTTACAGACATCTGACTCCGGCACCGAGTTCGCTGCTGGACGTTGAATTCCTCTCTCTTGCTTCCCTGTGATGGGTTCAGTGGGACGCGTCATGTCTGTCTGTGAGGTTGTGTCAGTCTGCGCAGTATCTGTTCGAATCAGTCAGTGTTCTGTTGTAAAGTCAGTGAGGTGGTAAATGCTGGAACAGGAAACAAACTCTGGGAGTGCTGGAAACACTGAGCCCCAAGCAGCTTTTATGGGAAGAGAAACCAGTTAACACTCGTGTCCGGGGTCTCTCTCAGAACAATCCTGCGGAGAGATACTTTAACTGTTTCCCACATATTCTGTTTCGCCTGGGTGAGTGTTTCCAGCATTTCCTGTTTTCATTCCGTCCTTCGGCTGTTCTGTCGCTGACCAGGATCGCCATGGAAGTTGCTAATGGACGAACGGAAGAATCCCGCCATCAGCGTCCGGGTTTATTCATTTCATCAGGATTAGACGCGGAAAGGGCCGGCAGAAAATGTTCCATCCAGTATTGACCCTGAGGAGGTAGTTACCCAGTTTTATCTTTCCGCTGTCTCTTCACATTTCGCTCATCAGTAAGGAATCTGTATTCAGACCATATTGACATTATTTTACAGTATGAACTCCTTCTCTCTCTCCGCCAGCTCTATGCTCTCTCTCAATCTTCCCACCGTTAAATACAACAATAAAGTGGAAATATCACAGGATCCCCTCAGACTGCCGCATTGGCTTCTGCTCAGTATTTTCTCAACTTGCTGTTCCCTTCTCTCTTCCAGCGAACGTGGTGGCGATTGTGATCCTGTCCCGGGGAAAGTGTGGTCTCTCCAAATGTGTCACTCGCTACCTGGTCGGAATGGCAGCCGCCGATCTCCTGGTCGTTATCTCCGATCCGCTGCTGAGCTGGACTGCTCCGATTTATTTTCCCCGATCGATCCTGTTCATCACTCCTGTGTGCAGAGTCATTCTATGGTTGATGAATGCGAGCACTGTGATCTCAGTCTGGCTGACTGTCGCTTTCACCGTCGATCGATTTGTGGCTATTTGCTGTGAGAAACTGAAAACAAAATATTGCACCGAGAGAACGGCGGCTGTGGTTATCGGGACAGTGAGTGTGCTGGCCGGTTGGGAGACTGTCCCCTGGGGCTTTGCATACGGACCTGGACAAATAATTGATGGTGTTCCCAGGGGTTGTGTTCCTACACCGAGCTTCACAAACTCTGCCTCATGGGCGGCATTTGAAATGGTTCACCTAATTTTAACCCCTTGTGTCCCATTCTTTCTGATGTTGCTGTTCAATATCCTGACGGTCAGGCGGATTCTAGCGGTCAGTCGAGCCCGCAGGGGGCTCCGGGGACAAAAGAGTGGAGAGAATGACAAGGACCGGGAGATGGAGAACCGACGCAAATCCATTGTTTTGCTCTTCAGCATAACCGGTAGTTTCATATTGTTGTGGGGAACAGGGGTGGTATTTTCCATCTATCAACGGATTTCAATGTCTTTTTTCGGTTCTGTCACGGATCCCCGTTACATCACGGGACAGACAGCGGATATGCTGCAGGTTCTCAGTTCCTGCACCAACACGTGTATTTACGCCCTGACTCAGAGCAAATTCCGAGAGGAAATGAAGAATGCGGTGAAATACCCATTGAATTGGATTTTGAAACTCATTAAACATTAGAAATAAATGTTGTAAAATATGACAATTCAGCTGCCTTCATGCTCCCTATTCTATCCCCCGACTTGTGGGTAAATGGAAACAATGTGATGAGCAGAGTAACAAAACAAACACGAGAGAATCTGCATTCGCTCGAAATACAAAACAACACACACAAAATCAGATCCTGATGAAGGGTCTCGCCACGAAATGTCGACTGTTTACTCTTTTCCTCACACAGAAAGCTGGAGGAACTCAGCAGGCCAGGCAGCATTTATGGAAAAGAATAAACTGTCAGCGCTTCGCGTCAAGATCCTTCACCAGAGTCCTGTTAACTGTTTACTCTTTCCCTGTTTTGTGCGAAGGAGAGAGTGAATGAGACATCGCGAGGGAGAGGGCGCCACGGAGACGACGCTAGAGCGACCGTGAGGGAGAGCGCGCCACGGAGACGACGCTAGAGTGGCCGTGAGGGAGAGGGCTCCACGGAGACGACGCTAGAGTGACCGTGAGGGAGAGGGCGCGAGGGAGATGTCGTGAGAGTGAGCGCGAGGGAATGGGCGTTTGGTAGAGGCAGAGAAAATAGAATGAGAGAGAGAGCGAGAGAGAGAGAGAGAGAGAGAGAGAGAGAGAGAGACAGAGAGAGGGAGAGGGAGAGGAAGAGGGTGAGGAAGAGGGAGATAGACAGACAGATAGATAAATAGATAGATAGATAGATAGATAGAAAGCAGGCTGTGTGACATTGCGGGATCTGTGGTTCCACTCTATCACTGAGATCGGCTGGTTTAGTGGATGATAAGTACTATTTTGAATTATGTACAGCTACTACTGTAGACATTAGTTTTTTTTTTTGTTCTGTATTAAAATACTATGAGTTCTAACAAATTGCCTGGTTTAAACACGTGTGCAGTCTCCTTTGTTTGCGAATGCATCAGTAAATTGCCTGAGCTGAATCAAAGAAGAATACAATAAATGATTTTTAAAATAATGTTCATTACAAACAGGCGATAAGAAAGCACCTAAATACATGGGATGGAAAGGTATGAATCAGATGTAGCAAACATTTTAGCGGGGAACACAGACAGAAGTATCTGTGGAAATGAGTGAGACTGCAGGGTGGTGCGTTACCCTCATCAGACCATGACCAAGGATGTCTCTGAGACAGTTCGGGCCATTCTGAAAGGGCAGGGTGAGCAGTCGGAGGTTGTGATTCTTATTAGAACTAATAACAGAGAGACAATGTTTTGCAAAGAGAATTAAGGGAGTTGGGCAGAAAGTTAGGAAATAGGAACTCTTGCGTGGTGATTACAGGATTCCTTCAGATGCCACATGCTTGCGATATAAGATATACTAAATTGGTACACTTAAATATGTGGCTAATAATCTGGTGCAGGAGGGAGAGCATCAGGAAATAAGATCACTGGTCCCTCTTCCAGGATAAGCGGGACTGGTGTCAGGAGGATGGGTTACAGTGAAGGGGATGTAATATTCTCACAGGGAAGCTTGCAGGAGACACGATGATGATTTTTATCATGTGGCATATGGAGGGGGTGTTGGGATCCAGAGCTACAGGTCAGTAAGTTGCAATGAGCGGAAGGTTGAGATGAGGTCGAGAAACCCTAACAGGAAGTCAAGATACGGCCAGGCTGATGAGCACAGTGGCACCGGAGGGCAGGAGTGCGTTTATTTCAGAGCAGGGTGTACAACAGTGAAAGCGGATGTCCTGAGAGCCTGGATTAGTACATGTCACCGTGATTCATCCATTACAGAGATCTGGTCGAGAGAAGAGCAGGACTGGTATCGAAACATTCCAGGATTCATGTGATTCAGACAGTGCAGAGGGAGGTAAATGAGGGTGGGGAGCTATGTTGCTGATCAGGCACAATGTCACAAGGTTGAGGTTATCCCGAAGGCTCATCCAGTCAGACAATGCAGGTAGAACTGAGGAATAAGAAAGATGCAATCACTGTGATGGGATTATAGTGCGGGCCTCCCGATAGACAGTAAGAGAGAGGGACAGATATGTCAGCAGGTTATGGGCTGATGTGAAAACAACAGAGTAGATGTAGTTGGTAAATAGTCTCCCCAGAATGACTGAGACTTCCTCATTGCCTGATACTTGGATGGGGCATTATTTGTTCGTTGTGCTCAGGAACGTTTCCGGAGAGAGTATGTAGATGATCCACCAGGGAGGGGACATACTTGACATAGTATTGGTAAATGAGCCTAGCGAGATGTCTGGAACTCCACTGGGAAAGATTTAAGGATTATAATTCTGAAGGGTTTCAGCCAGTTATTGATTAAGGATGAGACTGGACCTGGAGGTGGATGAATGTAAGTTTGTGGAAGAATTGGGCAGGTGTCATAGAGAGTAGTCTGGGAGCTGATGTTACTGGCTGTTACTGCATGGAGCTGATGTTAGCTGATGTCTGACATGTGAGAGTCACGTACAGCCCAGCCGGTCAGAATTTATTAGTTCCCTATCCCTGTGAGGAGGGTAGAGAGGGACAGGGATGGTCAGGAACTTAGGGTGATGAAAGAATATTGTATTTGTTTAAAAATGTAAGAGGAGTCATGTGCAAGGACGAGGAAGATGAAGTTGGACAGGGTCTTGGAGGAACATACAGGGAGCAAGAAAGAAGTCACACAGTGAATCCGGAGAGTGAAGAGTGACCAGGAAATGTCCTCATTCAGGAGGATCAATGGAAATCCCAAGGCATCTTATGCATACACAGAAAGAACAGTGGAGTGGGGAGAGGATCGGACCACTCAAGGACAAAGGTGGGAGTTTACGCCCGGAGGCAGAGTTAGCATGTGAGGTAGTAAATGAATACTGGTGTTCACTCAGTGTACAAGGAGGAAAGCGTGATGAGAAAGGCGGTATGGTAATATTCTCCAGCGTGTTGATACTAAAGAGGAGGTGCTGTTGGGTCTCTCAAACAACTCAGATGGGTTAATCATTTGGGGGATTTAGTCTTTTGGGGGGGCACAGACCACTTTCAGTTAAATATGATGTTTAAACTGTCAGCACCGTACTGTAAGAACAGAGATCTTAACAACATCTAACCCGTACTGCAGGGGAACAGAAAGGTCTGTCTCTGGTACAAGCGCATCCTGCACATGTGACTGCACAAGAATAATCAACATTTGACTACAGGGACAATGAACTTTACAATATCTAGACCTTCACTATCAGGACACAAAACAATAAAACTCACAGCACTGTGCAGTGAGCACACGGTCCTGTACACAACCAGCACTGTACTCCACCGTTAAACACCAGAACAACCCCAGCACTTCAAGGATAGAGAACTGTACAACCCTGATCATGAACACGGTCCATCCCCTCAATCCCACCGGACATCTCTCAGGCTGGAACAGAGAGTTGACAAAGGAGAGCCTTGAATGCTGTGTGCTCCAATTTGCAAGATCTATAGTGGAGAATAGCCTGACTGGACTGGTTTAGAAACACCAATGCCCTTGAATGCAATAACAATAGAACCAGCCCATCACAGGTAAAGCCATCCTCACCACTGAACACATCTACAAGGAGAGCTGTCGCAGGAAGCAGCATCCATCAGCAAGGACCCCATCATCCAGGCGATGCTTTCTTCTCCATGTCGTCATCAAGAAGGAGTTACAGGAGCCTCAGGCCCCGCAGCACCAGGTTCAGGAATAGTTCTTACCCCTCAACGATCAGGCCTTTGAAGCAGAGGGGATAATGTCACTCAGCACAACAATGAACTCACATTCAGTGAATCCGCAGCTCATGTTTTTGATAGTTACTGTTCGTTATTTTACGTTTACTTACACAATTTATTCGTTTTGTTGTCTTTTCTGCATTGGTGTTTAACCAGTCTTTGATGTGTGCAGATTTCATTGATTCCCTTGTGTTTGTTTTTATTTACTGTGCATGCCCACAACAACATGTTTATGACTTCACAGGAAGTATCTTGTGATGAGGGGTGGAGTAAGATAGGGCTTCTCTCTTTGGCAGGAAGTAGGATGAGAGGGAACTTGATGGAGGGATACAAAATGATAGGAGGCATCAAATGAGTGGAGATCCAGAGAATGTTTCCGAAATGGAAAGTCGCTAAAACAAGGAGGCACAATTTTAAGGTGAATGGACAAAGTGTGTGCGGGGATGGGAGGGGGATGTTTGAGGATAACTTTTAAACACAGAAAATGAATCGAGTTTACTGCTCGGGTTGATGGTAAAGGCAGATGCATTGGTCAAACTTAATAAACCTTGTGCTGGGCCATGGAAATTACAATTGATGAATTTCAGTGGGGACCATTTTGATAACAGTCATCCTCAAAGAAGGGCTCAATCTTGGAGAATTTTGCTAAACTAAGGACAAGGTAATGATCACCTACCGCCTCGTACTTCCTGCTCACCGTCCAGCACCTTCTTCTCCAGACCTCTCATTTGTTTTTTCCAGTCTTGTTAAAGTGCCTCTGCACAAAATGTTGACAGCTGACTATTCTCCCTAGATGCTAAGTTCCTCCAGCGTTTTGCGTGTGTGTTGCAAGCTTATGAGAAGTACGTTAGGTAGGAGCTGGGGAGAGCAGAGACCGGGAGCAGCTGTAAGTCACACCTGACCTGTGGGAGTTACTAACAACTGATTGGTTCAAATTTCAAATGGTTTATATGAGCGCTCTAAGAACATTGTATGATCAGGGATGTTGTAAATGCAGTCAAAAAGGAAAAGGAATGACGAGGATAATTTAAGTGCCCTTGATGGATACGCAGCAATATTCATTTTTTTTAAACCACCTTCAGTGCTGAAAGATTGCAAAGGACAAGGAATAATTTTGCCTAGAAAGCCTGGAGATAGGGTGGCCATTTCCTAATTTCCAAAAATAAGGACATTGCATACGTAGTCGTAGGTTACCATACCTTCCACCACCCTCTTATCCTGACATCCACACAGAGTGTGTTTCAAAAAAAAATATTACTTTTATAAAATTTAAGCGCATTGCAAAAACAACAAATGCAAACAGCTGATCACTTTAGTTATTTTATTAAGTAAAATATTGTAACATGATACTTCTTTTGCCTATATAAATCCAACAAACACCTAGCTACTTCATTATTAATCAGTGATTTTCTTCCAGAGCCCATTTCTCTTATGCAATGTGTTACATGCTCAAGGAGATCTGTGTGTTTTTTTTATTGTGAGAATGATGTAATGGTTTTTTGGAGGTCACCTGATGGGATTTTCCCGCTGATGTGAGATCACATGATGACATGTGCACCATGGGTATATAAGGGTCGACCCAGGTGACGCAGTTGGTTTTTAGTTTGTAGATTTCCAGGTAGAACGTGCTGTTTCTCCGTGTCTGTTGCGTGTTTGTTTTTGTGACGCAGATCCATTTTTAAAACGGTTGTGCGTTCTGTTGTAAGATAACATATTATTGGACTGGAAATTTTTGCTAGATGTGTTGATTTACCCAATTTCAACAGTAGAAGGGAGAGTGAAGAATTTATCGAGGTACAGGACCGAAGGATCGAGAGGAGTCGGCATCGTTTGGCAGTTTAATAAATGATCCACCTTAGTGAGTCTCCGTTGGAGGAGTAGCGACCTGCACCCGGGATAACTCTTGCCAAAAAGAGCAAAGAGTTCATGCAAAGGTGTGATCTCTCTCTAAAGGAATTTAAGGTCAGTCAATTTAAGCTGTTTATTTTCAGCATCGTGAATCCTGTGCACAGAACCAGCAGGAAAGTCGCGTCTGTGAAGAAATCCTTCTCCAGAGAAGTCTCTCCCAATTGAACGTATAAATTTGTTGGACTTTCGAATTTATCGCTTTAAGAACTATATTTGACTTTATTGCTTTAAGAACTGTTTTCGCACTTAACGCTTTAAGAACCAGTGCAGAATGACGAGTTGGTGAACGGCTGCATAGTGGTTAACTTCCGGTTAAAGTTTTCGTTTGTTTTTTTTTAACCTTATCGTTTATCCGTGTTTAAGAAATGTTTGGTTGTTTTTATATAACCTGTCTCGATTGATATTCATCGTTGCCGGTTACGTAACATAAACTGTTGGGATGTCCGGGATGTTCCGATTTTGCGTTTAAGTGCTGGTAATTGCCATTTTGGTTTGGAAAAGGGGGTAATAATGAGAAAGTGGAGATCGCCTGCAATTCCTGCCAGTGAGAAATGGGAAGATAATCATCAGGTTGTTGTTCCTAAAATTTACCGAAATGAGATTTTAACTATGGCTCAGGGTATTCCTTTGGGTGGTCATTTAGGTGTAAAGAAAGCTATGAACAAAGTTTCTAAACATTTGTATTGGCCTAGTTTAAGGCAAGATGTGGCGACATTTTGTAGAACGTGTCATACGTGTCAAATTGTGGATAAACCTAATCAAGTTACTCCAGTGGCCCCACTGCAACCTATTCCAGTATTTGGTGAGCCGTTCTCAAAAATCATTGCAGACTATGTAGGTCCTTTGTCAAAAACTAAAACGGGACATCAATATTTATTAACTATTATGTGCACAGCGTCTAGGTTTCCAGAGGCTGTACGTCTTAGAGTTACAAAATACACATGGACTAAGCTGTTAACTATCCTGTGCTATCACCAGTGGGATCATAAGTTAATCTGCCACCTGCCCTCAGGAGTTTCGGCCCGCTTCTGATCAAGACTCCCTCGAGGTGGTGGGCCAGCAGTGCTAAAGCACCACCTCCCACTGGTGAGCTTAAACACTTGGCATCTGCCTCTATCAGAGTTGTTGGTCACTTCCATCCAACAGATAGTCTGCTCTTCAGGTGTCTATGCAACTACTGAAGAGTTTGCAAGATATGTCTGACTACCTGCCGCTCTGGACATACTTGGTCCACACCCATGCTGATCCTTTCTCTGCTGCCTCAGCTACAGCCCTGCTGGTTGATTTGATCTCTCTTCTAGTGAAGCCAAGGTCACGCAGCCACTTCTGGAGAGTGAACACAATAAACCCACGGCAGCCTACTTCAAATGGATAGCATGAGACCTTCCACCCTCTGTCTCTGCGCTCTGATCTCAACTCTGCATACTTAGTTAACTTGCGCTCATGGGCTTCATCGATGTTGTCTTCCCAGGGGACTGTGAGTTCACCAATAACCGCTTCTCTACTGGTGTCAGACCATAGGATTATATCTGGACACAATGCTGTGAAAGCTATTTGCTCCGGGAAACTGCCTTTCCCGTCCAAGTCAGCCTTGACACACCAATCATTGGCTGAGGAAAGTATGCTTGATCGTGAGCCTGTGCTGTACATCCTTGACTTGGAGCCTTCTTTCACAAATGATATGCGATGTTCTGTGCAGCATGGGGCATGAGATAAGTTGTGCTGCAGTTCTCTCTGCTCAACCGCTTCTGTTACAACTTTGAGAACGTTGTTATGTTTCCACGTGTACATGCCGCTGGAAAGATTGACTCTGCATGCGCTCAAGATATGTTGAAGTGTTCCCTTCTCGCCACAAGCAGCACACCTGTCTGTCTTACCTTCATACCAGGTGCTGAGGTTGGCAGGTGTTGGGAGCAGATCGTACGCTGCTCTGCATAGAAAAGAGATGCGGAGCGGTTCCATCTGCCGCAGATCATTCCAAGATAGGTGTCGTTGTTCAACACTTTCCCACCGGGTCCAAGCCCCTTGTTTGGCCAGGCCAGCTGTTTTAGTTAACCTCTTCTCCTCTTCTAGCTCTCGTATTTCTTGTATTACAAGCTCACGGCGCTCCTTACCTGTAGAAGATGACCACCACTTGTGGGTTGTCTATCCAAGTCCCTGGCAGCCTAGCTGGATAGCCCCAACCGTCTCCTTGTGCTTCAATCTGGACTCTGCCTCATCAACTGCTACACGGGCTGACCACTTCCTGCCTGATCTCACATCCGGCTGGGTGTTCTTGATGACAGGGTCTTTTGAGTCTCGAAGCATCAAGAATGATCTTACCTTGACTACCTTGACCTCGTCAACAAGGGATTGCACTGGGATGGTAAGCTTTGTCTGGCTACTGCGGATTGCAACATTGGTGAGGCTGCTCGGTACTCCAAGCCAATTCTTCACTGCGCGAACAACTTCAGTGATCGGCACGGGCATCATGGGACATAAACCGTGACCGTCCCGGGCTGCGGAGCCACGGTCTGTCCTGAGATCACAGTAATTCTCCCTCAGTCGCGGTTCGGACACCGGTACCGATGATACTCCCGTCCGGAGTCCCGCTCCGACCTGTTGCCGATTTTCCAACAATCTTTGTCCACTAAGCGCATGCGCGACGATACGGAACCGGCTGCAATCCTTACGCATGCACATTTGATCATAAACAAGAGAGCGTCTGCAATGCTCGGAATCCAAAGCAACTCATACAGAACACTGGAGGAACTTAGCAGCTCAGGCAGCATCTATGGAAAAGAATAAATAGACGGCGTTTCGGACCGAGACCTTTCTTCAGTACTGAAAAGGAAGGGGGAAGATGCCAGAATAAAAAAAAGGTGGGGGAGGGGCTAGCTGGAAGGTGATAGGTGAAGCCAGGTGGGTGGGAAATATCAAGGGCTGAAGACAGAATCTGTGATGAGAGGAGAGTGGAAAGAGGAGGTGACTCAGAGGATAGTAATATGCAGATGAGAAGAAGTATAAGCTGAGAGTGGGGAAGAGGTGAAATGGAAATTTATCTACAAGAAGGGGAAATCTGGGGGCTACCCGGATGGAATATAAGGTGTTGCATTGTCAATAGGAAACGGCCCTGCTTCAGCTCCAGGCTGAGCTCAGTATTATTCGGAGTTACTGTACTGGCACTGGACAGAACCCAGTCACTAACCTCCAGGTCACATTGTCGGGTATACATGGTACACACTAGCACTGAGACCTCCCGCAATAGAGGAAGGGTCCTTGTCTGGCACCAGCTGGTTCTGAGACATCTCTGCCCATCAGTACCAGGATCAGACTGGTTCCCCCAAATGCCAACAGCCACTGTCAGTGTATCCATCACCAGGGCCACACATAATGCTCTCTGGTTTAACTCGCCCAGCCCCAGGACCCTGGTCTCCAGCTGGCACCAGCTCATTTGGCCACACCCCCACGATCCCGATGGCTTGTGAAAGGAAGAGCAAGATCTAATAAAGGCAAGTGTTCAACCTGGTTAATGAAGGCGTGGGCCAGATCAAAGTGGCAGGGTTCCGTGATGCTGAATCTCTCGTGACGAGATCAAGAAGCACAAGGGGGATGAATCTCCCATTGCCTGCATGCTGTCATCCTAACCCTAACCCTAAGAACGTCGTGGCTTACTAGTGTGATTGAGTTTTCTTCACAAGGTGAAGAGCGAGATTGATGAAGGTCGGGCAGTGGATGTTGCCTACATGGACTTTAGTGAGGTGTTTTGACAAAGTCCCTCATGAGAGGCTAATCCAAAATATTAAGATACATGGCGTCCGCAGCGAATTGTCTGGATTCAGAGCTGGCCTCCGCATAGCAGACAGAACATTGGTTGAAGGCACTTACTCGGACTGGGGGTTTGTAAATAGTGGAGTTCCGCAGGGATCTGTGCTGCGATCTCTGTTGTTTGTGATGTTTATAAATTCCCTGGATGAAATGTAGATGGGCCGGTTATAAATCTGCCGATCAGAATCTGGTTTAATATCACCGGCATATGTCGTGAAGTTTGTCAACTTGGCTTCGACAGTACAATGCAATGCATGATAATATAGAAAATATGTAAATAAATACATGAATTGATTACAGTAGGTAGATATACGTACATTGAAGAGTTAAAATTAAAAAAAAGTGCTAAAAGGGAAACAATATTTTATGAAGTGAGGTCGTTTTCAAGGGTTCAATGTCCATTTAGAAATCGGATGTCCGAGGGGAAGAAGATGTTTCTGAATCTCTGAGTGTGTGCCTTTAGGCTTCTGTACTTCCTTTCTGGCGGTAACAATGAGAAGAGGGCAGGCACTGGGTGATGGTTGTCCTTAATGATGGACGCCGCCTTTCTGGGGCACCGCACCGTGAAGGTGTCTTGGATACTACAGAGGCGAGAACCCACGATAGAGCCGGTTAATGTCATAACCTTCTGTAGCTTCTTTCCATCCTGTGCATACCCACCCCTCTACTGGACAGTGACCGAGATGATACATCTGTGCAAGTTCTCGAGTGCTTTGGGTGACAAGCCAAATTTCCTCCAGTTCCTAATGCGATGTAGCCGCTGTCTTTCTTTCTTTACAGGTGCATCGATGTAATGTGACCAAGTTAGATCATCAGAGATCTTGACCCCCAGGATCTTTACTCTCTTCCTCTCATTCCTTTGTAAATTTGTTCCGTGTTCCCTCGTCACAGCTTTCCGGAAATCCACAATCAGCTGTTCGGATATACTGACGTGGAGTGCAAGGTTTTTGCTGCGACACCACTCAGTGGGCTGTGATGTCTCGTTCCTGTATGCCCTACCAACAATGGTTGTATCATGAGCAACTTATAGATGGTATTTGAGATGTATCTAACCAGACAGTCATGAGTACAGAGAGAACAGAGCATTGGGCTAAGCACACAACCTGGAGGTACGCCAGTGTTTATCGTCAGGTAGTAGACAATATTATTCCAATCCGCATAGATTGCTGTCTTACGGTTAGGAAATCGAGTATCCAAATGCAGAGAGCGGTACAGAGGCCCAGGTTCTGTAGCTTATCAGTCAGGACTGCGGAAAAGATGGTGTTAAAAGCTGAGCTCAGGTAAATGAATAGCATCACGACATAGATGTTTGTACTTTCCAGGGGAACGTGGGCCATGTGAAGACCCGGTTGTTGGATAATTAACACCACTGTTAGTGTAATTTATTTTCCCAGTTCCTACACCCAATCAGCGTGAAAACCCCCACCAATAAAACAATTCTCTCTCTCCCCATCTCTCTCTCCCTCTCTCTCTCCCTCTCCCTCCCTCCCCCCTTTCTCTCAATGTCTCTCTCTCTCTCGATGCCTCTGTCTCTGTTTCTCTCTCTGTCTCTCTCTCTCTCTCTCTCTCTCTCTCTCTCTCTCTCTCTCCCCCCCCTCTCCCCCCCCCCCCACATCCCTCCCACCCTCTCTCCCTCTCCCCACTCTCTCCTGTCCTTCTCCCTCGGAATCCTGGATTGTGCTTCTGTCCCCGCTGGTGATCCCAGGTCGGAGAAGACACCAAACACCGGAATCTGCCCATTCTCCATGGCCCAGTTCCCTGCATCGTTGGAATGTGGGAAGAAACCGGAGCAACCGGAGGAAACCCACATGGTCACGGGAACAATGTACTAACTCTTTACAGACAGCGGCAGGAATAGAACTCCGATCGGTGATCGCTGTCGCTGTAAAGCGATTGCACTGACAGGTAGGCTGCCGTGCTGCTCAGCGACCATAAATGTTTACACAACAGCGGAACATCAGATTTCCCTGGAGACTCTTTACACCGCTTTTTGCAGGGATCGCTCTTTACGCGACTCTCTTGTTCACTCGTCACTCTTCGCTGATCTCCTACCTGGTACTTATCTCTGTAAGTAAGACAAGTGCTATACATGTCCCTCTATCTCCTTCCCCGCCACCATTCACGGCGCAAAACATTCTGTCCAGGTGAGTCGACACACTTCACTTGTGAGTCTATCGGGCTCATCCGCTGTATCCGGGCGCAGCCTCCTTTACAACGGTGAGGCCGACGGAGATAGAGAAATCACTGCGTAGAGAACTTTCTCTCCATCCGCCTTAAAGAGAGGGATTTCACCGTGCCCACCCACTTCAATTGGACTGCCCATTTTCATTCTGACACGTCGACCCAGAACCTCCGGTGCTGCTGTGGCGAGGCCACGCTCAGGTAGGAGGTGCAGCACTTCATATTCTGTCTGGGTAGCCTCCAAGCTGGCGGCATGAACAACGAATTCTTAAACTTCTGGTAGTCGCTCCACCACCCCCACCGTCACTTTTCCTTTTAAATTCTCTTTGCCCTCCGGAGCCATCACCCTACATATTTCCTCTCTTACTCCACCCTCTACATCTCCCCATCCCACACCCACTCCTCCCCACCTCCCTCTCTTTAATCCACGCTCCACTTTCCTCTTCGAACAGATCCCATCATCTTTGTCAATGTCACCTCTCACCTCCCAACTTCTGACTCATTTCCTCACTCCACCTCCCTCATCTGCCTTTCGCTCTCTCAGCGGGGTCTGCTCATCACCCGGCAGCTCTTACGCCACTCTTCTCTCCACTACTGTAAACATTGAAAATCTACAGCACAATACAGGCCCTCGGCCCAGGATGCTGAGTCGAACATGTACTTACTTTGGAAATTGCCTCGGGTTACCGATAGCCCTCTATTTTTCTAAGCTCCACGCACCAATCCAGGAGTCTGATAAAAACCCCTTGATATCCGCCTCAACACCGTCGCCGGCAGCCCATTCCACGCACTGACCACTCTCTGCGTAAAACAAATCTTACCCCTGACATGCCCTGTATCCTCTCGTGTTAGCCTTTTCAGCCCCGAGGAAAAACCTCTGACTATCACCACGATCCTCTGATCCCCCACAGTTTTTGTTCGTATATTTAAAGTTTTTTTTTTCTCTGTGCAGTGTTATATTTTTTGTCGTCGTGATAGGTTACTTGGTAGAGGGGTGGTGTTGCCAGTTTTATAAGGAAGGGGACAGGGTTGTGAATGTGAATAAAAAGGTATGAAGCATTTGTAGCTGGAATATTTCATTCAATACACAGGGGTTTGAGGTGTTTAATTTTCACAGCTTGTGGAAATGGGCACTCGTTGTGCCTGTACTAATCACTGGTATTCACCGTCTGATTTTTCTGGTTGTTGGCCTATGTCGTTAAAATTTCATTGATGTAAGCTTATAGAAAGTATCTTAATGGAGCGTTTGGATGATATTTTGGATAAACGTGGTGATATTTCATTTTATCAGAGTGGGTTTCAGAAGGGTAGAATTATATTGGATTGACTTTTACATTGGAAGATAATATTAGGAAAACACTCTTAAATAAGGATAATATAACTGCAGTATTGTTTTTATATTGAAAACACATATGATAGTTATTGAAGGAAGGACATTCGATTGAATTATGAAAAGGATGTTTATCATGGTGGGAGAGTTTTGGATAAGAGGGCACAGCCTCCGGAAAGAGGGGCGCCCATTCAAAACAGAGATGTGGATAAATTCCTTGAGCCAAATGTTGGTGAATTTGCGGAATTTCTTGCCACGTGCAGCTCTGGAGGGCAGGTAGTCGGGTGTATTTACAGCAGAGGTTCATAGGTTCCTGATTGGACATGACTTCGAAGGTTACGGTGAGATGACCGGTAACTGGGGTTGAGGACGGGCCGGATGGCTGAATCCTGCGTCTATCTCTCATGGCTGTATGGAAATGAGGATTGAGCAGGAGATTGCATGACTTTTTCAGAGTTTTATATTTCGTCGTTCTGTGCTGGTACGGGTAGGAGTTACATTCGGGTTTCTATGAGATAGAGATTGGGAACCCACAACGCCGTATTTGTAACACTTTATTATTTATTTTTATGATTAATGTTACTTTCGATGAGATAGGTACTGGGGTGTGTAAGTCACTCTCTGCAGTTGACAGAAGCTTTATGGATTTGAGATAGAAATTGCAGTTATACTGCATATTGGATGCAATAAGCAATTAATAATTTCGAACAATAAGCAAATATATGAGGTTTTAAGCTTTCAGTCGCTCACGAAGAAGTTCTGTGTTTTATACACGTGATTAATAGACACGCTGTTGATTTGAAATGACTTGGTAGAGCTACTCAAGACGTGACAACGGTAACATTTCTAGGCATGTGGGTGCATAATGAGCTAACATAAAAGCGCCATATCAGAAAAAAAAGATAAATATATAGGAACGTTAGATATTCTCAGTTATCTAAATGGGTATTCTGGTATGATACATGAAAATCATTGTTGATGCTTTTCATTTGTTTAATTAGATCTGTTCCTGATTATGGCTGTGTGGCTCATGGATCAGCGTCATCTTCAAGTTTAAAATGTTTGGATGTGATGCAAGCACAGGCTGTAAGCTTGTGTTGTGGTGCAGTCAGGTCGTCCCCGGTTTCCACTTTACTGTTTGAATTGAGCCAAGTATAATTGCGGAGATTGCAGTCGATGCTAACAAACTGGATTAATTTGACGGGACAAAGAAATTATTATCCTGTTGAAGCTGTGTCCGAGGACGGTTGGCAACATCACACGAAGAGGTTTTTTTTGGGTTTAGGTGGCTGAGATTTTATCACGCTGGCAAGATGGGATTGCTGGATGACGCAATATGCCCCAATGACATGTTCTCTGAAGCCCCATCTTCTTCTGCCTATAACTATTTGATTTGAGGTCACACAGTTTAATAAATCTAAGGATTCTGTTATGTCTGAGTTCATCAGTATATTTCGGTAAACTATTATGATAGATTAACCATTGTTTGAGAAGAATTTGTTGTCATAATTTTAGGCCTACACTGGGAGGAGGAAATTTGTCTGTGTAAAGTTGTAATTTATTCAGATGTCTTTTCGGAACTGATGAGTTTATTCTAGCGGTCGGTCAGATTTACTGTTGGAAACTCGTTGGCCCACTTCATAGCGGTCTTGTGGGTCTTCTTATGGGTGTCACCCTGCACGGAGAGCTTGAGTTTGAAAACCTGTGACAATTCCAGATGTGGATAAAGACCTTCCACCTGGCAAAGCAGAAGCTAAGAGGTTGATGGCATTATGAGTTATAGAGAGTATGGTGGGATAATGCGCATAAAAGGAGAAACAGTTACAGAATGCACTCCTGTGAGTTTTCTGGAGGAATGAAGTAAAACAAGAAGGGGAAGAATTATGTTGAAAAAAGAAGCAGTGACGGTTTTATTTTTTTTTTAATTCTCTACACCACATTCCAGTCCAGTTAGTGGCGGGAATGTAACTTTAATTTGATCAGTCAAACTCCTATTAAACAAACACCACCCCATTTCGACACGTTAGCAAATCATTCAAGTGGAAGGCGGAGAGCAGTGTGATTGACATTGGATTAGGCAACCAGCATTCGACTAGATTCCCGCCGGTTTGTGGGCTGTGAGTTTAATGGGCAGCAAAGGGAATAGATGGACGTACGCACAGACCAATGGCTGGGCAACTATCCGGTGTATGTCTTTGACTGACATCTGGCAGGTCCAATGCGCTACTGAGACTCCAGGATGGCGCTTTGCCGCTCACAAAACACACCCTATTCTAATGTCCCGGAGCTGCCGGTCGATGGGACAATCCGCCCGAGAATAACACCTGGGTGACCAGACGGTGAATGTGAGGAGCCGGAGCCCGGACTGGAGACACTGCGGCCGTCTCTGGCTTGCGCTCAGGACGCAGCTTTATTAATCAACTGAAGCACCGAGGTGACCGGATATACAACCGCGCTGATCATCTGCTCCCTGAATTTCACCTGAGTCACCGCGTAAATAAATGTGTTCGTGCAGCAGCTGAAATCCTTCAGTAAAGCCCGACGAGGTAAAAGATCCATTGAGAATCATTGAATTTGAATCTATCCCTAAGATCCGATAATATATGACATTTACAACCAGTGCCATCCACAGGAGGATGAAGCTGCCGGAGAGGGTGAAGAGTAAAACCACAGACCTCCTCCTGCTCTCCATCTCCGGGTCACTGATGTTCTCTCCCTTGCTCTGACCCTTCAGCCCCTTACGGACCCGACTGGCCACTAAAATGTGCCTGACTGTCAGAGCGTTGAGCAGCAGGATCCCAGCGAAAGGGAGCAACGGAGTTAAAACCGTATCGAGACAGTCATATCCCACCCACCCGGAGTCAGTGACAACATTGTCCATGAGATCACAGAACCAGGGTATACTGTCGATGATCAGAGAGGGTTTCCGGGTGAAGTATCGGGGAATGTTTTTCAGACAGGACAGTACGCCGGTTGTTGTTAGAACCACAGCCGCAGTTTTCCCGGTGCAATATTTTGTTTTCAGCTTCTGGCAGCAAACCAATCAAAGGTGAAAGCGACGGTGAACCAGACAGAACAGTCTGTGGCTGTGGACATCAGTACATCGATAACACTGCAGACAGGTGTGATGCTCAGAAATGTCCACGTGAAGTAATACTCTTTGATTCGAGACAAAATGACCTGGGTGACAATGGTCATTATATCCGCCGCTGCCATGGCCACCAGGTAGCGAGTGGTGCAGGTAGAGAGGCCGCACTTTCCCCGGGACAGGATCACAATCGCCAGTAAATTCTCTGGAGAGAGGGAAAAAAAAAACATCGGACATTACCCAACACATTCTCCGGGAATTAATACCGGATCCAGTTCCAGCTGAAGATCAGGAGCGCTAGAGTCTGTGAACTACTGCTAATCGAACATCAGGCCGGGTCATACTGTCTCTGACCTGCTTTCTTCAGTGTGAAGATAAGGCGATGTGTGGACAATCGTCGGCGATAAATACGAGCTGCATGAACAACAAAAATCGGTGCAGATCCTGTTCCCAGTCAGTGATGGGACCGGTTTCACTGATTTAACCGTGACTGGCCAGGCCTCTGGAAACTCAGCATCTGATGTTTCCAGGAAGAGATACAGAGGGGAGAAACACACTTAAAACACTGAAGGAAAAACTTACTAAATAAAGGTTGAGCAGCTCCGTTAATGGATTAAATCTACATCGCAGTTCAATTCATAACACTCGTCAGCAGATCCCTGGACACTGGTTCAGATCATCAGAAAAAATTATTGATCAAAAGGCAGTGAGATACGTCTGTGACAGACTCCACAGGGAGACGTGACGCACAGGACAAGGGACTCTCTTTGATTCATAACTCAGAAACAGTGAACCTTGCAATGTAAACCCATCCGAGCCACACGTTCCTGGAGAGCTGCCTGTCCTCAGCACTGGGACTAATCTGGACAAGGTGTCATTAAAGGCGAGAAGAACGTTTGAGTCAATCCCATGAGTTAGAGGAGAGACAGAGGTTTAGTCTCCTTTGTCACTGAATATGAAAAACCGTGAAGATGACTTGACAGGATCGATATCTCTGACCGATATTCGTACAATGATCATGAAATTGGAACCTTTGTATAATGACCATAGATAGTTTTACACCGGTTAACGCACAAAAATACCAAACATGAATTGTTCTGCTCACTCACCAGGAACTCCAATAACAGCAATGAGCACGTACAATATTTTGGCAACATTCACATAGCTATCCAACATTGCAGATATTTTCTCTGTCCAGTGATATGTTTCCCTTTGCTACGGGCGCTTTCTCGATTGAAATGTTGAAGCAACACATGCCTGGGGTTTTTTAAATACCGTTTAGCAACTCCACAGGGACATAATTCAATAGATTTTAAAAGAAAGCATTTTAAATTATTTGCATACCGATTACATCAGACTTGTAAAATCCCCACAGTGACGGATTGTGATAAAATTATTGAATTAGTATGAACACCATTTGTGGGAGTTAATTTCTCCCAACACAAGTGACTGAATCGTCCGAGTCGGCTTATCAATTATATGTGCTTCCACTGTAAATATGTACTTCACAGGAACCATTTATCAGACACAGAATACTGTATTAAAGTAAATTATGTCATTGTAGCTTGTGAAATTGTATTGCATCCACGTACTGTTACCATTCCCCTCAAGAGTATAAAATCTTGATGCAGTTTGTGTTTGGGAGCTCTACCGAGAGGGTCTCCCAAAATGTATGTTTCTGGTGATGAATAAACGTTTTCATATCCATGAAGCACTCCAACGACTTCAGTGACTCAGTCACAGTCAGAATATTTGAGGGCTCGTCCGGGACCCACCCCTAACCGTAACACATGGCCGTCAAACTCACCAGTCTAGTGTCGGGGAGCATGTTTTAACCATGTCACCCTGTATGTGTCAGAGAACATGGCTGAGAGCTGGAAAGGCCGAAAAGAAAGTGTGTGTGTGTGTGTGTGTGTGTGTGTGTCTGTGTGTGTGTGTGTGTGTGTGTCCGTATCTGCATCTGTGTCTGTGTTTGTCTGTCTTTGTCTGTCAGTTCATGTCAGAGTGTTTCTATGTGTGGGAAGGCAGACTGTCTCTGCCTGACCCTGCCGGACTATACACGTGTCCATCTCCAAATCACTTTATCCTCCTTGATTCAGTCCCCTCCCATCTGTCTCCGCAAACTGCACAGTCCAAAGGACTTCACAAAATGGCTGCCTGAACAATAAAAAAAACAAGAAGCGAAGTCATAATTCAAATTGCATTTATTATTAATGTTGTACAAATGAAATGACTTTTAGACTTGTCACAGCTCCAAATCAGCAGGCACCCCAATAGGTCCATTAGATTATCCCAGAACAAGAATCATTTCAAACAATTCATACAATGGCTGTCTCCATTTAAAAATAGCAAGAACAGAGGTCAAAGTTCATATTAAAGTATGGATAAACGGAAGACGTCCTGAGATTCAACTCACCTCCAAATCCACCTGCTCCCCAAGTTAATGTTTACCCCCAATTCCGTCATCACACTCAACTCTGTGCAAATCAGTGTGCACCCACAATTCTGTGCTCACCAGTAAACCCTCATAGAACCTTCAAATCAGTGTCCACCCCAAAGCACCCGACAGCCCAAACTCCATGTGCGCTCACACATTCGCTGACATCCCCGTCAATCTGTGCAATCCGCAATGCAACAGACCCCCACCAGATCCGCATGCACCCCCATATTCACCAGCGAACCCCGAAATGTGCGAGCATTCCCAAATCCGTTCACTCTCATTTATCTGATGAAACGATAACATATATCATCCCTTCCTGGACACGTCTGCCTTGTCATTCCCTATCAATATTAGCAGAATATGACCCCCAGGAAAATCTTTTTCGCAATCTTCACCACTTTGCTCACCACGGCCTGCGCCATTTTATACTTAATAAGGTTACTGAGACACTGATACTTCTTCAATTCCGTAAACACTTTATCTCTCTCCCTGATTGCCTCCGCTCACTCCTCAGTCCACCATAGTACAGCCTTTCTCTTATTAATTCTGTTTGTAATGGGAATCACTTACAACGCATTTTGTGAATAACGTGATATAATCATTTATTGTAAAAATACACATTTTCCTCAACATCCTGTAGCAGTTCCAGAACTACTGTGAGCATTAAATGTCATACCCATTCAGACACACAAGTTGAAAAACTATTCTTCAATTAACTAACTACCAGCATTCCGCAAACAGCCCCACAATGAACTATGTGCGTTAAAATCTTCGCACCACACAACTGGTAGTGAGCGAGAACAAAATGTAGTTTCTCACAAATCAATAAAAAGTTATCCATTGGCGTTGTAAAAAATAACATACCTGCTTAATGAAATGTTTCTACAACAAATCCCACATACGGTTCATTACATTCACAACACCGCACCCTGCATATTTCCTTATAAAACCGTTAGTTCTGCCCCTCTACCGAATAACAAATCACACCAAACGACAATGTAGTCCTGCACAAAAAATTTCCTTCCTTCCTTCCACCCTAACTCCTGCTGGGGTCGTTGGGGCGCCGTCATGACAAGCTTTGCACCAGCCTGTTCCTTCTGTCGCGGTCTACCTCTCCCTCTTTTCCCCCTCCACAGTTCCTTGTAGAACGGTCTTTGCAAGGCCACTGGATCTTGTTACGTGGCCGTACCATCTCAGCTTTCTTTTCATCACCATTGTGATAAAGTCTTCATGGGGGCAAAGGTGGTGCTGGATGGTCTTGCGGATCTGCTCATTAGTGATGTGGCCAAGTATGAGATGCCCAAGATGCTGCGATAGCATCTCATTTCTAATGCCTGTATCTTCCTCTGTCGCTCTGCTGTGAGGGCCCATGTCTCGCATGCATACAGGAAGATGGAAAATACCAATACACGCAGGAGTCTGATCTAGTACTTCATGGTGATGTTGCTGTCTCTCCGTATTGTCTTGAGTCTGGATAGTGCAGTCATTGTCTATGCGATTCTTGCCAGGATTTCTGGTCTTGATCCTTCATCACTGATGATTGCCCCCCTGGTATTTGAACTGCTGCACCGTCTGAAGTGCAGGACTGAGATGCCTGTTGTGATGGCACCGTGGGCATCTGCCATGAGCTTGGTTTTCACAGCACTTATGTCCATTCCAAACTTTGTGCAGGTTCTATCAAGATGGCTGACCAGGTTGACCAGTTCGTCCTCCTTTCCTGCAAGTCCATCAATGTCGTCAGCAAATCTTAGATTTGTGATGTTCCTCTCTCCAATGCTGACAGTGCCCACATAATCTTCAAGGGCAACAATCATGATCCATTCCAGGAAGACATTGAAGAGAGTGTGGGAGGAGAGGCAGCCCTGACAGACTCCTACAGAGCTATGGAACCACTCCCCGATGGTGCCCTGAGCGAGTACTGCACTGGTTGCCTTGGCGTAAAGGTGATGAGTTGTATGAATCAGCTTCTGGCCAGGTTGAATTTCTTCACGGTGGCCCATAAGGCGTCATGCCAGACTCTGTCAAACACCTTCTTGAAGTCTATGAGGACGTGGTAGAAACCTCTCCGGTGCTGAAGATGCTTCTCACAGAGGGTGCGGAGGTTGAAAATCTGCTCAACGTTACTTCTGCCCTTACGGAAGCCAACTCGTTCCTCGGCAATGATTTCTTCTGCCTGAGGTCACAGTGTGTTCAAGATGATTCTGAGCAGCATCTTGCTTACATGGCTGATCAACTGATGGTACGGTAATTCTGGCAAAGTTGGAGATTGCCTTTCTTGGGAAGCACAATGATCAGCGACTGAGTCCCAGGTGTCGGCCATTCATTCATCTGTCTGACAGATCTTATTCAGATGGTGGTAAGCATGTCTATCGTGACCTCTCCTCCGTGATTCAACAGTTGAACAGGGATGTTGTCAACTCCTTCTGACTTCCCGCACTTCAGTGATCGTATTGCGGCTTCAACGTCTTCACGCATGATTGGATAGTCATCCTCATGGAAGATTCCTGTACATTCAGCACGCTAGGATCTCTTTTGCTCTGGTAGTTGTACAGTTCTAAACAGCACTCTATCCACCTTTCCAATATTTCCACTTCTTCTGTGAGACTTCTGCCATTTTTGTCTTGGATGGTGTTTACTTTGGCCTGTTTTCCTTTTGTGAGATCTTTCACCAGTTGGAATGCCTTCTTTGTGTTGTTGTTGGAGAGGCTGTCTTCAATGTCCACACATTGTTCGGCTATCCATCTCAGCTTTGCTTCCTTCATTTCCCTCCTGACTTCCTTGTTGATTTACCTCTATTTTGTTTTCCCTCTGCTGCGCTTTTATCTTTCTTTAATTTCCTTCCTGTGTCACACATATCGAGTATCTTGTTAGTGACCCACGAGTTAGACCTGCGGCGTCTATTCCCCAGAATCATGCTTGCTGTTTCCGTCATCACTATGTTAAAGGCATTTGTGGTGGTCTCCAGGTCTTCCTCAAGGTGGAGTATTGGTGTAAATCCCCCCCGAACCCCCGCCAATTGCTGCATGAAATTCTTCAGAGATTCTTTCAGTTTTTCAGGGTCGAATCTCAGCCGGCTGTTTTGTTTTTTTTTAATTATTTTGCTTGTTGATTCTCCTCAAGTTCACTCTGATGTTCATCATGAGAAGGACATGGTCACTGCCCATATCTGCTCCTGGGAATGTTCTGGTCTTCAGTCTGTTCACAGCAGATCTGTGCCGTCTTTGCACCAGGATGTAATCAATCTGGTGATGTTGACCACTGGGTGCATGCCAGGTTCATCTTCGGGATGCTTTGTGCTCTCCAAGTGTGTTCGACAGCACCATGTTGTTATAACTGGCAAATTCCAGCAGGCGCGGTCCCCTCTCATTGGAGGTGTCATTGCATGAGGCACGGATGATATCTCCCTTATCATCTTGTGCGTCTCTGCTCACCTTGGCATTCCAGTCACCCTGAATGGTCAAAATATCTATTTTATCCAGCTTGTCCATGACATCTTGTAATTTCTTATAGAATTATTCAATGTGTTCATCGTCGTAGTCTGTTGTTGGGACGTAGACTTGTGCCATTGCGATGTTGAATGGGTTTACTCGCAGGCAGATGCTCATGAGCCTGCTTGACTCTGGTTGGCATCCTAGGACAGCGTTCTTGAAGGATTTGTTGACTAGGAACCCAACAACATTTTCATGTCTGTTCTCTTCTCCGCTATAACAGAGTACATGTACTTCCTCAGTACGCGCTTCTCCAGCTTTCTTCCATCTGGTTTCACAGAGCCCGAGGAGGGGTATCAATTCGTCACATGCGTGAGTTACCTGAGTTTCTCTGTTTGGTTCAGCGTTCTTACATTTCACGTGGCGATTGTGATGTTTTCTCTTCCACGGGTGTTCTCTCTGCCACAGATCTTCTGTGTCGAATCACCAGTAGCACATTTATCGCGTCCGCCCAGCTGTGAGACGGATAGCGCGGTCACTGGTCACCCGGGCTGCGACCGATCCGGTATGACGTTACTTTTTGGAGTGCTCATCATCCTGCTGTGTGTCTTGGGCATCTGAAACCTGGCGGAACCCATCCCTCTCCAGGTTTGACCACAGCCGATTTCCTCCAGCTGGGTGGTTCGCCTTGGTCGTGAACTTGTGGCCGTTGTAGTTCATCTAAGAACCTTTCCGTCCCGGCCGGTGACTTCATCATGGAACTTATTCGTCTAGTGGTGCCGTGTTAACACCACCCCCTCACGTGGTTTAGTCAACCAGCTGAAGCGGTTTACCGGGATATGGCGCTTGGACCCAACACGTGAGAGAATTAGGAGATGGATGAGGACCAGTGATGCCCGCCCACCCTGTCTGGTCGGGAGCAGCATGCCAGACATCAAAGGTACTACATCTATCCAGACCCCTCGATACCTTAACTGTGAAAATAATCAGGTTTCCTGAATATACAAAACATCGTAGGATTCTGACAAATCAGAAACCAACATCTTAATGTGTTGACGATAAGAAATTCAGGCTTCCCGCAACCCACTGAAATATTTTTAATCCCATTATGTACCTTCACAAGGTAGACTAGGATATGGACACCTCACCCATCAGAACTTCATCTACAGCTTCCCACAGAACACCGGTTACACCGAGATACCTTTCTGCAGCTTTCACAATAATTTTAATTTCCTCAGTAGCACGAGTTGTCTGATCAGTACAATTCATCACATCTTCTATAAACATCACAAACTTCATTGTGTCTACCAGTAAAGCATCTTTACTGAGAGAACTGTGATGGCGACATATATCCACTGATGTCCAGTTTATTCTCTGACTGGCAACACTTTATCAAGTCTACCAGTCAGAGACAGGTTTAAATTTTTACAAGGTCTCAGCTTAAAACACACACAATTGTAGTTTAACTTGTTGAACTGCAGCTGCCGCTATTTTCATAAGGCAACATAGATACTATTTTCTCATTTCCACCTCTCTCCATGACTGACCTTCACATTAACTAATCATCTCATTTGACCGACAGGCTCCTCTGCCAGTGACAGCAGGGGACAGTGAACTTCGATTGCCCGGGTCGAAATCTGCCCCATACTCAGACCTTCCTCTTCTGCTCTATCATCATGGCGGAGTTCAGCGATGCTGCTGTCGGTGGTCTCCGGCCTCGGCATCCATGAGGATGGGCGTGGCTTTCCGTCGACACCTCCGATTATCTGTTCCGACGATGTTTGTCAGACCTCCCTCAGTCTCTGCCGATGCAGAGAAATTTTCCACAAATTCTGTAAACTCTCATTATCCAGGCAATATCTTTGACATCTTTGAAATCTCGCATCTATTCCTACACTCCAGGGAATAAAGTCTTAACCTATTCAACCTTTCTCTACAACTCAGGTGCTCATGTCCCAGCAGGCGCATTGTAAACCTTCCCTGCGCTATTTCGATTTGTTTTTGATAATTTATCCTGAATGCAGGCA